>NC_041234.1:107757835-107827282 GCF_002837175.3 Physeter macrocephalus
CCCTCCCACCCTCCCTATCCTACCCCTCTAGGTGGTCACAAAGCACCAAGCTGATCTCCCTGTGCTATGTGGCTGCTTCCCACTAGCTGTCTATTTTACATCTGGTAGTGTATATATGTCCATGCCACTCTCTCACTTCGTCCCAGCTTACCCTTCCCACTCCCCGTGTCCTCAAGTCCATTCTCTACGTCTGCGTCTTTATTCCTGTCCTGCCCCTAGGTTCTTCAGAAACATTTTTTTCCCTTAGATTCCATATGTATGTGTTAGCGTATGGTATTTGTTTTTCTCTTTCTGACTTACTTCACTCTGTATGACAGTCTCTAGGTCCATCCACCTCACCACAAATAAGTCAATTTCGTTTCTTTTTGTGGTGGCTGAGTAATATTCCATTGTATATATGTGCTACATCTTCTCTATCCATTCATCTGTCAATGGGCATTTAGGTTGCTTCCATGACCTGGCTATTGTAAATAGTGCTGCAATGAACATTGGAGCGCATGTGTCTTTTTGAATTATGGTTTTCTCTGGGTGTATGCCCAGTAGTGGGATTGCTGGGTCATATGGTAGTTCTATTTGTCGTTTTTTAAGGAACCTCCATACTGTTCTCCAGAGCGGCTTACCAGTTTACATTCCCAGCAACACTGTAGGAGGGTTCCCTTTTCTCCACACCTTCTCCAGTATTTATCATTTGTAGATTTTTTGATAATGGCCATTCTGACTGGTGTGAAGTAATATCTTATTGTAGTTTTGAATTGCATTTCTCTAATAATTAGCAATGTTGAGCATCTTTTCATGTGCCTCTTGGCCATCTGGATGTATTCTTTGGAAAAATGTCTATTTATGTCTTCTGCCCATTTTTTTATTGAGTTGTTTCACTTTTTTTTTTATATTGAGCCGCATGAGCTGTTTGTAAATTTGGGAGATTAATCCCTTGTCGGTCGCATCATTTACAAATATTTTCTTCCATTCTGTGGGTTGTCTTTTTGTTTTGTTTATGGTTCCTTTGCTGTGCAAAAGCTTTTGAGTTTAATTAGGTCCCATTTGTTTATTTTTGTTTTTATTTCCATTACTCTGGGAGACGAATAGAAAAAGATATTGCTGCGATTTATGTCAGAGAGTGTTCTGCCTATGTTTTCCTCTAGGAGTTTTATAGCGTCCAGCCTCACAGTTAGGTCTTTAATCCATTTTGAGGTTATTTTTGTGTATGGTGTTAAAGAATGATCTTATTTCATTTTTTTACATGTAGCTGTCCAGTTTTCCCAGCACCATTTATTGGAGAGACTGTCTTTCCTCCATTGTATAGTCTTGCCTCCTTTGTCGTAGATTAGGTGACCATAGGTGCATGGGTTTATTTCTGGGCTTTCTATTCTGTTCCATTGATCTATATTTCTGTTATTTTGTGTCAGTCCCATACTGTTTTGATGACTGTAGCTTTGTAGTATAGTCTGAAGTCAGGGTGCCTGCTTCCTCCAGCTCCATTTTTCTTTCTCCAGATTGCTTTGGCTATTCGGGGTCTTTTGTGCCTCCATTCAAATTTTAAGATTTTTTTTGTTCTATATTTGCAGAGTTTTTAATGATGGCCATTCTGACCTGTGTGAGGCGATACTTTATTGTTATTTTGATTTGCATTTCTCTGATAATTAGTGATACTGAGCATCTTTTCATGTGCTTGTTGGCCATCTGTATGTCTTCTTTGGAGAAATGTCTATATAGGTCTTCTGCCCATTTTTTGATTGGGTTGTTTGTTTTTTGATATTGAGCTGTTTGTATATTTTGGAAATTAGTCCATCGTCAATCACATTGTTTGCAAATATTTTCTTCTAGTCTGTTGGTTGTCTTTTCATTTTGTTTATGGTTTCCTTTGCTGTGAAAAAGCCTTTAAATTTAATTAGGTCCCATTTGTTTATTTTTGTCTTTATTTCCATTCCCCATGCATTTTTAAATAAATTTATGTATTTATTTATTTTTGGCTGCATTGGGTCTTCGTTGCTGCGTGCGGGCTTTCTCTAGTGGCAGCAAGCAGGGGCTACTCTTCATTGCTGTGCGCGGGCTTCTCGTTGAGGTGGCTTCTCTTGTTGCAGAGCACGGGCTCTAGGTGCACAGGCTTCAGTAGTTGTGGCACGTGGGCTCAGTAGTTGTGGCTCGTGGGCTCTAGAGCGCAGGCTCAGTAGTTGTGGCGCATGGGCTTAGTTGCCCTGTGGCATGTGGGATCTTCCTGGCCCAGGGCTCGAACCCCTGTCCCCTGCATTGGCAGGTGGATTCTTAACCACTGCACCATCAAGGAAGTCCCCCCCTCCATGTATTTTTGAGAATCCTCATGGCATAGTGACAGATATGTCCTTGTTGTCACTAGTCACCTTAGACTTCTGTACTTTTAGGCCACCTTGGCCACCCTCCTGTATTGCTGAGCTGAATCATTATCACAAGCCCTTCCTTTTATTGGAGGTTTGGAACAACAAGAAGAATTTTAGCAGGAGGAAAGCTCAAAATTGTATTTTAGACAATGTGGCCTCTACAGTCCATTTGCCCTAGAATCCATATAACTGTGCCCAGGTGATCTCCTACTAGCCTCCTCTCTTATTAGCTGCCACCACTGTGGTGGGGATCCAACCCACCTCTCTTCACTGGGAATGACCTTGACTATATACTCTAGTCAAAGTCCCAATACCCTCCCCCTGTACACCAGAGAAAAAAAACTTTCCTATCATTATCAGAATCCTTAAAGAGGTGCAAGCTTGTAATTAAGATAACTGATATCTTTTTACATTGTTGTGCAAATGTGTTTAGCCCCACATTTCCCCAGACTTCTCCATTCCAAAATTGGATTCTGGTTTTATATTTGCATAGATAAACTAATCATCTCTATTAACAATCTATTGCTGTGTAAGGAATCATCCCTCCAATTTAGCAGCTTAAAACAAACAACATTATCTCACAGATTCTGTACATCAGGAATCCAGGAGTAGAGTAGGTGGGTCCTTATAGTTTATAGTCTCTCATGAAGTTGCAGTCAAGCTCTCAGCTGGGTCGCATCTGAAATCTTGCTTGGGGGAACATCTGCCTCTAAACTTATGTGTTTGCTGGTTAGTTCCTCACTGGCTATTTCCTCACCATAGGCTCCCTTGGGTGTTCTCTTGACATGCAGCTGGCTTCCCCAGTGTGAGTGATTCAAGAAGTAGCAAGAGCAAGAGAGAATCCAAGATGGAGGCCATTATATTTTATATCCTTATTTCAGAAATGACATACCAACATTTCTGCCATATTCTATTGATCACACGGACCAACCCTAGTCTAACGTGGAAGAGTGTGTGAATTCACAAGGGTGTGAATATCAGGAGGCAGGAGTCACTGGGGTCATCGTGGAAGCTCGTGATCCAAATATTTACCCCTAATGAGAACTGTGCATCCACTCATAGACAAACAGGAGAAAAGCTGCTTCCAACCTTAAAATGGCCATTTTCTCTCTTCTGGCCATCAAGATTTTTGAAATTAATAGGGTCCAGTTTCAGAGCATTTAAACATATCTTATTATTTCTAATTCAAATATATTTGGTAAGAAATAGCCATAGGGCTTCCCTGGTGGCGCAGTGGTTGCGCGTCCGCCTGCCGATGCAGGGGAACCGGGTTCGCGCCCCGGTCCGGGAGGATCCCACGTGCCGCGGAGCGGCTGGGCCCGTGAGCCACGGCCGCTGAGCCTGCGCGTCCGGAGCCTGTGCTCCGCCGGGAGAGGCCGCAGCAGAGGGAGGCCCGCGTACCGCAAAAAAAAAAAAAAAAAAAGAAAAAAGAAATAGCCATAAAGCTGAAATAAAGGGAGGTTTGCGTTTAACTACCTACATCATTGTTTGAATATACATTTCTCCTGATCATATGGAAATCTAACTAAAGTGCAGAAAAATTAATTCTAAGTACATTAGCAGCTAGAGACTGCCCCATATCTAATTATGTTTTAGTCATAATTACTTGCATTAATTTTCACTCTTTTTATTAGTCACATCCCCTTGAAGCTGTAACCACTTGTCATATCATTTTCTGGCTGTTCTCTTTGCCCTGGTGCCCAGGCTCTGTAGAGAGAAATGTGAAATCCTTTCTCTTCTCACTGGAATCTATCAGAATCCATAGTGCCACCACTATATACTTTTTGGAAATTAACATCACTTGTTCTCATATATGACATAATTTAATCCTCACAACACCCTTGTGAAAATGTTTTTTTTTAAATATTTATTTATTTATTTTATTTATCTGGCTGCACTGAGTCTTAGCTGCGGCAAGTGGGATCTTCGTTGCCGCGTGCAGGATCTTTAGTTGCGGCAGGCATGCGGGATCTAGTTCCCTGACCAGGGATCAAACCCAGGCCACCTGCATCGGGAGCTTGGAGTCTTAACCACTGAACCACCAGGGAAGTCCCACCCTTGTAAAACTGTTGTTATCCCATTTTATAGATGAGGAAGCTGAAACTGGAGAGGTTAAGTAAGTTTCCTGAGATCATACACCTAGCACAGTAAGTGGCAGTGCCAGGATGTGAACCCAGATGCTCTGACCCTCAGGGAAAATTTTTTGAACTTTAAATTGAAATGAAACACCCATTTATAAAGGTGCATAAATCATAAGTGTAAACCCCAGTAAATTATGACAAAGTGAACACACCTGTGTAAGCAGATCCCAGATCAAGAAACAGAACGCAGCACCAAGAAAGCCCCTTTCTGCCTCCTTCTAGTCACCACTCCGCCAAGGGTAATCAGTACCTTGATTTCTAATGGCATAAATAAGTTTAGTCTTGTGGAATCATCTACTATGAATTATGTTGTATAGGGCTTCTTCCTCTGTGAGATTCATCCGTGCTGTTGATTAGGGTTGTAGTTCATTCATTCTTATTGCTGTTATATCATGTGCTCGCTGCTATGATGCAATGAAAAGGGCACTTCACACCTGTGATAGTCTTCTAAAAAATTCATGAGCTTAGTGTAATCATGAGAAAACACTGGCAAACCCAAATTGAGGGATGCTGTACAAAATCCATGACCTGTACTCTTCAAAACCCTCAAGGTCATGAAAAAACAAGGAAATACTGAGAAACTGTCACAGTCTGGAGGAGACTAAAGAGACACGACAACTCAATGCCATATGCTGTCCTGTATTGGCTCCTGGAACAGGGAAAGAACATTAGTGGAAAAACTGGTGAAATCCAAGTAAAATCTGTAGTAGGGTTAATAGTACAGTACCATCGATAGTTTCTTAGTTTTGACAAGTGCATCATGGTTCATGAAAAGTGTTTATTGGAAGCTGGTTGAAGAGTATATGAGGGGAAAAAAGAATACATGGAAACTCTCTGTGCTATATTAACAACTTTTCTGTGAATCTAAAATTATTCACAAATAAAAAAATTTAAAAATGGAAAATCTGAGTAACAGTTTTACCTAAGAGGTACAAATGGCTAACAAACACCTGAAAAGATGCTCAAAGTCATTAGCCGTTGCTGGTGGGGATGTAAAATGGTATGGCTTCTGTGGAAAACTGTTTGGCAGTTTCTCAGAGAGTTACACATGAAATTACCCTATGACCCAGCAATTCCACTGCCCCACAACATTTGATTGGGGTAATGTGAAGTGTTATGACTAATTTTAGTTTGACTTTCCACAATTAGAGTTATGGATTTGACAAAGATCAGCATATAGTTGCCAAGTAAAGCCATTGGAGTAGAGGAGTTCCCCCAGCTTTCTGGCTTTAGTAACAGGGTGGATGAGAGTTCCACCTACTAAGATGGGGAAGGCTGGAGAAAGAATAGGCTCTGGGGGAGAATGCAATTCAGGAATTTTCTTTGGGGTTGTTAAGTTGGAGACAGCTGTAAAGGAATGTTAAATGCACAGGTAGACATGTGAAACTGGAGAGGTCTGGTTGTAAATATCACTTGGGGGGTAAAGTTGTATCAGCCTTTATTAAGCACACACTGTCCAGGACATGTTCTATTTGCTGTGGCTGCTCTTCTGGGTCCACGAAGGTCAGTTTAAGGGTTCTTTTTGTCTTCTGTACAGACCATTCCGATGGCACCGTCTGCTACATGAACTACAGTGTCATTGTCACTTCATCTGAGATGACTGCTTTCTGAAGGCATTTCCAACCTGCTAATAATGGTTATTCTCCATCAGAGTGCTCAGTCTGTTTGGGGGAAGAATTTTGCTGACTGCGATTTGAAGTTGCCATTAATTTTAAGGGGAGTGTAGATAAGCTCACATGGGGGTGGGGCTCAGCTTGAGGGTTGACCTCCTTCTCCCGGATATTGTAGGTGGACCTCACAGTCATGGTGGGCAGTGCCCCCTTTTAGGCAAATCCATCACCAGCACAGTCCCTCCAACAGGGCAAAATATAGAATCTTATAGAAGAGTGGCTCTTCAGTTCTCAGACCCTCTTTATAGAATGGAATGGTTCCTGGTGTCATAACCGGTCTGAATTGTCTCAGACAGGTGAGGCTGGGAAAGACGGTCTTATTCCTGAAACAGACGTCTGGTAGGGGAGCTGAACAAAGTGGTCAAAAGCAGCTGGCTTAGGAGAGGAGTGAAACTAAACACTGCATATGATCCTGGGTTGAAAGAAAATTGCTATAAAGAATATCATTGATAACATTTGAATATGGGCTGTCTGCATGCTAGATAATAATACTGTATCAACGCTAAACCTCCCACACCTAATAATTTACCTATATTTATCCAAGAGAATGTACCTGTTCCCAGGAGATTTACAAGGAAGTGTCTAGGGACAAAAGTTCAGGATATCGGCAAATTACTCCTAAATAGCCCGGCAAGAGCAACAATAATAAGGATAACAATATGTGCATGTGTATGCACATGTGGAAAGAGAGAGATGGAGGGAGAGGTGTGGGATGTCAAGTGTGGCCAAATGTTAACCATTAAATCTACATGAAGGGTAAAAGTTCACTACACTATACTTTGAATTCTTCTGTAAGTTTGAAAGTTGTTTCAAAGTAAAATGTTGGAGGCTCAAAACAAAAGAGAAAGCTGGTCTAGGTAGCCGGGAAACCTAGGTTCAGGGAGGAAAGAAGAGTCCGATAAAAACGTGGAGGGGTCTGGGGTAACTGCTCAGAGTAGGTGTTCTCTGCTTTTTGGTCTTGAAATGTCAGGAAGTGAGCTCAGTGTGATTGAGCAAACCTGAGGCGTCTCAGAATTGAATCACTTGTTGAGGGTGCAGTTTGGCTGACTGTCTCACAGTCTGCTGGTGAGCATGGAAACTGATATATTGACACTTTTCCAAATTCCCTTCCAGAAAGATATTATCAGGAAAGCTAACTTGTCCAGACCTTGTGTGTGTGTGTGTGTGTGTGTGTGTGTGTGTGTGCGCGCGCGCACACGCGCATCTCTGTGTTTTTATTTTTTCCCAGCTTTATTGATGTATAATTGACAGATAAAAATAGCACATATATAAGGTGTACAACATGATGTTTTGATATACTTACATATTGCAAAATGAGTACCACAATCAAGCTAATTAACACATCTATCACTTCACCATTTTTGGGGGTGTGGTAAGAACACTTAATATCTACTCTTTTGGCAAACTTGAGGTATACCATGCAGTATTATTAACTATACCTCTGTTTAAGTGTAATTCCATTTCTCTTTGTTAATATATGTAATACACACACACGCAACTCAAAGCACAAACTCTCACTGGGTATACAAATTTTTGAATTATCTCCCTAGAGGTGGCCATTGAAGCCTAGAGAGAGTATAAAGCTCAAAGATCAAGGAAGCTGCAGTAGAATCCCAGAGGGTCCAATGCAAGGAGTAGCCAATAAAGGAGGCCAAGAAAGAATCCTAAAGAGGTACGGAGAGAGTTAACAACTTTCCTAAGAGAAGAAAATGCTTCAAGGAGAAGGGAGTGGCCTACAGTCTAGAACTGCCTTGACCAATATGGTAGCCACTAGCCATAAGTGGATATTTAAATTTAAATTAAACAAAATTAAGAATTCAGTCATTAGTCACAATAGCCACATTTCAAGTGCTCAGGAGTCATGTGGGCTTAGTGGCTACTGTATTGGACAGCAGGAATATATAACATTTTCATCACTGCAGAAACTTCTGTTGGATGGCATTGGACTGAACAATCAAGTAAGTTAAGGACCATAAAGTGTCCATAAAGTGGAACTTAGTGATGGGGAGGTCATTGGTAATCTTGATGAGAGCAGTTTCGGTAGAGTTGATGTGAGCAAAGTCAGTGGAGCTGAGGAGATGGCGGTAACAAGATTAGACAGCTTCTTCAAGAAGTTGGTGGAGTGGAAACCAGATCTGGTGTAATGACTGAAAAAGGAGGCTTGGTTGGGGAGATTGTCAGTTTAGGTGAGAGAGTAAATAATCCTTAAAGCAAGGTTCCTGAGAAGCTAGAGAGGCTGGGTCTCAGAGCTTGGGTGGCAGGACTGGCTTTATCTTCTTCCATTCTAATAGGAGAGAAGGACGGGCAGAACTACAGGTAAGTCTGTAGATTTGGTGGCAGGAAGTTTAGGGAATTTCTATCTGAAGCTTTCAATTTTTTGGTGTGAATTTGAATGTGAGTTCATTTGCTGGGAGTGAAGGGTGAGGTGGCTATACGACAAGGGGGTATGAAGAGAATGAAGGCTTGACATTACTTCTGTGGAAAGGAGGAGAGAGCATTGTCTAGAGACTTGGTCCTCAAACTTCAATGTCTATCAGAATGCCCTGGAGGGCTTGTTAAAAAACACTGAGTGCTGGGTCCCACAATGCCAGGGGTTCTGATTCAGTAGGCCTGAGGTGCGCTGAGAATTTACATTTCTAGTACGCTTCCAGATGGTGCTGATACTGCTGTTTCAAGGACCACACTTTGAGGACCACCAGGTTTGCTAAACAACACTGACATCAGAAACCATAAATATTGGTGGTGTTGGTAGGGCAGAGTGTGAGGAAAGTCAGGAAGGTTTTCTTTTGTGTGTGTGTGTGTGTGTGTGTGTGTGTGTGTGTGTTTTAACATCTTTATTGGAGTATAATTGCTTTACAATGTTGTGTTAGTTTCTGCTGTACAACCAAGTGAATCAGCTGTATGTATACATATATCCCCAGGAAGGGTTTCAATTGTGGAGAATGTCGGAGAGCTGACTAGAGGAACAATAGTAAGAGAGTTGGTAGAACAGGATATTAAATTAGAAGTTTTGACCAAGGCATCAAGATACAATAGTTACTGAAGTGATTAGTGAGACAGGCTACCTTGTATGAATTTTAAAGTAGAGAACGAATAACTGACTTCAAAACTCTTAAACCCTTCACCCATAGTAAGGATATAGAAGGATCTGGATGTTGGAGGTTAGGGGAGGATTTGTAAGGAAGATTTCTTTCAAGAGGGCTGTGCTGTGAGCTCCCCTCCCCAAGGAGGGGTAGAGGGTACTTCTTCTCCCTCTACATCAAGTCAGGAGAGAGGAATTTCAAGAGATTACTTAGAGAGCTTGGTGTGTGTCCCTTGCAGTGAGGGAGACAGGATGAAATGGTGTCTGACTCTCACCTGGAAAATGTAAGAGGCTGGCCAGTGCTGTAACAGCAAGAGCGAAAGCGAATTGCTGCTGTGTTGGGGTATACCTGCACTCCCAGAGGCTGCCAGAGCAAGGCATTTGTGACTGTACCCCAGGGATCAGACGAGGGCCACACATGCATGAGAGATCTGCAGGCTAGAGGTCCTCTGCAATGCGGGGTCTCGCAAGCATCCATGAAATCACAAACGCATCCAGGAAAGAGTCAGTTTTAAACACCTGCTGGTGAAAAGCCAATTTACAACAGCAGCAGTCAGGAAGGCACTCCCTGTCTCCCTTACCTCTTTTTCATCTCCTTGCTTTGCCTCTGAACTAATGTTGCCAGATATAGCAAATAAAAATGCGGGATGCCCGATTAAATATGAATTTGAAATAAACAGTGCATACCTTTTTATTCTGTGACTTCTGTTAGTTCCATGACTTCTGTTAGTCCAACTTATTGATTACATTTGTATTTGCAAAAGAAATAAGTCTGGAAGCATGTATACCAAACTGCTAACAGTACTTATTTCTGGTACCACAGTGAACTTTTACTTTCAACTCTCTTCAATTTTGTTTGAATTATTATAAATATGAATTACTTTGATAATCAAAATCAATAAATATCTTTTAAAACCTTTGCTTTTCACGTAGTATTTTGAGAATATCTTTACATGTTCATATTCTTCTCAAAAGTGTTTTCCAATGGCTGTTTAATTGATCTCATTGTATGGCTGTAGTGTAAAGCATTCAAGACCCCAATTCAGGTTGTATTATATTTTATTAATATGAATAATATTGCAATGAAATCCTTGTAGTTTAATCTTGTGCACGTCTTTAATTATTACCTTAGGATATGTTCCTAGAAATGGACTTACTGAACCCAAGAGTTACTGTGTGGGTTTTTTTTTAACATCTTTATTGGAGTATAATTGCTTTACAATGGTGTGTTAGTTTCTGCCGTATAACAAAGTGCATCAGCTATACGTATACATATATCCCCATATCCCCTCCGTCTTTTTTTTTTTTTTAATGATTAGTGACGTTGAGCATCCTTTCATGTGTTTGTTGGCCATCTGTATATCTTCTTTGGAGCTTTTAAACTTGACAGACTTCCCTCTTGAAAGGCTGTTTGTCTACCTACACCAACTCTACTGCATGTAATTATCACTATGTATCTCATTGTTTTGATTGTATTTTTTATTATGAGTTCCAATGATATTTTTAAGTGTTTCTTGGCCATTTGTATTTTCATATTAGTCTGATGGATCTAACAGATGGCTATTACGTTAATGGGTGCTCACAGGGTTTTTCTGTACATCATGTTGACTTTTGTCAACTCCAGCACCCTGTAACACACAGACCCCCCCCCACACACACAACCATTCTGTGCATTACACAGTCACTAACTGCTGGTTGAATGCATGAGTATATGCATGAATTATTTAAAGAATCTGGCCAAAGGAAACCCTTCTTGGTTATTTTACTCTTGACTTTTTCATGATTTATTCACTCACTCAACAAACAGTTATGGAGTGCCTACTGTGTACATGGCTCAATGCTATGCCATTTAAAAAGAATAATAAGCACTGGGAATAATTTCAATCAATAAAATACAACTAGTGAATCACAAATATTCCAGGAATATCTCAGCTATATAGCACCTTCAGAGGAATGAGCCTATGTGAATTGGCAAATATTCTAGGTACTTTGAGATTTATACACTAACTTTAAAATTGTAAATGGCTGTTGATGAAAGTATTTCTACAAGGTACTATCTGTGTCTGTGCTTTTTTAAATATGGTGCTCCACAGATGTAACTATAAATGGATGGCATGCAGGGATGCATGAATGAGTTTGTTACTCTGCTCTGTATGTGGCAAATATCTTCTCCACGCTGTGAAACTTTGATTGGGATGCCCTGAGAAACTTTTGGGTGTCACTACTTCTCCCTCATGATCTTCTGTTGCTGTCCCTTGCCACCATCACCATAGCGTCTGCATCCATCCCTACTTCTAATCTCTGCTGTTTCTGCTGTCAGTGAGTCTGCCCATTTTTGTTTCTTTCTTCTGTTCTTTCTCCAATGCCTCTTGGCTTTCAAGTGTGAAAAACAAGCATATATATATTATATATATATAATATATATATAATATATATATTATATATATATAATATATATAATCTCCAGCTATTAATTGTGTCGCTCTCCTTTTGGGTTGCAGCCCAAGTAGTCACCTCACACTTGGAGTAATTCTGTCCCTTTTTCACTATAAAAATGTTTTTGAGCTCCCTCCTGAGGGTTCTAGAAGTCCAGGTGCTAGACAACAATTGTACTGTAGTATTGCTGGCATCATATGAATGTGAACTTTTAGACAAGGGGACCCCAGCCATGGGTTTGGTCCCACTGATAGCTCTTAAAGGCTGATAGATTTTCAAGCCAGTTCTTCTGTCCTTCTGTTGATAGGATTTTCTGCAGAAAGCCATTTCTGACGTCCCCTAATTCACGTTCTTTAGAGATTTTCTCATCAGTATCTAAACTCATCAGCCCCACGGAGGGATGGGAGGTTTCCCCCAGTCCCCAGCCTGCTATGGTGGTTATAAGCTTCCAGGGAAATGAATCCTCGATCTTCTTCAGCACATGTTTGGAGTCCCCTTTCTTAGGCACATGAGGAGCCTGCGTTTTCTTATCCGTAAAGGAGTCCTGAACCTGAAGTTGTAACGAGGAAGAGAGAAGAGAACCAAAATCATGTCTTCGGCAGGTTCAGACACCGCCGACGTGAGTGGGAAGGAAAACTGTATTGTTAGAAGAAAATCCTCCGGTGTTAGGGTCTTGGTGCCTATGACTGGAAATTCTGACAGAGGACGTTCAAGCACGGTAGATTCTTAATACAGCGTCTCGCTTGTGCCACCTTTAACAGCCCTTCAGGGTTCTTGAAGCACCTCTTTCTTCTGCCAGTGTACTGTGAGGACGTGGGGCAGGGGAGGGCGAACGAATCGGGGGCAGCCGTGGCGGCCGCGGTGGGAACATGGCCAGGGCCGGGCCGAGTGGGAAGGTAGAGCGAGAGGAGGGAGGGGCGGGGCCTGCTCCAGCCTGAGCGCCGCGGGCGGGGCGCGGGGCGCCGGTCGCGGGGATGGACGGGAAGTGCTTTCTGCCAGCAGCCGCCACCACCACCACCACCACCACCACCACAAAGCGTAGTCTTTCCTTACAGATGATTCCACCTGCCTTTGACACCGGGAGCCACACATCCCAGCCGGCTCGCCGGTGTTTCATTGAAATGGCCGCCTGTGTGGAGTTCAGAGGGGAAAATAATGAAGTAGGTTTTGCCTCTTCCCTTTCTACAGTAGCCCCACGAGAGTATACATTTGAAAAGGGCCAAAGTCTGTTTGTGAAAAGGAACCTCTGAGGGGAGATACGGCACCTAAGACCAAAGACCTTAATTTTGCCTCAAATTTTGGCTCTACTGTTTCTATAGAGACCAAAGGGAAGCTTTGGCTCCCCCATTCAGCTATTAAAGTTTAGTGCATTGAAAACTGTCTTCATGCTGTGATACCCTTTCAGGGAGGAGAATAGGGTCTGAACTAATCCATGAAAGTTGTCATGCTATGAACTAGTAGTCAAGCTTTTTCCTTTCAATTGAATCTAAAACTATACTGTACTTCACACTTGGTTGGTCCTTCAGATGGAAGGATTCAATATCCCTGCTGGAAATCAGCTCGTCTTCTTCACACAGTGCTGTTGAACGTGGAAAGAACTTATTTCTGACGCATAATTACCAGCTCTAACATATGAAAAGTCGTAAGGTTATTTAATTTTCTTCCTTTTCTTAAATTCTGGTCAAACTCTTTAAAGTGCTGACTTTTATTTCCCCCTTTGACAAGCTTGTTTACCAGACTGTGTCTCCATGCTTGGGCTTGCTGTTTGTCAATAGATGTTGGGACCTATACATGCCTCACCAGCCTTTCTTTCCTCAGGATGATAGACAGACATACAGCATAAATGTATTGAAGACAAAAAATATCTTCTGAATACAGCCGTCAGCAAGCCATTGAATGTCCTGTAGCAAAGGTAACGGGTCACTTATTTACCATGAAGACTGGGACAAGAACTCGAGGAATCTGAGCGGTGCTCTGCCGATTGTCTAAGGGAAAGGACGCTTTTCCTTTCCCACTCAAAGACTTAGCTTTGTTTGTTTGCACATGTTTTAGATCAATAACTGGTAAGAGTAAAGGCAGAACAAAAGCTCTAATAACCATGAGCCATCTGCAGTGTGAATCGACATTTCCCAAGTTAAACACTACTGTCTTGTGAATGAATATGTAGAGTGTATATGATTTTTTTTTAATTGAAAAAAAAATGCCTTGATCTAGCTACACCAAAAGGGGGCACCAGGGTATTAAAGAAGTTATCATGTTTTCGGAGGCTATAAATGAAATTAAGTGAAGTTTGGAGAGGTTTTTAGTATAATTAATATGTACACGAGTTTTAAAACTTATTATTCTAAAAAGTCGGTTGGGTGGTTTCAAGAATTTTGGTAAGAACGTTTTGCTATCTCAGTGGAATTTTCTATTGGTTTAGGGTGATTTCTTTGGAGTTTGATAGCATAAAAGAACATATTTTGCTTGATGAAAACTAATATAAAGAAAAATCCCGTATATGTCTCCTTAGAATTCTATCGATATTAATACTCATGGTATTTTTCATTGAAATTTTGCTATATTGTCTTTAAAATAGAAGTTTGCCTCTTCTTTGTTGTCTAGGACACTTAGTAAATCTAAGAGTATTTGTTTTTATGTATCTGTGTCTAGGTGGAAAATATTCAGCATTCTGTATTGGCTTTTCTGAGAGAAGGATGCAGAAAGCAGGGACCTGGGGGTTATGTCAAATAGTAGCTAATTTAGAGATTGAGTACCATTGCTCCCAGAATCCAGAAGGAATAAGTAAAGAGAATAGAAAGCATTTTCTGGAAAGATTTTCAAACTGTACATTTTGGTTAATCCGGGGTTATTTTTGTGATCGCAGTGAAAAGAATTTAGTGGAGGAAAATAGAGAGAGGTGAAATATTCTTAATGAGGTTATAAATATATACAAAGCAACTAGATGCCTCTTCTGCTTTAATGTCACCTATGAGGAGTAAAAACCAGTTCGATTTCTAATTTTGTTAGTGATAAAGTGCTATTTATGTTGTCTTCCCCATCACCCCGATCCCGTGTCCTTTTCCCTCCCCCACGTGAAACAGAGACCTTTTATATGTAATCAAATCTGAGCTGGTTGGTTAGCTAATAATTCCTCTTAAAAAATGGAAATCAGTGGCTGCATGATCCTGTTTTCTCTGTATATCTCTACCGTTTCTAAAGATGGCTGCAATCTAAACAAAGTGGGTTGTCTTTTCACAGACAGTTACTCCTTTTATTCTTAGATGTCCAGTCACAGCTTCTTAAAAAAAGATAAGATGATAAATTTAGTTGACATCATGTTTTATAGTTTAATTTTTACCCAGCCTTTGGTCTTGCTCATTATTTTATGCTTTGTGATGATTTATGGAATCACATATTATGCAATGCAAGGCAATTTACAAGCTGCTATTACATCCCTGTAACTTTTATGAAATATGTGACTAATTAGTATATTGTTTAACTGGGAGAATTAGATTAAAAAAACAGATGTCTTTCAGGTTTATTTGAAACATATGGACTTTATTCAACTGAAGTAAATATTCAGGTGCAATAAATTATTATGTGTAGTGCTGGTTGATAGCTGTAAATTTATTTTAAAATATGGCAATACTAAAAAAAAGTTATAGACACCAAAAAATATGGCAATACTGAGTTCTTATGACTTGTTTATTTGACATAAAACAGAATAGGATTATTGAATTTCATGTCTTTTTATTATCAACAGCATAGTGATTAGCATGTACAGAAATGTCCACTTAAAGGCAGGGAAAGAAAGTTACTGTCGATTTCTGTTTGTTGGGGTTCTCCCCACGTGTACTATAGAGGATGTTTGGCTTGATCGTGAAATATTTAAAATGTGGTCAACAAACACTGCTCCCTCTAACTGGGTATTTTCAAAGTTGTATTTTTAAAAATAGTAGTTGTTTAGTTAATAATAATTGCATAATTTTATATCTGCTTTAAGGAATTAATAGTCCTTAGTGGCACTGAAAAAGAAAAATCCTGTTTTCAGGGTAATGCTCTGTAACTTGCTTATATATAAAATATTGTATAGATATATAGGTAGATATTCATATAAAGATTTTATTTCTCTGTGTGCTCTTCAGGAGGTCCTGCCACTTTGACAAAGGGTCGATATGACTGGCTAAATCAGTTGTTACACATTTTTGGAATAACAGAAAACCAGACGAGCCAAGATCTAAAAATGCAGTTAATCATGATGCTGATGACCAGTGTTTTGTTGCGGCCTCAATCTGTGCTTTAGGAGATCTTGTGTTGGGTTTCAGTATTGTTCCATTTTGGAGAAATGTGCATATGGTGGTATTCGTATAAGGTCAGAACAGGCAAAATAATAAGTTGGTCCGTTTTTCATCTATGCTTTTTAGTTCTTTTGCCTAGCAATTCTTATGACAAGATTTCACATCAGTAAGCCATAAAGAATTTTTCTTGCCTTAATTTTTTTTCCAAAAAGTCAGTTTATTAATGCTTAAAAATTTGTCCGTCCACATGCTCAATGGCTTATTTTTGTGGTGTTTTCAAGGCACCTCTCCATGGAAGCAAATTAGTGGCCAAGTAGAGCTTATGAAAGAACCTGAAACACAGAAAGGTCTCCAAAGGAGCTATTCTCCTTCAGGGAAGCTATCTCCGGATTAAAAAAAAAGAATCAAAATCACAGCTGAAAGGGTCCCTGATCTGTTCCCTGGCATGATGTGTTTGTTGAAAACTCTGTATAGAGCGGTTTCACGTTAGATAGGTAGTTGCTTTTTACAGATCGATTGCCTGCACAGGCACAATCTGTGGGAGTTTTCAGTCACAAGTTTTGGGTTTTTGTCCGTAATCCAGCTCGATTCCTGTATGTGGAGTGAAAGGGACATTTTGGCCTCTGATTATAAAGACAGGAAAGAAGTATAGAAAACCTGATGGAATTAAGGGGAAAAGAGTGTTCAAGGCAAGTAATCAAAAGGCAAAATTTTCCTTTCAAATGTTCTACCTTATTCTAAAACCAGGCATTCCACGTAAGAATCTTACCAAAAAGAGCTAATTTCAGAGACTGAAAAATATGCATCCTGCCCAGCTTCTTGCAGCACCTTCTACAAGTTGGGTTTTGATGTTTGAGGCAGTAAACTAAAACCTCAGAACAAAATTTGATCCCAAAGAAAACAAATGGAGCTACATGTTGTTTCTCTAAAAGAGACAAGCGGAATAGCTGAGGTAAACTTGAGGACTGATTTGACTTGTCATTCGGCAGAGCTACAGTCTCTAAATTCACAATGGACTTTGCATTTCCCCGAACTGATGTGGAGACAATACCAATCTCTCTATTTATAAAATTGAGTTCTCTCAGTTTGAATAGTGAGAACAAAGGTGCTAATCTGTAGTTCTGAGAAAGGCCAATTATGCCCTCTGCATCAGACAGGGTCTAATATGATTCTAAATAATTGCCAAATCAGATGCACATGAATGTAGTTTTATTATTTATTCAAAACCCATTAACCCCGTGTTTATGTCACGTGGAATTGGGTGCATTTGCAATAAGTTCACCTATATAGAAATGCTCCACCTCAACTTGCAAAAACGTGAAGAGACATTGAGGATCTGTTTGAAGCCACTGGGACTGTTCTGAATTAGAATGAGCTGGTTAGGCAAAGCAGCCAAAGCTGGAGTATCTCAGGAGTCCCACCCTTTGTAGTTTAAAAACTCTTTTCTTAATCATTTTCACATTTTAAATTTCATTAGATTCCTTATCACACTCTGAGGAAATAGATATTTAACCCCATTTTCCAGGTGAGAAAACTGAGGCCCAGAGAAGAAGTCACGAGACTTTCACGAAATCAGGTGGCCAGTTAGCAGCGAAACTCCAGTCAGCGTGACTTTGTTAAAGTGAGCATGATACACTGGCAGCCTGCAGACTTCTGCAGTGGGCTCACTGCCCTTGCATATTTGGCCCTTGCATGGTGTTAAATTAGTTGCTAACATTAAAAAATTGCGAGAGATTTCACTCTATTAAAAATCAGGATTTCTGGATTTGGGGGAGAAGAAGCAGAAGATTTGGCGACCCTGGACCATTTCTCCAAGACAAGCCCTCACTAGGACTGAGCTGTGGCTCCCCTGCCCCACAGCGCAGACCTTCTCCACTTTGCCAGCCTCTGCCAGGCCCGGCTGGTTACTTGTCTAGGTCTTGTGAATATTTGAGCTCTAAATGCCCCACACTAAACCATTGATTAGCAACCTTTCTTGAATATGAGGTCGCATTTTAAACTGAAAAAAAAATTGGCAACCTCTGCTTTAGATCTCTGTCTTCCATACCAGGTACAGATATCTTCAAGGCCAAGTATGGAGTGTCATTCCTCTTGGAGCCTCCCCAGATCCTAGCACGATGACCAGCACACAGTGTGCTCTCGGGAAATTGCTAGGGTGGGGAGAGCATGATACCTGTCCTATCACTAGAGTTTTCAACATACTGACCTGTAGAGGAGTTCTATAAATCGGGTTTTGGGAAGGGAATCAAGTCCATTAGACTTGAGAATTGCAAATCCTACTCCTAACTGAACAGAAACTCAAAAACTGCATTTTGCTCATTTGATCTGGAGGCTACATCTGCAAGATCCCAGACAACTCTATGGATAAAATGTATCGTTGAGATGATGCTGTGGATTTGTGTAGATGCTTCCGGTTGTGTAGACACAACCTCTATGGACTGACTACTCCAACCTGGGCCCATTACTCAGAGTATGGGCTGGTCACATGAGGTGCCTGCTTCCTTGTGACCATGGCCTGAAAAGTGCCATTTTCAATTTTCCAAGCTTTTCCCTCAGAAATAATTTAATAATTTAAAGATGCCAGTCAGCACAATGCCATGTCTGTGTTTGGGGGGTGGAGAGGTAGGGGTTGTAGAATGTCTTTATGTACAGTAGCCTTTCCCCTCTGAACTTTTCCAGCAGTTATGATCTGTATTATTCCTGGGGTATTCACATTCACAGAATTAGAGAATGTTAACTGGTGTCATGTTTTGGATACAAAATGGCAGCCCAGAGAGACTTGTCCAAGTCATCTGGTTCCCGGTTTGTGGATTCCATTTGTCTTCACAAGATGACAAATCTCCCTGAGATTTGTGCCCTTCCCAGCACATAGTATAGTGCATCTTGCATGTAGCTGGCACTAAGTCGACTTGAGTTCTCGTGAAAGCCATGACATTTTCAGACTGACTTGGGATATAAAGGCCATGATGATTTCCTTGTCAGGCTTGCGTTGTAAGACAGGAGACCCTCAGTATGGCTGCACACTAGGATTTTCAAGTGAGCTCAAGCCAAGCATTTGGTGGCAAGTAAAATGGCCACTGAAGGCATGCTTTTGAAAAGGATTTGATTCTATTTTTTAAGAGCTTTTTTGGAGGAGTACAAGAGACAGAAAATTGTGTGTTTTTTTCTTTTAGTAGTTATCCAATAGCTATTCCTTTAAAAAAAATACTACACACAAAATTTGAAGGCTCCAAACTGATCTGACTCATTAGATTTAATGAAATCCAGGAGGAAGTACTTCCTGAATCCCGAGGCTTTTCATATTATCCTTTACCTAATTCTTTACAAGTGATTTTTCAGCTAGTAAGTGCCAGAAATAGGCCCATCTACAGAACCTGAGCACATTTTCCTCCACAATATGACAATGCTATCTGACAGCTATTAGAACTTGAAATTCAGGGGCTTGCAAAGTACACTTCTTCAAGTGTAGCTCGTTTCCAATAAAAGCATTCGGTGTTCTGACTTTTTCACTTCATTGAAATTCATTTAAATTTTCTCTTCCATGGAAACACTTCTGTGTTTCTATAATCATTATGTATGTGCTTTCTGGTCTTATACTTTAATTTGTTTTATTTCCATAAGATCTTTTTAAAATTTAATATTGAGACAACAGAAACATGGCACGTATAAATGTTGTTTTATTTCTTAAAAGTATTGTAAAACCATTCCATTTTTATTCTCCATCACATTTGGGTTTTGGAGGTTCCCTCTCCAAATTCTGTTTCCAGTAGGAGTTGCTGAGAGATGCTGAGAACGGCGACTCAGTGCTATGGTATACACGTACAAGTTGACTAACTTCCAAAATGGCAGCAATCCCAAGAGTCCAGAAAGTTCTTTTTCTTTCCAAAGGAAGTATCACTGTATTTCGGGTCAAAATAAATTGGGTTCCGGCCTTAGCTCTGCCATTTCCAGTTAGTGAGAACTTCAGAAGTTACTTAGCCTTTCTAGGCCTCATCTATAAAATGAAGGGTCATCACAGGGACCAAACCCATAGGGTTGTTGTGAACATTAAATAGGCTAATGCAGGTAAAGTGCTTTGCCCAATGCCCAGCACAGTAAATAGCATTTTCAGATTATTATTATCAGTAATAATGTTTGATGCCTAGCTCAGTTCTGAGTGGCATTTGGAACTCTGGTACAAAAAGTCAGGGAGAAAAGGAAGTGGCTTCTTTGGCTGGTGTTATAAAAAGACACGAGGCTTTTAGAAGTACAGTCAGTCCATAGCTCTATTCTTATCCCCAGAGAAATGGCAAGAGATGAGCAGGACTGCACAAAACCACCCTTGATTGCTGCAAAACAAGCCTAAATCGCTCCAGTATATAGCTACTGGAACTCACAGGATGGTCAGCTACAGCAACCCCTGGCCTGCCTAGACCCCTCTCGCTCACTTTAAACGCGCTGTCTTTAAGGCAGCAAGCAGGTGGTATTGCTTCTGTACCCATGAAGCTATCAAACACTCAACATAAATTGTTTCTGGGAAGAGATTATCTTGGGAAGCTAAAGGGCAGTCTTCAGCCGGCTGTATATGTAATCATTTATCATTTTGCTAAGCACCCTTGAAGAACAGGGAAACATTTTGCTCTCAGGAGCGCCAGAACACGTCAGCATCTTTTCATTTACAAAAATAAAAGTTGGTTTAGAGTTTTAGAAAAGTCTTCATTTGCCAGCCAGTCTATGTGAAAATGACTTTAGATTTGGAAAAGTCATGTTGCAATTGGAAGTGGCTTTGCTCTGTCTGGGCATTCTGCCTGCTTGTCCTCGTCTTGATGACTTCTCTACCTACATGTCCTTTCAAAGGCACACTGGCACCTCTGGGCCTCACACTGTAGATTAGACACTGGGTGTACCTTGTGCCTAGGGATGGGGGGAAACAAGAGATGTGGCAAGAAGGAGAACTAAAAGTAATGTAAGCAGCCATTGATTAGGCATTTTCCTAAGCCAGGTACTGCAATGAATGGCTTTCATGAGTTCTTACTTAATAACCGCCCAAACCTGTATGTTGTAGGAACTGTTGTTTTCATTTTACAGAGGAGAAAACTGAGGCTCAGAGAGGTTAGATGACTTTCCCAAAGGTTATACGGCTGGTAAGTGATAGAAATGGAGATTCAAGACCAGGCTAGTTGCACTCTCATTCGTGCACTTTTAACCACTGTGCCATATTCTTCTTCTGATAATATAAAAATATTGGGTCCCCTTCCCCCGCCTCTCAGGAAATCGGTTCACAGTTTGGATTTCTCATCTTTGTCTTGGAAGACTTTGACCTCAGTTCCCTTGGTTGAGTGAAGAGAGGACACAATGGTGAAAACTTGAGGCTAGAAGCCTTGTTCAGGTCAGACCAAGCAAATCCCTGTACCTTACTCTACCAGGTTCAAGATGAGATTTTACAGAGAAACAAATTAACTTCAGATCCTTCTCTGTCACTTGCTAACTGTGAGAATGTAAACAAGTTTCTCTGACCCACAGTGTCCTCTTCTATAAAATGGTATAACTCCTACTTCATAGGACTAGTGAGAGAATTAAATGAGACATTGCACAAAAGAGAGATCATGGGGGTACTGCTTAGAGCCCAAACTACAGCACCAGAATCCCAGCTTCCCTGATTTACCAGCTGTGTGACCTAAGGCAATTTGCTTAAACTCACGTGGCCTCATCTGTAAAACTGTGGTAATAATAGCACCTACTTCATAGGACTGCTGTGAGGATTAAGTGAGTTAATATATGTCAAGCCTTTAGACAGAGTCTGGCCCGTAATAAATATTCCATAATTTTGCTATTATGCAAGGTACTTGACACCAAAAAATGGCAGTTTCTATTGTCTTGGTATTGGCCACCAGTCCCAATTGCCTTCACAAATTGTCCTAGCCTACACACAGTTCCTGAGAACTCAAACGGAGAACTATTTCAGTTAAATCCCAAACAACTGGCTTTAGTTTTCCTCAAGTAAGGAGCCATGGCTCCTTATCATATCATTATGCCCAGTCAGAGGGAGAGAGAGGAGAGACTAGGGGTCCATGGCCCCAGGATTTGGGTATGTGCTGGGGCAAAGGGGCAGGGAAGAAGATACTCAAAGTCACCCTGGAGGAACTCTCTCTGGAATTGTGATTTCCCATCTATAAGCTATCCAGAATCAGGAACTGTCATGTGTCTCCTTCCTCTCAGGCATCTTACAGGTCCTGGGAATTGTTCCCTTTCTCCTGAGGCACAGGATGGGTAGCACAGAATGGTTTAAATAATGTATAACTCCCGCCCCAGGCTAGATTCCCTGTGTAGGAGTGGAGTGGAGAGGACTGCTAAGGGTGACTGGGGCAATCTTTCATTTTGGTGAAGAAACCTTCCAGAGGGATGCTGTGTGGTTCATGGATGTGCCAGATTGCTGTCGCACAGGGTTAAGTAGTGGCTGTGAGCTCCATAAAGACAGAGGCTGGGTCTGTTTACCACCGTACGCCTAGCCCAGGGCTTGGTACACTGTAGGAAGGCTCAGAAAGGCTGGGGAACATGAGAGGGGGGAATGATTTGCAGGGATACTGTCAGAGCATATACATTTATCCTTCCCTCCACAAAGAGGTGGCATTAAGTCCCAGCATCCATTGGTTACCTCAGTACCAACTTAGACAAAAATCTTTCCCCACATCTCCCTTCTTTCCTGCCAGATAAACACAATTTAGGGCCACCATTGTTTCTCCTCAGTTCGGGTTACAAGTTTTTTTTCTTAGTTCTTTTCTTCGAACAGGACCTTGATTGCGCCTGGGGCATAGCATTTATGTAAATTTCAAGTGCCACTCCTATTTGTCTCTGGGTTAACCTAATGGTTTATGTTAATGTCAATCAGGTCTGCCACTCAGACCTCTTATCCCTTTCACCTTTCACCTAATTGCTGGGAGCCAATTTCCCTCAAGGACCTGGCTGTAGAGGCCCAGTCTATTTCTTCATCCTCTTGCTTCTTTCCTTCCTTCCTTCCTTCCTTCCTTCCTTCCTTCCTTTCTCTCTCCCTCCCTTCCTTCCTTCCTTCCTTCCTTTCTCTCTCCCTCCCTCCCTTCCTTCCTTCCTTCCTTCCTTCCCTGTTGAATATCTATTCCATTTGCTTGTTCCCAGAAGCAGTGGGTGGATGATTTCCTGTGTTCCTGACACATGATAACTATGTGCAACCATCACGAAACTGTCTAATTGCTTCCAGAAAGGTCTATATGCACAGTTACATGCAATAACAGGACCGATCTTGCAAACACAATGTGAGTGGAAGAAGCTTGACACAAAGGAGAAAATACTATCATGCTGCAAGATTCCATTTATATAAGGTTCGAAACCAGGCAAAATTAAACTCTTTAATCTTGGGGGGCAGTGACTGGGAGGGGGAACTGGAGGGGCTTCTGGAGTGCAGGTCAGGTTGTATTTCTTGATCTGGGTGCTGGTTACAAGAACATATTCAATTTTTGAAAATTCATCAAACTAAACACTTGCGATTTGTGCATATTTCTGTATGTAGGTTGTACATCAATGACGTTTTCCCCAAATAGGGGTTTATCGAGCCTCCACTATGTAGAAACTCCTGTGCTGTGTGACACTGGGGATTCTTTTCCCTTCCAAAGAGGTCAGAAAATAAAATCTGAGATAGGCAAAGTACCCCTTGAGTTTCCCCTTGATGGTTAGAGTACCTGCAGCCAAACCCTAGTCTGTCTTTGGGGTCCTCCAAAGACCCTTCCAAGTCTACCTCAGCCCCCTCATCTTCCCTTGCTCAAATGCTTTACTTTTCTACTAAATGCTGTTAAATAATGTCTCTTCCCTTGCATTGCAATTTACCAATTTCCAGTGAACTCGCCTGGACTCCCCAGCTTCACTTTAAGCCCCTCAAGAGCAGAAACCTAGTTATACAGTTCTTTGTAAATTCCCACAGCATAGCATAGCACAGGGCTGGGCACAGAGGCCCCATTCATAGCTGCAGTCAAAATAGACTCTAATACCCAGGCAAGAGGGAGCTGGAAAGCTCTTCCATGATCAGGACAGATCTGATTTTCCTTTCTCTTCCATTTCTAGGCCCACTCAACATATTCTCTGCTTTCACATGTAAGTCGTGAGCCAATAGTTTTCCAGATTTCATGTTGGCATAATGTGGTCTTTCCCTTGAATTGGGACCTGTGACTCAAATACGTATTCACGTTTGGTGAGGCTGTCACTTTAAAGAATCAGTAGACCTGAGCATTTTTTGATATAACATCCATAGCTTCAACTATTTATGAGTGGGTCTTAAAGGCCCATGACATGTTGTAATTTGTAATTTTGCTGAGGCATAAATTTGAATTGCACACATTTCAAGGCTGATGTGATAGAGCAATTGGCTTAGTAAGCATGTGATGGTCCTTAGGAGAAAAATAGAAGTTTTATGGAGGAAATTTATGCCAATTATATAATTGTGAGATTTGTGAATTGGAGGGGGGTTAGAGATGAAGTTTTCTGGATGTCCTTCCTGAATGTCAAGGGTTCATTGTACTTAACAATTTCCTAATCACAATAGTCAGAGATTTAGTCTTGAGATATTTATTTCTCTTTAGCAACGTTCTTAAATGCAAGGCATATAATGAAATACTTATTGAGAGGTGGGAAGAGATTCAGAAGAAAATGAGCAGATTTTTCATAATGGGTGAGAGAGGAAGGGGAGGAGAAAGAGAGAGAGAGGGCGAGGGAGAAGGGGAGAGAGAGAGAGAGAGAGAGAGAGAAAGAAAGAAACAAGAAATGACATTGAGCAAAGAAATTGAGGGTCAAGGATCTTGGGGTTTTTTTGGTCCCAGCTCCGCACTGAAATCTGTTTGATAGATAAACTGACCAGCTTTGTGGCTTTGAGCCGCTTGCTCGCCTTCCGTAGTCTTCAGTTTCCCTGTCTGTAAAGTGAGGAGGTTCAAGCGGATTATCTCTTAGGTACTTTCAGGCATGACATTATAGGAATTTATGACCAAAAGCTGCATTTCTGTTTTCATTTGAGGCTCTGTTCTCAGTGATGCCCTCCAGAACAGATTGATAAGTGTAATTACTGAGTATTCACTGGGCTAAAGCCCTCAGAGCATGAGGCTGCATTCACAAGTGGCTTTTCACCTCAGGAAAGGCGTGGACAGCCCCTAGGGCACCATCAGGTTTAAATAAACAATCAAATGAACAAATGACTCATACATTTTTATTAATTTGTAATTTTTAAAAACTTCTCTGGATTTTCTTTTGATTTCAAAAGAGAAACATTTTTACACTCTCCGTTACCTCTTCTGAGATTTAATGTTTAGTTTCAGGAGCTAGAAAAGTGGACCATAGTGACCTTAATTTCAGGAAGCTCAGCAGATGAAATGCAGTGATCCAGAAAGATTGCTGGCCTCAGGAGTTGGAGGTGAAAAGTGGGAATGGTGTCCAACCTGGAATCACAAACTAGTCAGAACTGGAAGAGAAAGTAGAACATTGTGTATTCTTAGATGGAGGAGGAAATTGAAGCTTAAAGAAGAGAAATGACTTCCGTTCAACTTTTATTTTGAAAATACATATTCAGTACCTACTATGTGCCAAATGCTGAGGATATAGCAGTGAACAAGGCAGACAAAGACCCATCCTTACAGAGCTGACATTACGGTGATTGAGAGAGTAACATTATTAAGTCGCACAGATAAATTCGTCAAGTCTTAGAAAGGAGAGGTACTCGGTGCCCTGGGAGCTGAGCATGAAGTGCTTGACTTGGTTAGGAAAATCAGCAAATGCCAGGTGGCGAAGGGGTGGTATGTTTGAGGGCTCTGTGGCAGGAAGGAACACAGCCAGACCCAGGGACTGAAGAAACGGCATTGGGGCTGGAGAGGACAGAATCCGGGTAGAGGCAGTGCAAGATGAGGCTGCAGCTGTGGGAAAGAGCCAGGCTGTGCAGAGTCTTTGTCCTACGCGTAATAGGAAGTCATTGGAGGGTTTTAAGCACAGGAAGGACGTGGTAAGATGTGTGTTTTTAGAAGATCACTCTGACTACTATGGGGCTGAGAAGGTTATGTGGTGAGAGGCAAGGCTGGGGAAGTAGTTTGGGTCCAGCTGTGAAAGAGCTTGAACAACAGGCTAAGGTATTGGACTTAGTTCTGTGGACAGTGAGGACTCATCAAAAGGAGAGGCTGGCACCACCAGCCTCTGGGCCACTCAAGGGGATGGTTATAAGAGAGGCCTGTGTGAACTCAACAAATATTCTTTTTTTAAAAAAATAATTTTTTAAATAGATTTATTTATTTTTATTTATTTACTTCTGGCTGCATTGGGTCTTCGTTGCTGCGCGCGGGCTTTCTCTAGTTGCGGCGAGCCGGGGCTACTCTTCGTTGCGGTGCGCGGGCCTCTCATTGCGGTGGCTTCTCTTGTTGCGGAGCACGGGCTCTAGGCGCGCGGGCTTCAGTAGCTGTGGCACGCGGGCCTAGTTGCTCCTCGGCATGTGGGATCCTCCCGGACCAGGGCTCGAACCAGTGTGTCCCCTGCACTGGCAGGCGGATTCTTAACCACTGCGCCACCAGGGAAATCCCCTCAACAAATATTCTTAATATTTGGTAGACACCATGAAAGGGTAGTTGAGAAATAGATGCCCTGGTCTTCACCCTCCATATTCTGAAGTTAGCAGCTGACCCAGATAATCACTGAAAGTTCCTGGCCTTCATCTAACAAGAAGTGTGATGCTGTTTTCCCAAACATTTAAGTCACTGAAGAATATACCAAAAATATAATTATCTCTCACATATCTCTGATTTAACAAGTGTTTATGGGGCCCTTGATATGAACCTAGTAGGAAGGTTCACAGTATTAGTTATCTATTGCTGTGTAACAAATTACCCGAAAACTTAGCAGCTTAAATCTAAACACATTTATTATCTCAGAGTTTCTATGGGAGAGAAATTCAGGCATGGATTAGCTGAGTATTCTGCTTGAAGGTCTCTCACAGGCTGCAATGGAGGTATCGTCCAGGGCTGGAATCGCATTTGAAAGTTGGATTGGGGAAGGATATGCTTCCTAGATCATGTGGTTGTTGGCAGAATTCAGTTCCTGGAGGGTTGTTGGATTGAGGGCTTCAGTTCCTTGTAGGCTGTTGGCTGGAGGTCACCCTCAGTTCCTTGCCCTGTGGGCCATTCCATCATGGCAGCTTGTGGTAGCCAGTGAAGCAAGAGAGACTCTTGATGCTTGCTCTCAGGGACTTTGCGATCTCCTTGGGGAGGTGAGATCTGGATCTAGGAAACAGTCAGCAACAGTGTACATTACAGAGTATAATTAAATGCTCAAATGTATAATAGGCATGAAAGATTCACAGACTTTTGGTGGGGAGGGTTAGTGACACAGGGAGGGGTACAGTGTGTGCAGTGATGTGGAGGCAGGACGGTATGGTATGTTCAGAGAACCGTGAGACCGGCAGCCTGCGTGAGTAGAGGGTAAGTTCGGGGGCATAATGGAAAGCGGGAGAACTAAACAACAGATTCCAAGTGTACCTTAGAGATCTGACAGAGAATCAGAGCCAATGAATGTTCCTGTTAATCCGCAAGGGGGTGACCACATGACTGGACCTCAAAAGCACACATGTTGATGAGTATGTACTTTGACGAGAATTGTGATTTTTAGCATTTACAGTGTAATTTTATTTAAGTAATCATTGCTACTTTCAGGATGTTTTTCTGAGCACTTCCCTTTCAGAACAAAATAATTGGGCCGTAGCTCTTCCTTTGATCATTTTACATTTGTTTTGTTCCCAAATATAAGTGAGAAAGCCTTTTCTTGTCGTGGTAGTATATGATTTCTCTTTGAGGTCAATATTAGAATATCTTTCTCTCACGTCTGGTCCTCTAAGCCTGAGCAGGCTCATCCCACTTTCAATACACAAGATTGTAAACTAATAAAATAGCTATCATTACTAAATAGTTGAAAATGATGGAGTTGGTGCATTTTATTTGTAGTTCTCTATGGGGATTAAAAGCGATTTGGGGAAATGATTTGCTTTGTTCCAGCCCTGAGCACAGTGCCATGTAGCATCTGATAAATGTGCCCAGCAGATGACTTACTGAGTGCAATGCCAATGATTGTTAAATTTGACAAGGAATTTGACTTGACCTGGTACAATTTTACCCAGTTCCTTGTGCAAAATGAGAAATCAGTCCAGATACCTATTGCATTTGTATCATTTAAAACTGCTCTGAGGGATCTCCACCTCCCAGGTAGAGGCTCTGTACAACAATAAGCCAGTTTATCAAAGATGGGATTTAGTGCTTGTTGTTTTTCTATTAGGGAGGAATTACGCTAAGCCCAGCAGCAGACATTTTGTGTTACCATGGCAGCCCATATTTCCTGCAGGGTTGTGACCCCTAATGACTACAGTGGGAAGGCAGGAAAAATAGAGACTCTTTGAAGATTAGTAAATAAATGCATTACTTATGCAAACCGTCTCTGAGATGGCACCACAGTACAGAAGGAAAATGAGGAAGCTCTTCAGATTGAACAAATGGTTATATGTAAATACCTGCATTGGAAGAAAATAAATCACCTTTCATTTGATTATTTCTTTAAAAGTCCGTTTGGTCTGATAATGAAAGTAATATAAACTGGACTTCATACTGAGAAAATAGTATTATTGTGCATGAAAATACAAACGGCCATTGATGTTTTCCTTTCATTCTCAACAACTAATTTTTTTCCCCCATTGGTTCTTCAAATGCAATACGGCTCCTAGAATGATTGTGCAATATTCCTTGATGGATCACAGACAGGAAAAAAATAAATGAGCATATTCAACTTTATGTAGGCATTGAGAATTCTGTCCACCTCTCCTTGGTGAAAGTGGTTTAGTATTGTTTTTGACAGACTTGATTTGTCTTAATTGACCTGATACATTTCTGAACAAGAGCTGAAAATAAGAGGAAATCAAGCATCAGTCTGGGCCTACTGTTTGCAAGTGATTTTCTCAGTACATATTTCCTTTGAAGTCACACCTACATTTATTCATACAAGAAATATTTATTGAGTGCCTACTATACTACTACTGTTCAAGGCACTGTGTTCCGGTGAAAATGAATCTGAACTTGCGTTATGTGGGTAGATCAAATTATCAAGTTATTTTGTTGAGAATAAAGAGGGAAAATATGGTATAAAGTGGTTAACCCCATGTCTGGGGTGTTGCCCGTCCATTTCTTTTCCTGGTGTATTTATGTCAGAAACGTTTATTTACTGCGGAGCTGTTCTGTGCCAGGCAGAGCTCCAGCCATTGGAGATGGAGTTGTGGACAAGACCTAGCCTTTGCCCTCAAGGATAACACAGTACAGCCATGGTTGCAGCAGCTCACTTTGACTTAGCACTTTGCCCTGCTGGTATTCCAGTAATCAGCAAGGGCTGCACTGGGTAGAGTGTTTCCAGTGGTTTAGGTTGTCAGTGGCCTCTTACCTTGTTCTCCTTGTATCAAGGGCACAGATCTTGGCCAGGCAGTGTTCACTTCCTTTTTATTACTTAGTCCTTCTGTAATATTTTTTTTTTTACTATATCTTCTGCACATTCTCTCCAGTCAGGAAGATTTTTCAGAGCTTTACTCTCTATAGGTGATTTTTTTTTTAAATTGGAGGAATATTGTCATTTTATTCCATACATTACCTCTGTCCCCTTCTTCAGAGATTCTGATATACCCTTCCTTTACCGCCCCCTACCCCAGCCAAAGATTGACACTGACTGGGAGGACTATTCTAGAGATCCAGTCTTTAATTTTGGCTTTAATAGCTCTTGGTAGGTCTAGAATGAATCTGCTGAATGAGTAAGCCAGTATTTTAAGTACTTGAAATTCCTTGGCCGAAAGTGCTAAATAAAATTGTATATGTTACCACTCTAAGAGGCAGGATGTCCTTTTAAATAATAATAATAATACTTTTTAAAACCTCAACTATCAACACAATCCAAAATAGTTGTTGCACTCCGGCCATAAAGTTATGAGGTTTCAGTTGGAACAGTCCATTCCTTGTATGAATAAATCTGTTTACACTGGTTCCTTCTCCATCCCATCCATCCCAAAGGGTTGCTAGAGAAGGGAAGAAAACTGAGACCAGACAAGACCATAGCGGGAAGGCGGTGCCCTGGAAAATAGGAAGGGTCGATTGGGTTGAACACTACTGAAAACAATGATGTCGTGTCTCTGTGCTAACTAGCCAAAGGGTGGTAAGCCTTGACTTGGCTGACTTAGCTGCAGCTGATTGTGCTTGTACATATCATTAGGAGCTATCCATATGGTGGCCTCTGAAGCTGCCTCCTACTGCCTAGCTGTAAGGCTAAGAAATAAATACCTCTATTCATCAAGCGAGGGACCAACAGACCATAACCATGTTCCTATCTTTCAGAGACAGCAAATAAGCATCATAAGTCATGGTGAAAATATTTATGAAAGTCCTTTCCAACTTTAAGACTCTGATTTTATGATAAAATCTTGGAGAGCGGTTTCTAAAACTCACTTAATAGTCTGTCCTTTCTTGCCTTCTGGCTTTCCATGCGATAATTCCACACAGCTTCCTAGATCATGGCCTTAGCAGGAAGAGAGGGTCTTTATCGCCGTCCCTTTGCAAATTCTCTGAGATTACTAGGCTTAATTGCTGAGTGGCTGTGCAGCTGTCAAACACAGGGTTTGGAAAGCACTAGGGATTGGCATCAGGAAAAGGGCATATAGAGGGAGCTGTGCCAGTAAGAGTGATGTTTTGCCTCTACCTTGCCTCTACCTGTTCCCACCAGGTTCCAGGCATCTTTCCCAGACACCCCAGTACAGCTTCAAACCAGAGAAGTGGAATGGCTGAATTTGGGTTGTCCTGGCCTGTAAAGGGAAAAGGAGGAAGGGCAGCCCAGCTTCTGCACATCCCAATGTGTTTGCTTATGGGACCTGGCATTGGTCTCACTCCTGTGTGTAGCTCTGACATCACAGAGACATCACATTTGAAGCCAGGAGTGAGCCCTCCAATCTGTTATTGCCTCAGAAGTGAAAGATTAGCTGGAGGAGATAATGAAGAAAAGAGCAAGTATCCTTAACAGGCCACAGATTCTAGAGAAAAGTCTTTCAAAATCATATATGGATGGACTTGAGAGTAGTCTTCTTCATCTGGGCCAGAAGTGCTCATAAAGGGAAGAGAGACCTTAACAGTGTTCATAGCACTGAAGAACTATTTTGCAGGCAATCTCCATGACAAGCCTGCTGGTGGCATCCGATGGCAATTCTAGGGGGAGGGGATTTATGGAAAGAAAAAAGAGGGCTGTAGAGAGAAATCGGGGCTCAGAAAATGTAAGAAGAAACAAAGATAAATTAAAAAGAAAAGAAAATTTAAAAAAAAAAAGAAAATGTAAGAAGACGGGTGAGGCGACAGGATGATGGATGCAGCATGTGGTGCTGCACACAGGCTCCCAGGAGAGGAGCCCATTCACTGACCAGGGGTGAGTCAGCCGGCAGTGGTTTGAAATCAAAGAGCAGTGGTGAGGGGATCGTTCGCTGGCTGGCCGCCAGAGCCTGAGAAGAGCACTTTGGAAGTAGCTCAGAGGGGGATACGGTCACTGGGTCAGGACTGGAGTGGCTTGGGGCAGAGACGGGTTTGCTTTGCATAAGATCAAATTTTCCTTTCATACTACGGATGTAAACATGCCGATAGTAGGAATTTTGGAACATTCAGAATATTATGCAGAAACTAAAAACAACTCATAATTCTACTACCCAGAGATAATCACTATTAACATTTGAAGTAATCCTTTCGGACTTTCCACGCTAAACCCGTACGTATATTTCTATACAGATTTGGGGTTGGTATGTTTTACAGCCTGCTTTTATCCACCACTTAATAACATATTGTGATTGTTCTCCTTTTCTTCACTTGTCTGAATCCTACTCATCTCTAAGAGCTCAGCCTAAGCCTCACTCGCTTATAGCAAATTCCCCTGAACCCTAAACGTGGTGCAGTCCCTATTCTCAGGCCTCCCATGGAACCCTGTTCTTGACATTTGACAGCATTCATTTCTTTTGTTATTTCTTACCTCTTCTGTGAGAGTACAAGTCTGTCTTGGGTGCTGCTGTATCCCAAGAGTCTGGCCCATATGGGCCAGAGCTCAAAGGTATCTTTGTTAAATACGTGAATGAGAGCATTTCTGACCTGCAACTTGGTGGACCTATAATTTAGGGCCAACATAAATAGATTTAGAAATCCCGAGCTTAGGAACCTAGGCTGTGGGTCAAGAGAAGAAGCAACCAGAGCCAGAGTGCTTGACTAATGATTTCTATGTGCCGCGCTGGCTTCGCCTACAAGGCTGTCCACCCACAACTTGCCCCATCTGAATATGGTTTGAACCCTGAAGACTCCTTACTTTGCAGTCGACTTACTTCATTCCACACTGGCGATGAACCTGTGATGTCGGGAGGAGGTTCCAGAAGCACGATGCTGGGCTAAGGGAGAGGCCGGTGATGGATGGCCTCTGTACCATCATAGGCCATGGGGAACCCGGACACATTCATTCGACTGGCTTTGCTTCAGCACTGAGGTGCTGTCAAAAAACATTCATTGGGTCTTTAAGCCCCAAGGTAAGGAGCTACTAGATGCAGCCTGAGAGAAGCCTGGGTGGATGGTGAGAAGATCTCAGCAGCTCAAGCACTGGATGGAACCCTAGCAAACTGCGTAGAGGAGGATTTTGATCTATTTCAGGAAAGCAAGGCTACCCGAGTCACATTTTGCTCAGCACAGCACTACTCTATATTTATGTAAACAATCCAGTCACCAGCTAGTTTCTTCTCGTACTTTTGATGAAGCTGGAGAATAGTAGACCCTTCTGACAATAATTTCATTGAGCAGAGTTTTTTTTTTAAGTCCAGTAAAGTCTCACAAAGTCAATTTCTGTTACTGATGTTGTTCCTGCAACAATGAAGTTAAGAGAAAATGATCGTTTTGATTTTTGATAAAGAGAGAGAATTGTAAAGTAAAATTCCTAAGCGTTTGATCGTCTGATAAGACTATTCTCTGGCATTTAAAGGCCAGTAATCTTTGCAGAAGTGGCAAAACACATTTAGTCTCCAAGCAGTCTATGTTTCTTGTACATTTCTACAGTCAATTACCTTTCTTGTTTTCATGTTCCTAATCAAGTTTAAGACTACACTGAAATGTCCTGTAAATTTAAAAATAATTCCATTTGGAATTCTCTCTACAAAGACTAACCTCCTTAAGGTCGATCCTAATTACTTCATCCATTCAGGATCCTACCATGTGTGAGCACTGTGCTAGGAGCACAGTGACAGATGAAGGAAGACAGTTGAAGGAAGCAGGGCCCCTGCTGCCAAGCCACTCACCATCCTGCTCCAAAGCTTTCAAGGGCTTTAATGTCAAAATTCTTCTGCTGGGCTTTCATGGCCTTTTGCCTCTTAAAGGGATACAATGTCATCTTCCCTGGCTATTCTTTCCTTTTCCTCTTCTTCCAGACACAGCCTCTGTTCCAGTGCCATTACAGACCCCGCATGCAACCTCGCCTCCTTGTGCTCGTGCTTGTCCTCTCCCATCCTCTGAAGGCTCAGCTCAAAATCTCTTCCACGTGTCTTCTTGGCTGTACTTGCAAAATACATATCCAGAGTCTGATCACCTCTCACTGCCTCTACTGCTACCACCCTGATTCAAGCCCCCATCGTGTCTCCCCAGGACTATTTGGAAGAGTCTCCTACCTACCTCTCTGCTTCACTTCTGCACGCCAAAGTCTGTTCTTCACACATTAAAGTCATATCATATCATGTCACCTCTCTGCTTAAAACCCTCCAGCAACTCCCCATCTCCCTCAGAGTCTAAGCCAAAGTCTTCTCCATGCCCTACAAGTCTCCACATGATCTGGCCCCTCTGTTACTTTTCTGACCTTATTTCTCACCACTCTTCCCCTCGTGTACTCTACTCTAGAGGATCTCAACCCTAATAGATCTAACACCCTTTTTGAGACTAAACACTTTTAATGCCCCTTTTAGTACCTTGAAAGGAGAGGTATAAATAATATAACTTGCCTATCCACATATTTGTAAGATATCAATGCCGCCAAAATAACATAAAAGAAATACAAGGAAATAATTTACAATAAAATAGTACATATTTTAATATATAAATCCTGGGGCACAGCTACACTTGAAAATATAATGAAGTAGGAAGAAGTTTTGTACCTCTGATGAAAAAGCATAGTGAAAGTGACAGCTCCAAATGCTGATTCATAAAAGCATGTTTTAGGGGCTATTCTAATGTCCACAACTGCGTGGCTGTCAGCGATACGCTTTTTTTCTGAAATGGTGAATTTTCTTGACAGAGTTCCAAACAAAATGAAATATGGTCTTTCCTGCCACCAACATCCCTCTTCTAAGTAGCATCCTCCAATCAGTGGAACTGTTAAAAATCAAAACCCAAAACCATAAAAAAAAAAAACAAAAAAAAACCGAAACCAAAACCACCCACTCACATTTTCAAAATGCCCTCTAGGGGGCACTGATGCCACATTGAGAATGATTGCTTAGCCCCTTGACCTTGCTTCCCCTCCACTAAGCAAAGCTTGTTCGCATCTCAGGGCCTTTGCACTTGCTGTTCTCTTTGCCTGGAAGGCTCTTCCCCCAAACATAAATAGATGACTCCTTCTCTCTTCCCTCAGGTCTCTGCTCAAATGACACTGCTTTAGAGAGAGCTTCCCTGACCATTCTGTCTAAAATAGTACCCCTGCTCCATAGATCTCTATCTTTTCACTCTTCTTAAATTTTCTTCATAATGCTGTAGCTGTTGCTATCTGACATTGCTTTAGGTATCGATTTGATTATGTGTTTATTGCCTGGCTCTCCCGCTAGACTCTAGTGACTAAAAGGAAACCTCCGAGACTTAAGAGACTTCTATCTTTTGCTTGGATCTATTTCCAGAGTCTGGTAAATGGTGCCTGGCCTATAGTAGGTGCTCAGTAAATATTTGTTGAAATGATGTCTGTCGCCTCCACCTCCTGTGCACTCTTATGCAAGTCAGCACCATTATGAATTATGTGTGGCTGCAGTGAGGTCGGTGACTGTTTTCTTCTCTGTGGCTTTTCTTATTATGAGCAGGTACCAAAGTATCCAGAGGCAACCAGGTTGCTAACCAGCCAGTCACTTGTCTGTGCCATGCTTATTTTTATCCTATTCTTTTGTTCCCATCTAGGGTAAGCATTTATAAATCAGCATTTGAATTATACACAAAATGATGCTACTGCACTGCTTAGGAATGGCTTATTTTCCTGGATAGGCTAAAACATTGTCCCTATAGCCTGGGTTACCTCTTTGATTTACCTAGTACTTCAACAAACCAAACAAGGTGGTGTACTGGGTGTCTGATCCCTGATGTGGGGAGGGGGTATCAGCCAAGTGAGAAGATTAGGTCCCAAGGACAAGGGCTTGATGAGCGGAGGGGAGGGGCTCCTCAGAGTGGCAAGAGATAGAGGGGCCAGAGTGTGAATGCAAACTGCATACACGAGGATGCTCCAGGAATCAGGAGAAGCGTACCTTGTCTTTGGTGGCAGGGACAAGAGGAGAGGGAAAGAAAGATCAAAGGTCAGAAGTTGGATCAACACAGGAATAGAATGGTGGTTGAAGAACAAGTTTTGGCAACTTCTGCCTGGAAGACTCTTCCTCCAGGTCGCCATATAGCTCCATCCCTCACTTCCTCTGGGTCTCTGTTGAAATGTCGTCTCATCCACCGGATTGTCCCTGAACACCTTAAACAAAATGAGACTCCTTCACTGTCCCACTGTGTTCCTCTTAACCCGCCTCTTCTTCTTTGTAGCATCATTACCACCTGACATCATATATTTAAATCGCTATTTGTTTATATTCTACCTCCCTGCACAGCACACCCTCCCCCCAACTAGGATGTCAGAACAGTGGTCATCGCACAATCCTCAGTAAATTTTTGTTGAATGAATGAAAGAAAATATACCAAGGTATGACTGACCAGGATATTATTTGATCTGGGTACTCCCAAGAGATATCTGCTTGGTGTCCTATGTGAAGGTGGGAATACCCTAATTCCTCTATCCCAGTGAGCTATGAGAGGGACCAGAGAGCAACATGGGAATAAACATGTTTGGGAAAGTGTGACCGCTGACTTTAACTGCAAGGGTCATCCGTAGATATATTAATTGTAATTGCTTACTTTTCCCGAACATATTCCTTTGTTCCCCTCCTTCCCTCTCTCTTTCACACTAAGATAGATTGAAAAACCACAGAAGAGGCCGTCACCAAAAGTGGTCCCTTGCCCTCAAATATTTGTGTAACTCAGACCAGCTTTTGGGTGATTAGAAATTCTACGGGATTGAAAGATTAGCATCCAGACCAATTTTTTCCTGGATGTCTAGTTCCTGCTCTTTTAGGAGTTCATTCAAATACTGGGAGAATATATTAATGAATCCAGGTTTTCTATGATTCCAGGATGGCACTGACAAACAGGCTTCCTAACCATTAAATAATCATAGTAAGAGCTACAATCAGGCTTCCTAACCATTAGATAATCATAGTAAGAGCTACAATCAGGCTTCCTAACCATCAAATAATCATAGTAAGAGCTATGCCATTTATTGACCTGTTGCTATGCACCATGTACTGTCCTATGTTCTAACAACAGCACTACGAAGTACGTATTGTTATGACCCCCATCTTACAGAGGGGCAAACTGAGGCACAGACAGCTTATTTCATTTGTCCAAGATCACAGAGCTGGTGATAAGTGACAGAGACCATGACTTTATTCATTACATCTTGCAGTAAGTGGGAGGGCTAGGAGTTAATTAAGAAGCAGTCCTACTCCCGATGGCTCTGCCAACCCAGGTCAGGAGTGGGGCCTGATATCCAACCAGAAACCTCTAAAGTGATGCTCCACATAGTCAAACCTACAGAAATGTCAGCAAGCTTTGTACCCACCCAGCCTTTGCCAGGAGTGTCGGTAGGCTCAAAACCAAATGCTACTCCCTCCCCACCCCAGTGTCTCTCCAACCTTTCTGCTTTGGTGTAACCAGGAAACCAAGAATCAGGAAGACTGGTTTCTCTGCATGGGTACTTTCTGAACAGCTGTGTGTTGTATTCTGCTCCCAAGTTCTTCCGTGAAAGGGGTTTTAGCTGCTTTCAAATACAGCTTGCTGCTGCACGTTACTATTATTTGCTTACACACATGTCCTATGCTGCCTACTCAGTTGAAGCTCCTAAAAGACAGGGACCAAATCTTAGTCACCTTGTACTCTCCTCAGTAACCTTTGACCTTCAAGCCAGACTAATCCCCCGATCCCCCGTTGAACTTTATACATCTCACTGGATGGTTCCCAGAGCTCCATGTCGGGCCTTGACATGCAGTAGGCACTCAATATATACTTCTTGTCTGCTTACTTCATCCTGGTCCTCTTTACAGCAAAACATTAGATCCTCTCACTTTGTTTTTGCCCTTAATCATTCGCTCATTCATTCATTGTTTCTTTCATCCTTTTATTCAACAAATCTCTCCCCTTGGGGTTCAGAGAGAGTAGGAATTTCCCTCTCTCTCTCTCTCTCTCTCTCTCTCTCTCTCTCTCTCTCTCTCACCTTCTTCGGGGTTGACTCCTATAGTCTGAGTTCTGCGCAAATATATACCCATTCCTTTACATCATCAGTGTCCCCTGAGGGGGGAACACTCTCCCCAGGGGCTGGGACCCCCAGGTAGGGACAGCAATGATACCTGACACTTAAATTGCTATTATCAGTTTCCCGAGTGCCTTCTTACACCTCTTGTTTGCACACTACAACATTATTGTGAGTTAGGCATATATTATAAGAATTCTCATTTTACAGATAAGCAAACAATCTTGGGGAATTTAAATGATTTTCCCAAAGGCACACAGCACATTGAGCAGCAGAAGTGGGAATCGTACCTGGGTTTTTGGATTTCTGGCTCAAAAGGTACTCCTTCTGGGGCATGCTGGGGAAGCAGAAGAACCCGGGGACCACCTTGCCTCCAGACCTCAAACCCAACCTGCTGTCCCCGGTACCTCACAGTTTGGATAAACGGGAAGAACAGTTCCACTCTTCATTAGGTCTCTGTCGGGCAGTATCCAGTTTGTTTACTAGGAACAAAAAACCATAAGTAGGAAACTGTTCCAGCTCTCCCAAGCAGAGACGTGTTTATATTCTCCCCACAAGCCTGAGACCAGCCTTTCTGGACCAGGCTCCCGTCTAAGAGCTATTGCACTGGGGCAGACCACAAGGGGCCTCTGACATCTGCTGAACACCAGACCCATGCTCTCTCAGACGTCCCCTATTTCCATTCTGGGCTTCTTTTTCCCCATTTGAAAATTGCTGATATCATCAACATTTTGAAGTTCATCCCCATTCACTCCTGTTGGAAGCATGTGCTAAATTCAGCCTGTGTTAATCTAAGAAGGTGCCAGTCCCAACCCAAATGACTCTGCTCCAAATCAAGTCAACACAGCTTCACTAGAGTTTCTGTAGAAAGTTGAGCATCGAAATCCTTCTCCCTGAAAGAAATCAAAGAAGACCTAAATAAATGGAAAGGCATCCTGTGTTCATGGATTGGAAAACTTAATATTGTTAAGATGACAGTACTATCCAAAGTGATCTACAGGTTCAATGCAATTCCTTATCCAAATCCCTTCTTTTTGGTTTTTTTGAAGAAATGAAAATGCTGATCCTAGAATTCATGTGGAATTACCAAGAATCCTGCATATCCAAAACAATCCTGAAAAGGAACAAAATTGGAGGACTTACACTAGCCAATTTCTGAATATACTACAGAGGTACAGTAATCAAGTCATTGTGGGCTGGCATAAGCATAGATATATAAATACATGGAACAGAACTAAGAGTCCAGAAATAAACTCATATATCTATGGTCACCTGACTTTTTTACAAGGATGCCAGGACCCTTCAATGAGGGAAGAATCACTTCTATGGGAAATGGTGCTGGGACTTCCAGATATCTATTTGCAAAAGAATGAAGTTGGACCCCTATCTCATACCATGCACAAAAGTTAAGTCAAAACAAATCAAAGACCTAAATGTAAGTGCTAATACTATAAAACTCTTAGAAGAAAACTTAAGGATAAATATTCATGACCATGGATTTAACAATGGATTCCTAAAGATGAAGTTGTGATACATGCCACAGCGTGGATGAACCTAGAAAATATTATGCTAAATGAAAGAAACCAGACACAAAAGGTTACATATTGTATGACTATTTAAATGAAATATCTTCTAGAATAGGGAAAACCATAGAGACAGAAAGCAGATTAATGTTTGCCGGGGGCTGGGAGCAAGGAGGGGAAGTGACGTGGAATGTGACTGTGACTGCTTAACGTAACAGGGTTTCCTTTTGGGGTGATGAAATGTTTGGGGACTAAATGGAGGTGATGATTGCTCAACATTGTGAATGTACTGAATGCCAATAAATTGTATACTTTAAAATGATTAGCTCTTCCGAATAGCCAAAACAATCTTGAGAAATAAGAACGGGACTGGAGGAATCATGCTCCCTAACTTCAGACCATACTACAAAGCTACAGTCATCAAAACAGTATGCTACTGGCACAAAAACAGGCACATAGATCAAGGGCATGGTTTACAGAGCCTAGAAATAAACCCACACATTTATGGTTAATTAATCTATTTCAAAGGAGGCAAGAATATATGGTGGAAAGAAGTCTCTTCAATAAATGGTGCTAGGAAAACTGGATAGCTACATGCAAAAGAATGACATTAGAACATTTCTGACACCATATACAAAATAAACTCAAAATGGATTAAAGACCTAAATGTAAGACTGGACACTATAAAACTCGTAGAGGAAAATGTAGGCAGAACACTCTTTGACACATACTGCAGCAATATTTTTTTGGATCCATCTCCTAGAATAATGGAAATAAAAACAAAAATAAACAAATGGGACCGAATTAACCTTAAAAGTTTTTGTACAGCAAAGGAAACCATAAACAAAACGAAAAGACAACCCTCAGAATGGGAGAAAATATTTGCAAGCGAAGCAACTGACAAGGGATTAATGTCCAAAATATACAAACATCTTATACAGCTTAATATAAAAAAAAAACAACCAACCCAATCCAAAAATGGGCAGAAGACTGCAAATCAAAACTACAATGAGATATCATCTCACACCGGTCAGAATGGCCATCATCAAAAAATCTATAAACAATAAATGCTGGAGAGGGTGTAGTGAAAAGGGAACCCTCCTACACTGTTGGTGGGAACGTGAATTGGTAAGCCACTATGGAGAACAGTATGGAGGTTCCTTCAAAAACTAAAAATAGAGCTACCATATGATCCAGCAACCCCACTCCTGGGCGTATATCAGGAGAAAACCATAACTTGAAAAATACATGCACCCCAATGTTCATTGCATCAGTATTTACAATAGCCAAGACATGGAAACAACCTAAATGTCCATCGATAGATGAATGGATAAAGAAGATGTGGTATATATACACAATGGAATATTATTCAGCCATAAAAAAGAGTGAAATACTGCCATTTGCAGCAACATGGATGGACCTAGAGATTATCATACTAAGTGAAGTAAGTCAGACAAAGACAGATATCATGTGATATCACTTATATGTGGACTCTTAAAAAAATGATACCAATGAACTTATTTACAAAACAGAAACAGACTCACAGTCCAAAATATACAAACATCTTATACAGCTTAATATAAAAAAAAAACAACCAACCCAATCCAAAAATGGGCAGAAGACCTAAACAGACATTTCTCCAAAGATACACCAGATGGGCAACAGGCACATGAAAAGATGCTCAATATCGCTAATTATTAGAGAAATGCAAATCAAAACTACAATAAGGCATCACCTCACACCAGTCAGAATGGCCATCATCAAAAAATCTATAAACAATAAATGCTGGAGAGGGTGTAGTGAAAAGGGAACCCTCCTACACTGTTGGTGGGAACGTGAATTGGTAAGCCACTATGGAGAACAGTATGGAGGTTCCTTCAAAAACTAAAAATAGAGCTACCATATGATCCAGCAACCCCACTCCTGGGCGTATATCAGGAGAAAACCATAACTTGAAAAATACATGCACCCCAATGTTCATTGCATCAGTATTTACAATAGCCAAGACATGGAAACAACCTAAATGTCCATCGATAGATGAATGGATAAAGAAGATGTGGTATATATACACAATGGAATATTATTCAGCCATAAAAAAGAGTGAAATACTGCCATTTGCAGCAACATGGATGGACCTAGAGATTATCATACTAAGTGAAGTAAGTCAGACAAAGACAGATATCATGTGATATCACTTATATGTGGACTCTTAAAAAAATGATACCAATGAACTTATTTACAAAACAGAAACAGACTCACAGACTTAGAAAACAAACTTACGGTTACCAAAGGGGATAGCGGGGGTGGGGGGGAGATAAATTAGGAGTTTGGGATTAACATACATACGCTACTATATATAAAATAAACAACAAAGACCTACTGTATAGCACAGGGAACTATGTTCAATATCTTATAATAATGGAAAAGAATCTGAAAAAGATTATATATATATGAATCACTTTGCTGTACACTTGAAACTAACACAACGTTGGAAGTTAACTGTATTTCAATTAAAAAAATAAACTTCTCAAAGAGGAAAAAAAAGGGTTATGTCTACGTTATGTGAATTTTAATTCAAATTATAAAATCCTGTTCCCATTCTAGGCAGCACTGTCACCAAGAGGGCCTTTCTCCACGTACCAAGGAGTATGGCAGTCCAGCTAGGGTCACATGCAGTAGCTCTGCTTCTGTGGCCTTTCATATTTTCTCAACAGACTCGGCAAATTCTTCATGATCTGAGTTTCTAGCCAGCAGGTATCTTTGACTGAGGGACAGAATTCAATCACCCCTGCTCTGTGCACATAAATGATGGTGCACATAAATGATCCTCATCTAAGTGAGGATGTGTCACACTCAGAGTGCACATGTATCCCCTCCAGACTCACACATCACAGATACCTGTGAGTAGCACAGCAAACCCCCCATCCTATTCTTCCCATAACAACTTTCAAGATTTGAGTTTTCCTCTATCTGAAGAGTCACTTTGGAGTTGATGGGCTTAGGAATGCCCCCTCCCTTGGAATCAGGGAAGAGCACGTTCTGTCCTCAACAACAGTGTCTCAGCTAAGCCTCCTTGTGTCAGTGGAATCAGAGGTTTGTAAATGATCCTAATGTGTTGAAGAAGAGAAATCGGATCTCCGTTTCAGTGAAGGATAATGTTTATTGCATACTAAAGAGCACTCAAGGAGATGTCAGCTAATACAGTAGTTGTGTGAACATGTGTGCCATTAAAAATTGTAATTAAGCCAGGTCCCTGAGCACCAGTAACGAAACCCAATGAAATCGTCTGTGGGAGGGTTGGGTTACAATTTCACATTGTGAAGGGATTTGTGGCAGCATCTGCAATGGTGGCAAAAGCACCAGAGTTGACCATGTGTCTTGGAGCAGGAAGGGCCAGAAGATCCGGGGTCAATGGGATTCACTTGCCTCCACTTAGGATTTGGCAAAAGTAGACACAGTGGCATAGATACAAATGATAGGAAATTATCCGGAAGTTATTAAAAGGGAAAGCAAATATGTTTGGAGATCTCAGAAGTAATTTCCAGGGAACACAAAAACAAATGATAATATTCACTGTTATTTTACTGTTAGCAAGCTTTTATTAAATGTTTACCACATGCAAGAACACTGCTGAGCTCTTTATAGGAATTATGTAATTCTTACAACCCTGTAAGGTAGGTGTTGGTATTAGCCCAGGTTTACAGATGAGGAAACTGAGACTTCAAAAAAGATTAAGTCACCTGCCCATGGGTTAACCAGCTCATAAATTATAGACCCAGGAATCAAATCTAGGACTGCTGACTCCAAGGCAGGTAAGTGGGGCCTTGTCCCAGTCCCAAGGTCTTACTTGGTGCCTCGCTAGGGACGAAGTATGTGAGGGATGGGAAACCAACCTTTATTGATAGCATAATTTGTATCATTTAATCCTCACAACACCCCTGGTGAGTTGGGTACTACTATTCCCACTTCATATATGAGGAAACTATTGAGTCTACCAGTGGCTGAGTCTCATGGGGAGAGCTGTTTTTCAGGATGAAGTTTTTTAAACCTTAAGAAAGAACTTTAGGGTACCTCCACTGGCATCCATAGACCTCCATAGGATGCTTTCAGGGTCTCCACTGACCTTTCCTGATTTTGAGTACCTGGTCTGTGCGTATATGCACATATGGCCGTAATGTCCAGGACATGACACATTAGTGGCCCCACTACTCTAGGCCTGGCTACCCTCTAAGTGTGAACTGGAGGGGTAAATTGTGCTCAAGTGACCCCCCCCCCTTCTGGGGGGGGGGGTTTCTGTTGGTTTGGCCATTTTATTGGGATCCCTTTTGATACTCTAAGTTTCAAATAGACTACTGGAAAACTACCGGCTGCTGAGAGGGCAGGGCTGACATCAGAGAGGGGAAGTTCCTGAGACTGGAGATGGGAAATAATAAGGACTTAGGTGGCTGGTTCATGGAAACCATCAAATTCATTCCTCTCTTCTTAGCCATCCAAATTGCCACCTAAAACACCACCAGCTGCTCTGCTTCCTGTGGTCTAACTGGCGGTGGGTGGAAGAGAAGACCCCATTTGCAGTTACCTGACATAACCATAAAAACAACAGTTGCAGCAGCAACTAATGTCATCGAACAGCACCCTGTATGTTTCATGTCCTTACATGCTTGGACGTGATCTAATTCAACCCTCACAACAGCCCTCTGCAGTAGCTACTATTATACCGCTAGACCTACCCTGCCCCATTTTTACTGATGAGGCACATGAGGCCTGGAGAAGTCAAGTGACCTGCCCAAGGGCACAGAGCTAGTAAGTGGTAGAGGCAGACTTCAAGTGCAGTCTTCCACTTCAGAACTAGTGCTCTGATGCTCTCCTGTTCCTTGGGGCTGCAGGATGTCTACTGCCTTCCGTGCTGCCATTTTGTCATTGTCCTCCACCTCTTTGAGGATCTTCTTGAGCCTCAAAGCCGTAAGAGATTGCTCTGAGTGGGCTCAGTGGACAGAACTCAAAGGTGCAGAAAGACAGATGCTGATGTAGGTGGGAGAGGCCGGGGTGGGGGGAGTTAGACAATTTAAGCTGAAAATTGCCAGCTTCAGAAGTGCATCAGTAAGTGGAGTTGGGGAGAATGGGTAGAGGGTGAATTAAGTAAAATTGGTATTTGTCGTCCCCATTTTCTTTTCACTTTTGCCCTAAGAGGGCAATTAAGGAAACAAATGGTTTGTGGAGATTAGCTGACTGGTAGCTTTGCATATTAATATAATGACACTTGGCTATACCAGGCTGACTTTCTATTTAAGGTAGCTTTGTCTTTTCAGGCTGAAGAACTGATTTCAGAGAATTAGCTCCTGCAGATTAAAAATAAAATAAAATTAGTCTGCACCCCCTCTCCACCCTACTTGTGTCCCCACCAAGAAAAATACGACCATTGGCAGAAAGCAAAAGGAATTTGAAAGGCTGAGATCCCTTTTGCTGACAGTGATCGGAGTGAAACCAGCCTAGGGGCCCACAGTGAGGCGAGAAGTGAGCCCAGGCTGGGGTGGGGGTGGGTGCCATCAGTTTGCAAGAAGATCCCCATCCAACATGAGTCAAAATTTAATTGCATTCAGCAAACCTTTGCTGGGCCCCATGTTTGCTAGGCACTGCAGATGCAGAGGAGGTTAATGCTGGGCCCCTTCTCTCAGGGGGTGTCTAGCCTAGTGGGGGTGAAGGACACATGATAATGTTGTCTGAGAGGCATCCAGGAGTTGACATCTGGCTTAGTCTAGAAGAATGGATAATAATTGGACAGCTATGGTACAGGGAATGGTTTCTTTCTAGAGGCAGAGGATGGTGATGCTAGTGCGTGGTGGGCACTGCAGTGCCCACAGTGACCCCTCATAAGAAACCTGAGCATGCCTGTGCTGCCTGCCCAAGGATCCATCAATCCATTGGCAGTCCTAGCATCTGTGGCTCGATCAGTAGGCAAAATCTCAAAACACTGATTGAATCTTAGGGAGCAGTTTGGAAAGTGGTTAAGTACATGCGCTTTTGACTCAGATCTAGTCTAGAATCATGTCTGTGCCTCTACCAAGCTGTGTGACCTTGGACAGGTAACTTAACCTCTCTGAGCCTCAGTTGACTCACTTTCTTCAGGTGAAAAGTAAAGATAAATAATAGTATCTGTCCCATAGGGCTGTTGTGAAGATTGAGATCCTGCTTATGTAACACAGATGTCAGCTGTTGAAGTCTTCTTAGCCTTGAGATCTTGGTAACATTGGCGTAAACCCCCATTCCCTCTCCCCAGGACATCTTCAAATTTCTGGGGGGGTTTACAATTGCATGGGAACCGCTGTCTCTGGCTTTCTCCCACTTCTGAGTTCTTGTTCTTCAAATTATGGCCATTTGAGGGTTTTTTAAACCTCTCTCCCAGTATTAACCCAAACTTAGAATCGAAATTCATTTTTTGATTTCAACAACAACACAACAACCCCCCAATATTAACAACAGCCAAAGCAATGATTCACAGAGCCTGTATCATATAACATACTTTATTGAAGGTTTAGGGAAGTAGAAGAAGTTGTTGCAGCACAGCAAACACTGTGAAATGGAAAAAAAAAGTCCTTTGGCTGCTCCTCCAAGTTGTTTAGCTTCTCTCAGCTCTCTCCTCTGCTCCCTCCCTTTTGTAAACAAGGTACCAAATTTTTTCCATTTTCTGATGCAAAGCAATTCATCTCTCTTTAGCCCTTAATCCCCAAGCTTAGCATTGGGCTTTTTTTGGTATTTGAATAAGCAAGTGTCTAGCTGAGGCTTAGAAATGATCCCCTAGAAGGACCTAATTAAGTTTTTGGACAAGTTGCCATCCACCTCCCTGTTTTTATGGAGTGGAGGGTGATTTTTTTTCTCATTATACATGTTAAGCACTTTATACAAATCTCATCGATACTATGCACACAATAAAATAATAGCTGTTGTTATTGTAATAATTTTAATATTTTGGACTGATTTGGGTATAAATTAATAAATGTATTATACATTTATATTGGTGGAAAAGTCAAAGGAGATTATCTCTAGAAGAGCCCTTAGAGATCCAGTATTTCTCAAAATGTGTTTCTTGGAACACTGTTTGCACAGGCTGTTTGTAGCTCATCCAAGAAATAAGGTTTCCTTCCTTAAGTATATTAGAGTCTTGCTGCATACTGTATCCCACTCTTGGAAATCTGAAATTCACATTAGCCCATTAAAGGCGCTAAGAAATCCTGAAATAAAGATAATCTGTTTAACTTTGTTTAGCCTTGTGTTCTCCAGTTATATATGACTACAAAATTTTTGTGTGTTCAACAAACAAATGCTGCAATTACTGTGTCATGAAATTTACTTCGGGATATGTTAACCTGCCTCCAACCTATCATTTTACAAATGATTAAAGTGAGATGCAAAAAGGGGAGGGACCTGAACCAAGGGCACCCAGCTAGCTAGCAGTTTCTGATTGTGAGGCAGCAAGTGGAATGGAGATTGTGAAGAGTGTCTCAGAAAAGATCTAAGTATACCCACAGTCTTTTCACACTATTCACCTACTTCAGTTTGATACAACCTGAAGGCCTTTGTTCAAAAAGAGTCTACTGCAAGAGTTTGGCCTACATTCCCTGTCTACCTTTCTTTATCTCCTCCTATCTACACTAATCAGGCTTCAAATCCCACTGTTTAACTACAACTGCTCTTATGAAAGTCATCAGTGAACTTCATGTGAACAAATTCAGTGGTCATTTCTCTGTCCTCATCTTACATAACTTCTTGGCAGCATGCAACACATCTGACCATTTCCTTTTTCTTGAAATACTCTCCTTTCCTGGTTTTGTATACTATGAAATCTTCTGGTTTCCCTCCAGCAACTCTTGCCACAGTTCATTGTTGTTGCTTTTTATTGTTTCTATTGTTTGTTCCATGACTTTTCTGAACAAAATCTGTAAAGTCTTTATTCTTTGTCATGTGTGACCACTGAAGTCTCGTTTTGGTTAGTTTAGTGGTCAGCTAATGGTTGGATAGAGATGTCTTTAAATGTCTGGAAATGGTAAGTCCCCTAATCTTTTTGAGGGGCTATGTGTACACGTTGGGGCACATCGCCTACATTCTGGCAGGCCGTTGTCAACTCTGCCTTAGCCTTCACTTCCTGCTTGCATATAGCTTCAGAGTTGTCCAGAGGTGAGAGATTAGGGCCTTCTCAGGTGAGAGGTTAGGGCCTTCTCAGGTGTGAGTATGTACACAAACTCCTGTTCATGTGCACAGTCCTACACATGCACATGGCCTTCTAGATTCCCAGGAGTATGTCACGTCTCTTCAAAGGCCCTTATGGACATCTCATTTCCCAGATTTTCCTTTTAAGCTTTTTAGTTAGTCTTTTGTTTGCCCCAGGTTTTATATACTGCCTCAGGAAGCTGTTTTGTTAAACAATTGCTGCTGATTGTTTTTGACAAATAGCCCCCCGGGAAAAAACTATTTGCTCTAGGCATACTTGAGTCCAGCTGGTGCTCTCTTTAGTCTATATCCTGAATCCCAGCACTTCTCACCACCTTACTGCCTTCATCCTGATCCAGGCCACCATTGTCTCTCACCTGAATTACTGTCATAATCTCCTGTTACTCCTGACTCCATTCTTGCCCTCCTATAATCCATTCTCCACACAGCCGGATCTTTTAGAAATGCTCTTCAAATGAGGTGATGCAACTGTTTAAAAACTTTTAGCGGCTTTTCTGTTGTCCTTTGGAGAAAAGCCAAGCTCTTCCCATGGTTCACCAGGCCCTTCATAATCTTGCCTCTGCCTGCCTAATTGCCTCAACTCATTTTTCCCCTAAGCTATCAACCTTGTTTGTGTCTTTCAATTTCTTGACTACATCATACTCTTTCCCACTATAGGGCCTTCACACTTCAGGTTCTGACATGCCAGTTTCCCAGGGTGTTCTGGTGTTAGCACTGAAAGTCCCATATTTCAGGAATCCCTCAATCCTGGGAACACCAGGACAGTTGGTCACCCTACTTCATACACAGTGTCATCCCTAATTAGACTACTGTTCTCCCAATTCATCATGTAGATATATCCTGTTCACCCTTTAATCTCAGTTTAAATATTCCTCCTTTAGTGAGGCCTTCCTTGAACACTCAGTTGAAGTAGGGCCTCCCTGTTTTTCCCTCCTATTCTCTACTATTCTCCTTGGCACAACTTATAATGATTTGTAATTATGTATTCATTTGTTTGTTTACTTTTATTGCATGTCTCTTCCACTAGACTGTACTCTATGAGGGTAGTAGCTGTTTTTGTCTTACCCATGTATTCCTGGCATCCAGCACAACACGTGGTACATAGTAGGAGCTCAGTAAATACTTGTTAAACGAATGAATGGATGCCCTACCACCATAGATTGATCTGCCACTCTCTATTTAATGTTAAAGCATTTGTATTCAGTGGAGGTTTTCCTCTGTGGCCTATCTGTATTCCCTAGACGAGGTTAATGCACCCTTCTTAGATAGCGATGTTGTGTGACTCCTTCATACTTTTAAAAATCCTAAAACCCAAAGAAGTAAGCAAGTCCAGGGGAAACTGTTTATGGTACAACTTTGATCTGAACAAGAACAGGGCTAGCCCATGTAGTGCCTTCATGTGAATTGGAGAAAGGCGTCCCCTCAACTTTTACAAGTTGGCTTTTAAAAAGCCATTTAAGGAGGTGGAGTAAAGAGAGGTCGGCTCAATTCTCTCAACTCATGTCTTACTCTCTAGCCGCATGGCCTTGTACACTCACAGATGGCACAACTGTAAGCCACAGCCCTGATTCTGAGGGAAAATTTGTTAGCAAGGTGAGAGGAAGAGTGATGAGAAAGCAACAGAGCCTCAGGAGATACAGTGCCTGCCTCTGGTAGAAACTGGGCTTCTTTTGCAAGTTGGCTTTTAAAAAGCCATTTAAAGAGAGGTAATAAAAAGAGATTGACTCAATCATCTCAACTCATGTCAGCGGTTAAGCGTCAAGAGCACATATTCTGGAATCCCACAGGCCTGGGTTTGCATTCTAGCTCGGCCTTTTACTAGCTATGTGACCTTGGAGAAGTGCCTCCATTTTCTCATCTGTAAAATGGCTCATACAGTCATTATGAACATTAAATAAGATCATGTGTATAATATATGTTTATTTCAGTGTCATATATAGCAAGTCTTAAAAGTCTTAACTAGTTATTAGTAATATTGATACATAATATTATTTCTATTATATAAAATATAATATACAGAATACTAGATTTCTAAGAAAAAGTCAGAATGAGCTTCAAAGGTAGCTTTGAACAGGCGGCCCCTTCCCCTGCAGCCAGCTTGGAGTTTGCAACTTGGGTTTTTATTAAAAGATAGAATTGGAAAGCTTCCCAGATTGTACAGCTGGCCCAGTCCCTAGCCAGCCTGGTGACGGTGTAGGGTGACGAGCAAGGTGACTCACTTGTCCCAGTAGAGGCCTCACCTCCTGTGAAACAGCAGGGGTGGGGGCGGGGATGCTGAACAAGATGTAAATAAGGCCCCCCAGAGCTATGCCCATGCCAAATATCCAAGTATTGTACAGGTGGCTGGCTACAGGCCTGTCCTCAGGAAGAAGGCACATAGGCTCCAGGGATGACTTATCTCTCTTTTCACTAAAAGAAAAGACTTCCAGGCTTCCAAGACAGCTCTTTGCCAGGGGAAGGCATAACCCAGAGCCCTGTGGTACCCTGGGTGGTGTCTAGGTGGCAGGTTGGGTGGGCAACAGGAAGGTGTTGGGCCTAGAGGAGGCCAAGGACACGGAGAGGAGAGAGTCAGCCCAGTGTTGGGGCACCTCAGTGCACTACCACTTTGTCTCCGACTCAGGAAGACATCTAAACCCAGGGAAAATGGTTCAAGTGAACAGCCATAAAGGCAGCCTTGAAAGGGAAAGAAAGGATGGAAGAGCAGCTTGGGGTACCAAGTACCAGGACATTTGAGTTTTGATAGGGATACCACATCCTTTACCCAAGATCACTCAGCAGTGGAAATCTCCAAACCCGAGTTGGCTTTATAATACAATGGATAGTGACAATACTAATAGCAATGACAACAATAATAATAGTTAGCAATTGGTGAACATCATAGCCTGGCCCTGCACTAAGTGCCTACACAGACTACCTTGTTTTGTCCTCTCAACAGCCCAATGAAGTGGGAACCATTACCATCCTTATTTTACAGGTGAGGAAACTGAGGTTTAGAGAGGCAAAGGAGTCTAGCCCAGGTCAGGCCACGGAACCCACATTTGAACCAAGGTCTCTCTGACACTAAAGTTCCTAACCCCAAATCAGAACACACGGCCTAACATTCCACAAACATGGGGTTCATCAGACATCTCCAGGAGGAAAATTCAGGACCTTTGGTCACCACCTCCCTGCACAGCCTGGGCTCTGAGAGGCCCAGGTTTTTTTTTAACTTGTTCACTCTATCACTTACCATCACGTAACTTTACTAGCTGTGCAACCTTGAGCAAGGGCTGACACAGAACCTAGCACACGGCCAGCACTCCATAATGCTAGCTGGTATTATAATCGCTATTAGCCTCCCTGAGCCTGTTTCACCTGGATAAAAATGGGATAGTAGGGCCCACACTATCTCTCTCACAGGCTTATTGTGAGGTCAAATGAGATGATGAATGAAAAGGACTTTGTAAACTGAGGTCAGTGGGAATGCACTATGGTCTCATTAATGAATTCATTAGTTCCTTCAACAGACTTGTCCTAGATGATTATTATGGGCTGGGGTAGACACTAAGCTGAAATAGACAGAGGCTCTGCCTTTGTACCTTCACATTCTCCCTGAAGATCTTAATAATTACGTCTTTCTGTACCACAGGCTAGAGATTTTCACTGCCATTTCACAGATGAGGTTAAGTAATATATCCAAAATCATATAGTAATACAGAATTAATAATAATAGGTGTCTGGGACTTCCCTGGTGGCGCAGTGGTTAAGAATCCGCCTGCCAATGCAGGGGACTGGGGTTCGAGCCCTGGTCCGGGAAGATCCCACATGCCTTGGAGCAACTAAGCCCGCGCACCACAACTACTGAGCCTGTGCTCTAGAGCCCGCAAGCCACAACTCCTGAGCCCACGTGCCACAACTACTGAAGCCTGCATGCCTAGAGCCCGTGCTCCGTAGCAAGAGAAGCCACCGCAATGAGAAGCCCGCGCACCGCGACAAAGAGTAGCCCCCGCTCGCCGCAACTAGAGAAAGCCCACATGCAGCAATGAAGACCCAATGCAGCCGAAAATAAATAAATAAATAAAATAAATTTAAAAAGATAATAGGTGTCTGTGTGATCTTGGGCTGGTTACTTAACCTCTCCATGATAGGTTGAATAATGGCCCCCAAAATATCTAGGTCCTTATCCCTGGGCCTGTATATATTACCTTATGTGGAAAAAGGGACTTTGTCCATGTGATTAAATTTAGGATCTTGAGATGAGAAGATGATCTTGGATGATCTAGGTGGGTCGTAAATGCAATCACATATGATTTGACATAGAAGAGGAGAAGACAATGTGATCGTGGAGTAAGGGCAGATTAGGGTGATTTGGCCAGAAGCCAAGGAATTCTGGCAGCCACCAAAGCTGCAAGTGGCAAAGAATGGATTCCCCTGCAGAGCCTTCTGAGGAGTGGCTCAGCTGACACCTTGATTTCCACCCTATAGTACTGGTTTTGGACTTCTGGCCTCCAGAATTATTCAGTGAGAGATCCTTTCCTTTTGTTTTAAGCCAACAAGTTTGAGGTACTTTGTTACAGCAGCCATAGGAAATGGCTAATATACTCTCCATGCCTCAGTTTCCTCACTTGGAAAATAGGGTTAATAGTAAGATCCATTCCATACGGTTGTTGTAAGGATTCATGGGGTTAATACATGCAAATGAGTTTCAAACAGTGCATGTCATATTGAAATCACCGTGTAACTATTAGCTATTGTCCCTGCTATTATCGTTGTTGCCATTGCTGTTATCATCAACAGAGTATTTACTATATGCCAGGTCCTATACTTAGGTCTCTAGATACATTCTTCATGCAAGTGAAAGTGCTGGACTTGTAACTCAAGTTTTCTGGATTCCAAAACTGTGCATTTATTTTTCACATTAAATTATAGTTATTATCACATAAAGGTCCTATAAAAGAAGTTTATCTCCAGCCTTTGCAGCACCTCTATTCTACACCTGGCCCTCAACCTATTATCCCAGAATTCAGGGTTTATTGGGCAGGAACTCTACCCTAGGAGGGCAGGTGCTCCGTGCTGAGTGAGTCCAGCCCATCCCCAGCTCCGAGCTCCCTGCTGGAAATGCTGGAGAGGAGTGGGATGGAATGAAGCACTGTACCCTCCGGAGATTGAAATAGCATCTCGTATTCGTAGGACCAAGGGCATCACTGCCTTTCTCATTTCTCCTCTGAGCATCTGGCACATACTAGCATTCCATAAATATTTGGTGAATTACTGAATCTCTCTGGGACGGTTGCAAAACAAGATTCCATTACCCAAACAGAGACTTGGAGGCCAACAGATGTTACATGAGTGGTGCATTTATCAGGGCACTGGGAGGAATGAGACGGTGTACCTAAAGGGGTAACTTGAAGAGAGTCTAAGGAGGGGACTACTTACAAAAGTGTTTGTTGGCTGGGTAAAGGGAACCCACAAGGGATGGTGAAAAACCCTGGGTCTAGGCACAGCAGGGAGCTGTTCCCACCCCTAGCCAGAAGGAGCAAGGGGAGGGAGTAGACACAGAACCCAATGAAAGCTGTAGCTGTGCGAGGGGGAGTACGCAGCGGAAGATGTGGCTTTTGGTGAAGGATTGCAGGCTCTGCCAACCTGTGGCCCAGTGTCTTAGTCTATTCAGGCTGCTATTACAAAATATCATAAACTGGGTGGCTTACAGACAAATTTATTTCTCAGTTCTGGAAGCTGGGAAGCCCAAGATCAAGGCGCTGGCAGATTCAGTGTCTCGTGAGGACCTGCTTCCTCGTTCACAGACTGTGGTCTTTCTGCTGTGTCTTCACATGAGGGAAGGGGTGAAGGAGCTCTCTGGGGTCTCTTTTATAAGGGCACTAATCCCATTCCTAAGGACTCTGCTCTCATGACCTACTCACCTCCCAAGGGCCCTGTCTCCAAATACCATCACATTGGGGATTAGGTTTCAATTTAGGAATCTGGGGGGAAGGGGGACACAAACATTCAATCTATAGTACCCAGACAGTAAGGGAGCCAGGGAAATAAATACCCCATTTTCTCTCTCTTCCAGCCGTTCAGTCTTCTGCCAGAGCTTTTCATTGACCAAATCCAACCAGAAGCCAGAGGGCTAGGGAACCCAGGTGCAGTCCTCTTGGGTCTGCCTCTTGGGGCACAGATCAGGATGGAGAAGGGTGGAGAGCAGATCTGGAGGGACAAATGGAGAACATCTAGCAGGGCTACCGTCCCAAGGTCATCTAGCAAGACCAGTGCTAGGCTGAAAATCGGGCTTTTAGTGATTCCAGGCTCATTTCCTGACACTTTCATGCTTGTAAACAACTTAGCCTCATGATGCATTAGTGATTGGCCAGGTACTTGTTATTTTCATTTGGTCTTAGAACTTCTGACCGTTTTTTTTCCCCTTGCCAATGGGTTTGAAAAGTAAAATCTCTCTTTCATTGCTCAATTCTTTTCATTGTTTTTTGTGACATCTCACTTTTAATTATACTTTCCACAGGCCATAAATGAATTAATACAGGGGATAAATTAATAAAATATCTGTAGTCTTCCTACAGGCTATACTTATCCACTTATGCAAAATTAGAACTAAACACTATAGATTTTTCTGAAAGTTTTAGTTGATGATAAATTAGAATCAGAAATGGGAATTTTTTTTGTCCCCTGGGAGATTGAACTTGATTGCCGGGAGATATGTTGGCAAAGGACAGAAGATCCTGACCTGTCTGCTGCAGGTATTACAGGCATCAGATCCTTTATTCTCAGGGCTGGAAAGGTCTGGCTCCTCTGCCTCTGGGCCTTCAAGGTGGCCACTCACCAATATATAGAGTTGACCCTTGAACAAGGCAGGGGTTGGGGCATTGCCCCTCCACGCAGCCGAAAATCTGCATATAACTTATAGTTGTCCTCACGTATATATGCAATTCCTCTGTATCTGTGGATTCAACCAACTGTGGACCGTGTAGTACTATAGTCTTTACTACGGAAAAAAATTCCATGTGTAAGTGGACCCACGCTGTTCAAATCTGTATTGTTCAAAGGTCAACTGTACTTACCACACATAGGTCACAAGGATTGGCCACCAGAAGCCTGGAATCTGGAGTCAGCCAGATCTGAGTTGGTTTCCAGCTCTGCTATGTGGCTTTGGCCAAGTCACTTAATCTCTCTGAGCCTCAGTTTCCCCTCTGACAAAGTGGGGATATGATGTGCCTACCTTTCTGGATTGCCGTCAGGGTGAAATGAGGTCGTGCCATCGACCCCTTCGTGTGCTGCCTGAGGGGTGGTCAGTGCTCCTTAAATGACGCAACCACCAGTGGGGGCCTCTCTTCCCCCACCCCTCCTGGCTCCCAGCCAGCTTGTGTTACTGATACATCCATCTCCTCGTCCTGTATCCCAACCTGCGTACCCACCTCTGGCTCCCTTGTGTGCAAAAGCCCTCTGAACACGTTCCTGGCACTTTGGCTCTTAGCCATCTGCGTACTTTTCAGCTTTGGTCCTTGTTTTGGCCTCAGCGCTCCTTCCCCCATGGTCTCAGGTCAGGACTCCCTGCCACAGTCGTGGCCTCCCAGAACCCGGTTCCCAGCCAGCCCAAGCTTTGTGTCCCTAGGAACCAAGGGGAATGAATAGTGGGGTGCAGATAGGGTCTTCAGCAATCATGCAGTCCAACTCAGCCCCTTACAGACAGGAAGGAGGCTTTGGTGAAAAGTCCAGGTACGAGCATCAGGCAGCCCTGGGTATGAATTCCACTTCTGCCACTTAGTAAGGGCAGGATCTTATGCAGGTCATTTAACATCTTTATGCCTCTATTTCCTCATCTGTACAATATGGTGAAAGATAGATCCTACCTCATGGCGTTGTCGGGAGGACTAAATGAGGCACTGTTGGGAGAATGCTTAGAAGAGGGCTTGATGATGATGATTTCACCTCTGACTGCACTCAGCAGTCCAGCAGTGGACCCTGAAGGTACAAGTGACAAAGCTCGAGCTTGGCACAAAGGCACCCACAACAGACACTCTTGCTGCAAAGCCCCCTCCATCTTTGGGGCCCTCTTCCTCCAGCCCAACAGCAGCTCTACCCTCTCCACCCCTTCCATTCCCACTTCCAACTATGGCAACACTGCCCCGGAGCTATGAGGACCAGTTACCAGATGACCAAGCATTTGGTTGAATTTTTCACTCATTCATTTTCCGTTCGTCTTCCTCATACTTATGTGGGTTGGGCCCAAAGCAGGGCTTATGGGTTTTGTATTTTGTATTTTTTTGGACAAGAAGATAGACCATTTTTTTTCTCCTCAGCAGGGTCAGCCTGGCAGCCCAGGAGTTGCTCAGTGGGTCTCCAGCATAAGAGACCGTCCGGGCCTTCTGGATTTTCTTTTTTGTTGTTTTTTTTTAAAAAATATTTATTTATTTGGCTGTGCCAGGTGTTAGTTGCAGCATGAGGGATCTGGTTCCCTGACCAGGGATCGAACCCGGGCCTCCTGCATTGGGAGCGCCGAGTCTTAACCACTGGACCACCAGGGAAGTCCCTTTCCGGATTTTCATACCATCATTGCCTGGTCTGCCTGGGTACCCCGCGGGCTCATCTTTGTGGCGTGCAGCCCCATATCCATCTATAGTCAACCCCGAGGAGTCTGCTGTGGTCATCGTCCAGCTCCCCACATCTAGCAGATGGAGAGAAACCCAGAGAACAGAAGCAAGGTGACTTGCCCAAGGTCACACAGCCACTCAGTTGCCCGAAAACTCTCAGTCGCTTCTCATTCTAGGAGTAGTTCATAGCACGTGACAGCACCAAGTAGTTAAGAATGGGGGCTCCGAGAGAGTAGGGCTCCTCCCCTGGCACCACCTCTCATCACCTGGCAGAGCTCGGACAGAGTACTTGACCTCATTGAGTTTGATTTCTCTGCTGTAAGCTAGGAAGGATGGCAGCCTCTACCTCATAGGACGATGAGGGCTCCAGTTAGGCCCGGCCTGAGTCATGGTTCTGGTAGTTATCTGTGCACCCGAAAGGCCCTGAGGGTCCCTACCCAAAGAGTGAAAGTGAGACCCCACGTCACTCCGCCCCACATGGCCTGGCAAGTCGCTCCAAGGCCACTCCCATTCCTCCCTGCCGGCATCCTTAGTGCGGCTTGTGTGTGAGGGGGCCATCAGCCTAGGTGCCAGCTTCCAGGTGAAAACGGCACTGACATCCCTTGAGTCCTCACTGGACCCAAACCAGACTGGGTTCTTCTCAGACAGCAGGAGAGTGACCCTGCCACCTCCGCCAGGGGACTCAGATCTAGTCTGTGCAGCCAGATTGGGCAGCTGCCTGCGGTCCTGCTAGCGTTTCCCTTCCCTGCCGCACCCCAGGGTGTAGAGGGCCCGCTCAGTGCCGGGCCCCGTGCTGCATGCTTCACACACATTACCTCGTTTAATCCTCACAAGCATCCCCTCACTCAGCCCTTTCCACTCGTACTGGCTTCCTTGCTGTTCCCACACCTGTCAGCATGTTCCCACCCTAGAGCCTTTGCACTCGCGGTGAACCTCTGCCTGGAACGGCCTCTCCCCAGGCACCCACGTGGCTTTGCTCCCTCACCTGCTTCAGATCCACTTTTCAATAAGGCATGTAACGTGGTACATATTTACTTATCATCTTGTTATTTGTCTGCCTCCCCGAGGACCAAGATTTCTGTCTGCTTTATTCTCTGCTGTATCCTCAGAACCTAGCACCATGCCTGGTACATAGTAGGCACACAATAAATATTTGCTGAATAAATGGAGGATCCCATGAGGTAGCTGTTATTTATGATGCCCACTTTACAGCCAGAGGTACAGAGAACTAATTTTAATTTGCCTTACACCACACGGTTGGGATCCGAACACAAAGCAGCCTGTTCTTAGAGCTCTAACACGCAACTCCTACACTGTACTGCCTTTGGCCACAGAGGGCTTCTTGGTGAGCCAAAAGTAGGTCCTCAAACTGGAGCTGGCTGTGGAACTGGAAGCTTCCTGTCCACTCACCAGGACCCAGCCCCCAACTCTGGGAAGCAAAGGGGGCGCCATAGGCAGGGTGTAAGTGCCAGGGTGCAGAGCGTTTCAGCCTCTGATCTGGGGACATGTGGGTGGGTGGCCCTTAACCTGCCCATCCAGCACCCCACCAGCCTTCCAGACAGACATTTCCCAGAGACTAGAGAAGGCCCAAGTTTGAATCCCACTTTCTTTGTCTCTATTGCTCTCACTGAAAAGAGCAGGACTTCCTTGATACTGAGATCTGCTCAACCCTGTGCCCAGCCACCTGACATCCTGGCCACCTTTGAAAAGCCTCTGGAGCTTGCCCACTGCCTCCAGTCTCTAGGGCTTTGGCTTCTGGGTCATAGTCTGTCTACACTTGCCTTTGCCAGAATCTTTGGGGACTTCTGTGTCTCTTGTGATGACCCTGCAAACGCCCGAGTCTCTGAGTTCCTTGACCTTCTTACGTTCAATGACCTCCCCCTTCCCTTCCCTTGGACCATAGAACCGCGCCAAAGGCCTCAGCATCTCTCAGAATTGCTGCCACCACCCCCATGATCTCAAACTCCGCAGTTTTCTCCTGCTCGTTCACCATCCCCTCGTCTCCTCCCACCTCTGCTACTGAAGGAAGCTGCTCTTGTTTCACGTCCCTTTCACTCCCCACTTCCCCTGGTTCCGTCCAACATTCCTCTTCTTCCAGACAATGGATCAAACTTCTAGCGTAGGCCGTTTCAGCTACACTGGCCCTAATTCTAGAAACTCTCCTGTCTGGACTTCCAGTGGGACAGCCCTGCTGATCCACGGCTCCAGCCAGGCTGCCTGGCTGCACCTCTGCCCCTTGCGCTCCCCTCCTGCACTTTCCCTCTGGTGGATGCCGCCTCCGCTCTCTGCTCTCTGCAAACCCAGGCCTCGGCACGCCCCTTACCTCCAGCAGAGGCCCTCGCCTTTGACTGAGGAGGTCTAGGCTCCTCAGGTCTCTCTCCTGCATTTCCCTATGAACCTGTGCCCTTCAAAGTCACTGATGCTCTCCTCCCCAGCCAGGGCAATGGCCTTGTACATTCTTTTGTACTTCCTCAAAGGTGGCGTTTATTTTTTTTCCTTTCAGGAGAGATAGGATTTTGGAGAGAGGGGTATGTTTAAAAGTTTTTATGTCCATCCCCGTGGATAATTTGGGGGATCAAGCTGTCAGACCATCGGTAGGTAAATAAACAAACCTCCTCCTTCATCCCAGGCCCTGCACTAGGTGCTGGAAGTGCTTCATAGATGAGACCCGGTTACTCCCCTTAGGCAGCTCCTGGGCTCATGCGGTAGGCCCCTATCCAGGAGGGAGAAGAGTTCAGGGGAGGGCAACAAGAGGTAGTTTTGAAGTCAGACAAAATCAACTGCAAATTCTGACTTACTAGCTATGCTACTTTGGACAAGTCACTTCATCTCTCTGAGCCTTCGTTTGCTTGCCTGTAAAATGGGAATAATAGCAGTGCTCATTTTATTTCTGAATTATGTTTCCATTCTTCAATGTCAGGAAAGAGGTGACTCATAGTAAACTAGCTAAAAACGGGGAACTCTTTTAATAGCTGCTCTGGGCTGAATTCTGTGTGCCCCCCTCTGCCGCAATTCTTATGTTGAGGTCCTAACCCCAATGTGATTGTATTTGGAGGTAGGGTCTTTAGGTGGTAATTAAGGTTAAATGAGGTTATAAGGGTAGAGCCCTAATCTGATAGGACTGTGACCTTATTAGGAGAGGAAGATATTCCCTCTTTTCTCTCTCTCTCTCCACCATGTGGGGATGCAGCAAGAAGGCAGCCTCCTGTAAGCCAGAATGAGCATTCTCATCAGAAATGAAATCAGCCAGCACTTCGATCTTGTACTTCCCAGCCTCTGAAATTATGAGAAATAATTTCTGTTGTTTAAGCCACCAGTCTATGGTATTTTGTTATGGCAGCCTGACCTGACTGATAACCATAGCTTGCCTCGCAATATGGAGATATGCTTCCGTCAACAAAGATGGCAGGTGGAATCTTAAAAAGCCACTCATTGAAACAGAGAATAAAATGGGGGGTTATCAGGGAATGGGGGGTAGGGGGCATGGGACAGATGTTGTTTAAGCACACAGACTTGCAATAAGTAGTGAATAAGCCCTAGAGATCTAATGCACAGTGCAGTGAAAAGACAACAATGTTGTATTATAATCATCAAACTTGCTGAGAGACTAAAACTCAATTATTCCAACCACCGAAAAGAAAGGATAATTATATAACATGACAGAGGTGCTAATTATAGCTACATGGCAATCATATTACAACGTAAAATTTATCAAATTAACATGTTGTACACCTTAAATTCACACAATGTTATATGTCAAATATATTTCAATTAGAAAAAAACAAAGATGGTAGAACAGGCTTTACTCTAAGGAATGCACAGAAATAGTCAACCTGGTAGCTTAAGCTAAAGCACTGGTAAAAGCCAAAATGTTAAAACTTGGTGTAGACAACATCTGAGTGCCTAGGCTAAATTTGCTATAAATTTTATTGTAATTTTATATTTATTTTCCTATATATATCTATGCACATTCACACACAGAAAGCCTCAGAGTCAAATATTTGCAGAACTCCTGAAGCAGTTGCTCTGAACACTTAGGTTCATGGCCACCATTTGCAAACTATTGCACTGGAAGATAACAGGTGAATGGAAAGCCAGATGCTTAAAATGTGTAGAAAGACTGTGGCTCCAGCAGATCACAGGGGAAGGAAACGTAGGCTAGTCTAATTCATAAGGGGGTGTTTTCTCAATAAATTCAAATAAGAAGCTTTCTGAGGATGGACTGCATTGCAATCTTTTGGAAGGGGTGTGGGCACGTGAATAGAAAATGGGCAAGGTTATTTTTGTAAAGGAATATGCTAGAATGGCATTCTGGAATTTCTGTCTCCAAATGATGCAAATTGGTAGCAGCATCCCCAAGCATCACTTTTTTTTTTTTTTTTTTTCAGTACGCGAGCCTCTCACCGCTGCGGCCTCTCCCGTTGCGGAGCACAGGCTCCGGACGCGCAGGCTCAGCGGCCACGGCTCACGGGCCCAGCCGCTCCGCGGCACACGGGATCCTCCCGGACCGGGGCACGAACCCGTGTCCCCTGCATCGGCAGGCGGACTCTCAACCACTGCGCCACCAGGGAAGCCCCCCAAGCATCACTTTTTAAGGTCCATCAATTGCTGGTATAACAAAACATACCTATTAAACCATTGAAATTTTATGCCCTCAAATCGACTGAGAAGACTACTTTGCAATATATTCGTTTATCATGAAAGGAGCTGTATTTTTTCAGCTGTTTTCCTTAAGCCAGTGAGCAACTGCCTTTCATTTCATGATTTATTTCTATTTTTCTCCCCATATCCACTCGTGCCTCCCTAGAGTCCATTCTCCATATATCAGCCAGAAGAAATTTTAAGATGACCTTTGGGCATTTGAAAAAAACAACATGCCTTGGGGGCATTTGACATGAAAAGCATATACCCCTTCCTACCTGCACCCCTTCCGGTTGAGTATCACTACTTTATTCCTATACATTTTTTCTCTATTGTTTCCTTTAAAAGATTTTCCTGAAAAACTATGGTTGATATGTCTAGACCATCAGTTTCCTTTGCCCCACTCCCCACAGATTTCTAGTATATGCTACTTATTGCTCATCACTTTGGTGTGTAGTTCACAGAGTCAACTTTGAAGGGGAGCAACACAGGGACTCATGAGAGTCACTGAGTGGCAAGACATCTGAAGTCAGCGCAACTCAACAACTGTTTACTGGCCTTCCATGGGCAAAGCACCACACATAGCCCAGTGGAGACCGCAGAGAAGATCATGTGTTCTCTGGCCTCGTGAGCTCTCAATTTAGTTCAAGCCCCGACTCTGCCCCTCGTTTGCTCTGTGACCCCAAGCAAGCCCGTTACTGTGCTTGTACATCAGTTTCTTCATCTATCAAACGTGGGGACTCACACATGACCTCTCAGGTTCTTTGCAGTTCTCCCACTGTAGGAGACAATGGTGCCATGGAACTCTGCTTCTTCACCTTGCATCATGGAACTTCCCTGGCCTACTTAAAGGCAAGGAAACAATCACACTGACAGCCACATGCCCAGTCAACGTGTTAGGAAAATACCTGTGCTCAACTCCTACTCTCTTCTTTCCTCCTAGGTTCTCCTCACAACTCCCTAGATTCTCTTGTGTCCATTCCTTTTCATCCTGCATCCTTATACTTTAGGAGGAGACAGCAATCAGGGCATCCTCTGAGGAAAGAGTCCATAGATATATGTGCATAGAGGCTTAAAGATGCATCTCCCCTTACTGAGCACTCTTCTCTTGGGAAGGGCTGTCTCCAAAACAGCTCAGAAGAAAGTCACAGTTTTAGCTACCCCAATATGCCAAATTGCTTTAAAATAGAAAAAGTCTCTTTCATTTTCTCAATCTAGATCAATCCTGATAGTCTCCTCCCTATGGGACATTCGTGAATAATAGAATTAAGTGCTAATAAGTTACAGAGAAAGGAGAAATATTCCCAATGTTTAGTCTCATCTTTTTAATATTCGCAGTCATTGGGTTCCTTATTAATATTAGAATTAGGTTCTGTTAAATATGGTTAAGAATAGTAACCTTTCTAGGCATTTCATTTCTTCTTCAATTGGGACTTACTTATGGTGTATTACATTGTATATAAACTTTGCCCCAGTAATTTTGATAACATGGGTCACTCCATTCCTCAAGTACACACGCATTCCCTGAAATAATGAAAGAGTTGCTATTAGAAATATGTGGGTGACTATGCTGAATACAGCCTGCTTTTCTGATTTTCCCCCTTGAGATGGAGTTGGTTATGGCATCACTGAAACCCCCATCTTGGTGCCCTAGTGATGTGATATGAAGAGGAAGGAAAGCATTTCATTTTACGGGCTTGTTCCTTACGACTTTATTTAACAGTCTGATAAAAGGGGAGGTGATGAGATCATGTGGAATATTGAAGGACACTTTGCTAAATGACCATTTGGGAGGAAAAGGAAATTCTTTCCAAGTCAAATTCCTAGCTGTCTTCCTATTCTGGTTCAAAAGAGGAAACCCAAAGCTGCACATGTCTGCTGTGTTCAAGGGAGAGTAGAAGTGGGCAAGTTTCATGCACTATTGTATCAATAGAGACATATAAGTATGGATAATTGTGCTTCTTGAGGTACAGTTTTGGGTGACTAAATAACTGAATCCTTGAAGTAAATTCTATAATATCTGGGTGATTGAGACTGCCTCTGGCATTGATGGAATTAGCCAGATAATTGCCAACCCTCATATGAGTTTGTACCATGGAGTACACTATCTGGGCTGAACTTTCCTGGAGGTTGACCCATTCATCAGACACTGCAGGTTAAGCTAAGAGAACATGCAGCAGCTCCACATGATTGGGTTTACCAGTTACAAGAACCGTGAGCATTTAGGTCAGGCCCTTACATTTGACTGGTTATAAGCCAGGATGCGCAGTTAATGGAAAGTGTCATCACTTTATCTGCTATGATAACATCCAACCACGCATTGTACTATCCAGAAAGACTTTGGAAATAATAATGGTAATATAATTTTGTTTTGGCTTTAGCCAAAAAAACACCTAAAATTCATCTGACTAAATTTTGTTTCACTAACATTTACTCATGTAATGGAAATTTACCTACTGGGTTTGGCTCATGGACTGTGTCCTCTGCTAGAGTTTCTTTTTCTCCGCTCTGTTGTTATAGTAACTTAACATATAACAGCAAAAAAGATTATAACATGCTTCTTCAAAAGTTCTCTTTGTTACTTGAAATATTCATCCACACCACTCGCTTTGCACACCCTTTGGGACAACCAAACAATATAGAGCTGGGAAGTGGCCATGCACCCAAGAGAAGAAGAATAAGAAAAAAAGGAGAGCATAGGTAAGAATAATTAAAGGCCTGAGGGTCATTCCATTACTCTTCACCAAAACACACACACACACACACCACACACAATAAAAAAACTGCTTTTATTATGCAAACGAAAGGGATCTTATTATCTGCCTTATTCACTTTAAAGAAGATAAACGCAGGAACAAAACACGCTTTTAATATTCAAATTGTCTGACAGAAGCAAATAGCGTATATCTCACACCTTGTCTTCAAAGGGATGATGTATTATTTTTATTTTTACCATTTAGCATTATTTTTTCCAAAGGCTTTTAGATATTTTCTTACTACTCTTCCCCCAACAGTGCCCTGGACTCAGCATAACCAACTCATTTTGGGTTTCCAGAACAAAAGAAGTAGTGAATATGGGCCTCCATAATGGATCTTCCCAGAGACCTGGGAAGTCTTCAGTAACAGGATGGGCCTCTTCACTCTTCCTTACCATAGCCACAATTCATTGAGTACCTACTTTGTACTACTATGTGTGAGGCATTTAGCATACTTTATTGAATTTAATCCTGTCAGCAGCCCTGAAAGATAGGTAGTGTTTCTGTTATCACTTGCTTTTCTAACTTCATGTGTTAAATTGTTAAATGGCAATCGGAACACAGCTATAGGTTAAAAGGTACTAAGAAACATTTATTATAATTGTAGCTCCAGAGATATTAAATAATTTGGGTACCCTTGATAGAAACATGGAAAACATCAATTGGAAAATTTGCTTAAACTTTGTGATAGGCAAAATTCTAAGAAGGCCCTAATAATTCCCATACTCTGATACCTGCCGTCTTATATAAGCCCCTCCCCTTGAATGTAGGTGGAGCTTGCTACTTGCTTCTGACCAACAGAATATGCAAAGGTGGTGGGATTTTGCAGATGTAAATAAGGCCTCTAGTCAGTTAACTTTGAGTTAATTAAAAGAAGATTATCTTGGGTGGGCTTGACCTAATCAGGTAAGCCCTTTCAAAGAGGTTCCAGGCCTTCCCTGAAAAAAGAGACTCGAAGAAGACAGACTCTCTCCTGCTGGCCTTGAAGAAGAAGCTGCCATGAGTTTTTCTGCAGCAAGAAAATGAATTTGGCCAACAACCATGTGACCATGGAATAGGACCTGGAGCCTTAGATGAGATCCTGGCCCCAGCTAATTACCTTGATTGCAGCTTTGTGAAAGCCTGAGCAGAGGACCCAGCCACACTGTCCCCAGATTCCTGAGCCATGGAAGCTGTGAGATAATACATGGGTGTTGTTTTAAGCCACTCTGTTAGTGGTAATTTGTTACATAGCAATAGAAAACAAATACAAAGTTCATGAGCCTTACTTATCTCCTCTAAAAAAACCAGGAATGCTTAGTCACACCTCAAGAAGAGGTTGAAAAGATTCAGGTAGTAAATGCTTTAGCTACTTCAGCATTATTTGGGTAGTGGTAAGAACATGGACTCTGGAGTGAGATAGACTTGAGTTCGGACACTTACGAGCTGTTCGACTTTAGCTAAGTCATTAGATCTCTCTGAACCTCTGTTTTCCCACTATTGATGCCATTTTCCATGGCTACGTTTCTGTTGCCATTTAACAAAGATGTGAAATTCCAAAGAGTCTGACTTGTTTACATAAGCAAATAGGGTCTAATTGGGGTTAAACCAAACACTGAATTCTCCAGGCCAGGGTTTCAATGGGGAAAAGTTTTGTGAAAGGAATTCCTGGGCCATTCTTGTTTTAGACAAGGTAGAAATGGTGAGGATTGATGAGGATTGAGATGAGCGTAAATTCATTTTCAGGCCTCTTTAGTTGCTCAGTTTTTAGGCTTCTAGAATCTAGCTGAGTGTTTGCTGACTGCGCTTACTCCCTGTTCTGTTATCCAAAGGCAAACAAACCATCAAATTATAGAGAGGGGAAGTGGCCTGTTCAAAGTCACAGACCCACTAGCGTCAGAATCAGGACCAGAACTCATGTTCCCTTGCCCTCCCTACCCTGCTCCTTCAACTGTATCGTCCTGCTCTTCCTAGAATTTCTCCTGATCTGCTGTGAGGCCCCTAGAAAATAATTTCCACACTTGGTTTCTTTCTTTGTTGTTTTGCCCAAGGCCTGTATCCTTTAACTTGATTACATCTTGTCTGCCTGATAGAAAGTAATTTCAGCAAGCGCTTAGCTCTAATGGTTGCCGCCAATGCAGACTGCCAGCACCCGCTCACACATCCCACAGTGCAATTCATCTCCATGATGTTTTCACTTCCTGCTTGCCCCAAGATGCATACATGGCTCACGTGTACTTTCCGTAGAAAAGTAAAGGTAGAAGAAAAAGACATAATGAAAAATATACTCACTTGGAAGTGAAAAAAAAAAAGTGAAGATAGAGCTTAGTGGATTGCTGGAAGGGCAGTGTTGTTCTTCTTGACAAAATCCTACTCATCTTTCAAGACCCAGCTTAGTTGACACCTCATCTAGGACTCATTCTCTGTCCCACCTCAGGCAGAGTTTATCTCTTTCGTCCTCCGCCGTGTTCCCACTGCATTTTGACTAGAACTCTTCCTTGGTATTTATCAAGTGTTGCCTTGTAGTAAAGTCATTCTCCCCATCACGGAGGTGGTATACTCTCAGAGAACACAGACCAGCTTTTACTTATCTTTGCATCAGCTACCTGTAGTGCAGTGCCTGGCACAGAGAAGGCACTCAATCACTCTTTGCTGAGTTGAATCTAAAATAAAAATGTTTTAACTTGGAAATTTGCTGTAGCATATTTTGGATAAAGTTTCTTTACTGATTAAGGAAATTGTTTATATTTTCAGAGTTAAGATCTGGGCGGGGGGTGGGGGAACGTGATGCATAAGCATCTTCCAATTATAGACGTTCATCAGCATCTTACATGCCAAAAACCAAAGTTGATGAATGCACTTTTGTTTTCAGTCTGCCCTGTTTTCCATTCCATATGCGTGCAGTACACAGTTGGTATATCAGTCAGGGTTCAGGGCAAGAAACAGAAACCACTCAAGGTATACTAATCAGAAATTTATACAGGGAATTCATACTGAAAAACTACTTGAAGGGCTAAAGGAGGGGACTCTTTGCTGGACATCCAAAAATGACTCCCAGAGATTGGGATTGTCATGTATCACTACTATATATAAAATAGATAACTAATAAGGACTGACTGTATAGCACAGGGAACTCTACTCAACACTCTGTAATGACCTATATGGGAAAAGAATCTAAAAAAGAGGGTATATATATATATATATATATATATATATATATATAAAACTGATTCACTTTGCTGTACACCTGAAACTAACACAACATTGTAAATCAACTATACTCCACTAAAAATTAATTTAAAAATAAAAAAGTAAAGAGTAGAGGGAAAGGAGGAAACTCTTAAACCATATTGAATAAAAAGTCCTGGGAAATAAATATAGCAAGAAATTGTAAAAAAAAAAAAAAAAAAAAAATGACTCCCAGAACAAGGCCACCAATGGAATCATCAAATTCAAGAACACACTGCTGTTGCTGTTATCCTGGAATCAGGAAGATGGAATTAGGAAGCTGCTACGGCCACCATTTCTACCCCAACTGCCACTAGGCCCACACGGAAATGGTGGCTGGGCACTAGACCATGCACTCTGGCAGGTGCCTCGGCTGCAACTGCTTCCCAACATCCAGGAAGCTAGAGAATGGACAGAAGACCACCAATACAGAAAAATCTCGCACCTCTGAGACCATGCTTGCTAGCAGAACACAAACTAAAAGGGCAGAGAGATGGCCTCCATTTCACTTTTGTCTTCAAAAAACCAAGCAAGTGCATCCAATTGGTAGTATCTATTTTGCATTCAGAGCCCCAGTTGCAAGAGAGAATGGGAAATGTAGTTTCTAGCTTTCCAACGTCTGAAAGTAGGAGGGTGGGATGGAGACTGAGTGAGCTAAAACGCGACATCCCTAGAAGCCGATTCTGGGATAGTCTGCCGGCCTTGCACGGCCATGGCACTTAGGATCTTCCTGCCCCGTGGTCAGATGGACACATTGTCCTAAAGATGTAATTGTACGAAACATGTCAGTCATTGTCCACTCTGCCCACAGCGGGAGAAGCTTCAAGAGAAACTTCCTGTCCCATAGCCTTGTTGAATGGTCAGTGGATTATGTGGCCTGGTCTCCTTTCTGTACCCTATGTGACCAGGATGGGCCATTGGTCCAATTGTGTCTCATATATATAGGCTGACCAGGGACCCGAGTGGCTCAGATGGCCTGGTTTGAAAAAGGGAGCTGAGCCAGTAGATTTCTGCCCTCAGGAGCTTAGTATGGGGAACTGAGAATCCGTGCTGGGACAGCTGAGCCGGAAAGTCCTCAGGGAGACTGAGGGCTGGAGTGGCCATTGTAGGCTATGTACGAGGCAGAATTGTTATGAAATCAGACGGCTAAAAAGGTGAATGAAGCACACAGGCAGCTGTGAAACAGGCATGCCCAAGTGAAGAAACAGCAGCCTCTGAGTGATCCCCAGAGAAAGTAGCTGTCTCTGTTCTTGGCATCTTTGAGGCCAGTTCCAATGCAAGCTGCAAGACTCTCTCCATTTGCCTTGGGAGTAACTTGAGTGGGCTTACCACATAGGAAAAGAGCCCTGACTAATACTAGCACACAAGGGAAAGTGGGAGAGTCACTTCTTCCCCTGGACCATGTGGCAAAGACAATGCCATGTTCACCACCCTATTTCCTCTTCCTTTAGCAGGAAGAGTACATTTGCCAGCCTTTCTTAGAGGGCTACTGTAAATTCTTACCAATGGGAATGTAAGCTGAAGTGATGTGTCATTTCCAGTCCAAGGTAGCTTTTTTTCATATATTTTTTAATTAATTAATTAATTTGGCTGCGTCGGGTCTTAATTGTGGCACGCGGGATCTTCGTTGCGGCATGCGGGATCTTTCACTGTGGTACGTGCGCTTCTCTCTAGTTGTTGCATCGTGGGATGCGGGATCTTAGTTCCCAGATCAGGGATCGAACACGCGTCCCCTTCATTGGAAGGCGGACTCTTAACCACTGGACCACCAGGGAAGTCCCCAAGGTAGTTCAAAATGGTGTGATCTCTCTTGCTCTGTTCCTCATCCGTGCAGCTGGAAGGTAAAATCCCTGAGATGGCGGCATTGCACTATAGAAGTAGCCAGGATCTCTGAGTCACTTGTTGGAGGAAAACTGCCAAGGAGATCCGCTTAACCTTCATCAGACTATAACATGACCTTTGTTGTGCTAAAACACAGCTTAAGGGGATGGGAAGAATGTGTAGATTGCAGCAACTAGTATAAATTGCCCCAGTCAAGACAGGCTGACATCCTGGACCACCAGCCCAACACAAGAGAGGCTGGTGTCATGTCTGCATTGCTCTAGGGATGCTGTTGTTCATTTATGCTTGGGATCTATATGTTGTCTGTCAGTTGCCAGGAACACTCTTAGTCTGATTTGGATGTGGGAAGAATTAATACCAGCAGTTGAGAAGAACTGAGTTTGCAGTGACATACCCTGGAAGCATTACCTTACAGCTTTCTGAAAAACAGGTGAGGCACAAAGAACATTTAAAGCCCTCTGTATGCCCAGGGAGTGTTTCTCCCTTTCAGCAGATGGAAGCTACTTCTACCTAAGGGAGTCAAAAAGGGAAGAACGTGGGCTCCTTAATCGAAGTCAATGGCAGTATCTCTGTGTAATTCAGTGAATGACTTGACCATGCAAACTTCATAAGGAAGGGACCATGACTGCCTTGTTCAGCGCTGTATCTCCTGAATCCGGAACAGTGCCCACTGTAGGTGGTCAGTAAACATTTGTTGAATGAGAGAGTGAGATGAGATGAAGTCAGATTCTCACATCTTCGATTAGGAGATTATTTGACTTTAAAATCTCTGTAAAGGACTTTGAGTTAGCCAAGAACTGTAAGCTGGTCCTCATGAGCATTTCTAGGTGTTCATGAAAAGCTCATCAGAAGCATCCTTAAGTAATTGTTACAGGCAACACCTGTAGACACGGGCGAACTAGCCCTCTCAGCAATTCTCCAAATTTGCTGTGTGAACTTGGGCAAATGATTTCACTGAGCCTCAGTTTCTTCATTTAAAAAAGAAGATACAGGGGCTTCCCTGGTGGCGCAGTGGTTGCGCGTCCGCCTGCCGATGCAGGGGAACCGGGTTTGCGCCCCGGTCTG
>NC_041234.1:107827513-107844532 GCF_002837175.3 Physeter macrocephalus
AACAGAGGGAGGCCCGCATACCACAAAAAAAAAAAAAAAAAAAAGAAGATACAAATCTTTGCCCTGTCTGCCTCAGAGAGTTGTGAGGTTCAAATGGCCCAATGGCCGTGGAAGACCTTTGTAAACCATAAAGTGTGTGAGGTTTTGTGTGTGTGTGTGTGTGCATACATATATACACCTATGTGTGTAGGTATGCATGTATAAAATAGATCATTAGCAGTCATGTGTTCTCCAAAGAACATAAAGCCTTATTCCTTCCACAGCATTTATATATTTTTCTTACTCCCTTTGGATATATATCCCCAAATTCTATGTCAGCGTGAGGGCAATTAGCTGCCACATCTGTATAATTGTGGACAGATGAAGAAGATAAAGGGGAGTAGGTGATCCGCATGTCTCAGGGTTACAAGTGAAGGACAGGGATGACTGAAGCCAAGGTAAATCAAGTAGGTCTAAGTGGTGTAGGAAGCAGAGCTGCCATCACAGATTTGGGTACTGTTTGGACTTGGTAATTTGTGTATACTTACAGGTGTGGCTCACTTTGCATAATGGATGAGTTCTCCTGACTAGATATGTAGACATTCAGTCACTTTAAGGGCAAGAGGTACTCACTAATTCATTCACTCACTCATTCATTCCCATGGAGCACCCCTCCTGTGGTTTGATAAAGCAAGAATTACTGTTTAAAGGGAATGTTTACTCTCTGATTTTTGTAGTCACCAACTTTCATCTATTCAGTGCTGTTCATTGTGTGAAGCCCTGCATGAAGCACAGTGACGGGCATAGTGATGTATAAGGCACGCTCCCTGTTCCCAGCAGACCATATGAAACTGGGATTAGTTAGGGAAGCCTTGCCAGAAGAGGTGGTATATTCATTTTCAATAAATTACCATATATATAGTGACTTCAAATCACACCCATTTGTTAGCGTGCACTTCTGTAGGGTATGGCTCAAGTGACTTCTCTGCTCAGCGTATCACGAATCTGAAATCAAGGTGTTGGCTGGGCTGAGTTTTCATCTGGATAGTCCGGGAACAATCTGCTTCCAAGCTTATTCAGATTATTGGCTGAATTCAGTTCATTGAGGTTGCAGGACTGAACTCCCTGTTTCCTTGCTGAATGTCAGCCAGGGATCACAGTCAGCTCCTAGGGCTGCCCACGTTCCTTGCCACGTGGTCTCCTCCATGTTCAAAGCAATAGTCGTGTGTCAAATCCTTCTCAAGCTTCAAATCTCTGACTTCCTCCTCTGCAACCAGCTGTAGAAAACTCTGCTTTTAAAGGGTCCACCTGATTAAATCAGACCCATGGAGGATAATCTCCCCTTGCCATATAATGCAACATAAATGTGGGAATGATATCTCACTATAGCCACAGATTCCACTCACACTTAAGGTTCATGGAGGGCAGGTACACTGGGGGCAGACATCTTAAGGGCCATTTTAGGAGCTTACTTACCAGAGGTGGATGTCAAGCTAGTCCATTCTCAAATGGCAAGCTGTACATGCTACAAAACCATGGTGGAGAGATCTGGAAGGTGCAGTTTTCCTATTCTGAGTCTCCCGTACCTGCTTCCTTCATTGTTTTCTGATGATGGCTCTCCCTTCTTTACATTACTGAATACCAAATAAGGTCAGTTGGACCAGTTAGTGTCTATATCAGGTCTTTGGGAGTGCTTTTCTGTATGACAACTTTGAGGAGTGCTTCTCTCTGTAAATGCCTAGAAGGCAGACACTGCATTTTCTTTTATCACTCCCAGTCACAAACTAAGTCAGAACAACAAACTTTCCCCAATCCTCATATTTCTGACACTTTTCTCTCCCAAACTTGATAGCCGGGCTTGGAAAAGAATCATCTGTGTTCCCCTTCTTTGTCTCCTTGCTTACACATATCTCCTCCATCCACTGCAATCTAGCCACTGCCCCCCACCATTCCATTTGGTTTGGCCCAACAAAATAGACTGACCTGGATTCAAACACTGGCTCAGTCACTTACCTGATGTGTGACCTTGGGCAAATTACATAAGTCTCTTGGCCTCAGTTTCCTCTTCTATAAAAGGGAATGGTATCCATGCTGCAGAGTCGTGGTGAAGTTTAGCGATATTGCATATGAAGCACCAACGCATGGATGCTATTACTCTTTCATGATTCTAAGCTTCTTGGTAGCAGAAGCCATATTTTAAAGGGGCACGGGACATTCTGATGCAGCTTTTTGGTGTTGGCACTTTGATAAAATAGGAAGAAAATGCGCCCATGTCCAAATGAGTCTAGGAAAACATCCTTATTGAGAATTTCACATCCTTATCTCCCACATTTCCTTGCACAGTGCTTGACGCATAATAGGAACTCCATCAGCGTTTGTTAATGGTAGAAATGATGAATTAATCTGTTTTCTTCATCTCAGTTGTACTCTTCTTGAGGGCAGATAATTTTTTCTTGTTACTAAGATTCCATGTGTTTTGTTCTCTCAAAAGGAAATATTAATTTTATCATGACATTTTTCAAAAGATAAGCAATATTTGGTGATGGATAATTCCTTCATTCATCCAAATTCTTAGACTTAGGTGAACCCTGAGGGAAGGCTGAACTCAAGCATCCCAGTAAGAAAAGATCAGCTCTTTAATGTTTAAGAGTCATCAGGGAAAATAAGATTCCACAACCTTCCTCAGTAACTTGATTCAGAGTTAGATTAGATAGAAGGAAGGCAATAAGGATTATTAAAATCCCTCACGCTCTACTTGTCTATTTCCAAATGCTAATGGGGTCCCCAGGAAGTCAGGCAACTTCCTTTTTCCTTCTTTCCGGTGTGTGTGTGTGTGTGTGTGTGTGTGTGTGTGTTTAAGGGACTGGAGAATGGAGAAGAGATTGTTTGCCCTGCCTGAAGTAGGGAAGGAAAATGGGCTCCCCCAGAGAATCTGAATCAAAGTTTTCCTATAGCAGAGTGGTTAAGAAATAGAGCTTAGGCTTTCAAAAATATGGATTCTGTTTCAAATTCAAGCTCCACTGTCTGATTTTAGGTAGCAAGTTATTTAAACCCCTCTGAGCTTCAGTTTCCTCATCTGAAACATGGGGATGATAATAGTAACTTCCCCAAGGATGGTCATTAAGATTAAATGAGGGCTTCCCTGGTGGCGCAGTGGTTGAGAGTCCGCCTGCCGATGCAGGGGACACGGGTTCGTGCCCCGGTCTGGGAAGATCCTACGTGCCGCGGAGCGGCTGGGCCCGTGAGCCACGGCCGCGGAGCCTGCGCGTCCGGAGCCTGTGCTCCACAACGGGAGAGGCCACGGCAGTGTACCGCAAAAAAAAAAAAAAAAAAAAAAAAAAAAAAAAAAAAAAAAAAAAAAAAAGATTAAATGAGAGAATTCATGTAAAGCCCTTAGCACATGCTTAGTAGTATAACAATAAAGGCTAGCTGTTTATATCACAAGTAGAATCCTCTTTGAACAAGAGTATTTTAATGCCTAACTTGATATTGTGGTCATCATGAAGTTATTCCCATGCCTTGGCAGACAGTCAACGTTATACTACTTTGCTGATGAAAATAAGCACTCCTGTGTGAGCAGCACATTCCAAAGACCCCCATCACTTAGCAGGGGGATAAAATTATCGTTCTGTGAAACCAAAGGTAGGTCTGTGTTAGGACCATGTTTGGACAAAAGCTGCACGTTAAATACCATGTTAGTCATAATAAAATGTGCTTTTCCCAATGGGTTAGTGATATTTTGGTTGGGTGGATTGGGAAAAGAATTAGAGGGGTTGTTTTGGTTTTGTTTTAAGAATAAGTACTTCCTGGGCTTCCCTGGTGGCACAGTGGTTGAGAGTCCACCTGCCGATGCAGGGGACATGGGTTCGTGCCCCGGTCCGGGAAGATCCCACATGCCGCGGAGCGGCTGGGCCCGTGAGCCATGGCCCCTGAGCCTGCGCGTCCGGAGCCTGCGCCCCGCAATGGAAGAGACCACAACAGTGAGAGGCCCGCGTACCGCAAAAAAAAAAAAAAAAAAAAAAAAAAAAACAATAAGTACTTCCTTAGAGGACTGAAAGATGCCTGGTCCAAATGGAGTTCCTATTTGGGGGCCTAATCCTGGCAATAAAGTACCTCCTTCCTTTAAGGAAAAGGCAAAATCCAGGGCTGATCAGATGTTTAGCTATCTGAGTTATTTAGAGGGCTTGGAACAGCAGTTTCTGATTCAGTAGGTTTTGGATGCAGCCTAAAAATTTGCATTTCCGACAAGTTCCCAGGTGGTGCTAGTACTGCCATTCCAGGGAGACACTTGGAGAACCACTGCCTTAGAATAAAGTGAAGGAATAACAGCCCTTTCCACCTGTATAGTGTTGTTTATTTTCGCCAGTCCTGTTCACATCCATTATCACATTGGAACCTCATTGATGTCCCGTTTGACAAAAAGTATTGTGGATGTCAATTGCTTGTGAGAAATAAGAGGTTAAACAGAAATGCACAGACTTTTGATTCTGCAGTATATTGTGATCCATATCTTATAAACTGATATCCTATCTGTGGGACAGTGAAATTTTGTGTGTGGGGGAAGGCCCTGAGGGAAAGGAAACTCTACAAAGGAGATGGGGAATGTGGGTCACCTATGCTTACTTCTCCCCACTGTATCCATGAGAACATTGCCAGCAGTCTTTTCCCATTGGGCCCAAATTTGCTCTCAGAACCCTTCTGACCAAGGTGCTCCAGGCAGCCACTACCAGCCAATCAGAGTTGACACAAACTGCTATGTTCCATTCATTCTCCAAAGGGAAATGAAGATGAATTAATTGAATGGAACTGAGTGTGTGAATTACCAACTGCAGCTTAAACTGAAGACATAGTCACAAGACACAGTGATTCTAGTGACTTTCCAGGTACTTTAGCAGCCTATGAAGTCCTTTAGAGGAAAACAAAGCTATTATGGTAAACGAACTTCTCCAGCCCAGCAGATTCCAAGAACTGGCCAATATCAAGATATCATTCATTCATTTATTCAACTATTATTTATTGAAGCCCACTCTTGTACTAAACACTGTGCTAGACACTTTAGGCTACACAGATGGGTCGAACACAGATCCTGCCTGATCTAGGAGAGAATATAAAAGATGTGCAAAACTATACCTTAGGGCTTCAAGAGGCAAAGGTAAGGGGCATGAGATGTCACTTTCAGGTGTGAACTTAGATCTGTCTGTGTTGTATCAATTTCCATGCCTAAGTCACAATGTCTCAGGGAACATTAGTTAACTCCCTAAAACCTCTGCTCTTTGGTTATTGTTTTTGAAGCAGAGATGTAGCAATTGGCAGGTGACCATTAGCTCAGTTCCCTGTTTAACATTAGCCAAGATTGAGACTAAATGGGATGGTTCTTTGTCATGACTTTCATGATTTAGCTGCAACCATCTTGGGTTTTGGTGATGAGAAATCATAGGCATATAACATTCCCACAACTCAAGTCTGAAACAGAATTTGGGTCTGGATGGGAGTCTTCTGCAAGAATGGAGGAAAATGCGACCTAGAAAGGAAAGAGGCTCTGGGGAAAAAAATGGGCCATTCATTATTTTTGAAGGCCAAAGATTAAAAATTTCTTGTTGACTACCTGGAAATGGGTTCCTGCAGTAATACTGTAGCAGCAGGGCCCATAAAACAAATGGCAACAGTGAGAGGCCCGCGTACCGCAAAAAAAAAAAAAAAAAAAAAAAAAAAAAAAGAATAAGTACTTCCTTAGAGGACTGAAAGATGCCTGGTCCAAATGGAGTTCCTATTTGGGGGCCTAATCCTGGCAATAAAGTACCTCCTTCCTTTAAGGAAAAGGCAAAATCCAGGGCTGATCAGATGTTTAGCTATCTGAGTTATTTAGAGGGCTTGGAACAGCAGTTTCTGATTCAGTAGGTTTTGGATGCAGCCTAAAAATTTGCATTTCCGACAAGTTCCCAGGTGGTGCTAGTACTGCCATTCCAGGGAGACACTTGGAGAACCACTGCCTTAGAATAAAGTGAAGGAATAACAGCCCTTTCCACCTGTATAGTGTTGTTTATTTTCGCCAGTCCTGTTCACATCCATTATCACATTGGAACCTCATTGATGTCCCGTTTGACAAAAAGTATTGTGGATGTCAATTGCTTGTGAGAAATAAGAGGTTAAACAGAAATGCACAGACTTTTGATTCTGCAGTATATTGTGATCCATATCTTATAAACTGATATCCTATCTGTGGGACAGTGAAATTTTGTGTGTGGGGGAAGGCCCTGAGGGAAAGGAAACTCTACAAAGGAGATGGGGAATGTGGGTCACCTATGCTTACTTCTCCCCACTGTATCCATGAGAACATTGCCAGCAGTCTTTTCCCATTGGGCCCAAATTTGCTCTCAGAACCCTTCTGACCAAGGTGCTCCAGGCAGCCACTACCAGCCAATCAGAGTTGACACAAACTGCTATGTTCCATTCATTCTCCAAAGGGAAATGAAGATGAATTAATTGAATGGAACTGAGTGTGTGAATTACCAACTGCAGCTTAAACTGAAGACATAGTCACAAGACACAGTGATTCTAGTGACTTTCCAGGTACTTTAGCAGCCTATGAAGTCCTTTAGAGGAAAACAAAGCTATTATGGTAAACGAACTTCTCCAGCCCAGCAGATTCCAAGAACTGGCCAATATCAAGATATCATTCATTCATTTATTCAACTATTATTTATTGAAGCCCACTCTTGTACTAAACACTGTGCTAGACACTTTAGGCTACACAGATGGGTCGAACACAGATCCTGCCTGATCTAGGAGAGAATATAAAAGATGTGCAAAACTATACCTTAGGGCTTCAAGAGGCAAAGGTAAGGGGCATGAGATGTCACTTTCAGGTGTGAACTTAGATCTGTCTGTGTTGTATCAATTTCCATGCCTAAGTCACAATGTCTCAGGGAACATTAGTTAACTCCCTAAAACCTCTGCTCTTTGGTTATTGTTTTTGAAGCAGAGATGTAGCAATTGGCAGGTGACCATTAGCTCAGTTCCCTGTTTAACATTAGCCAAGATTGAGACTAAATGGGATGGTTCTTTGTCATGACTTTCATGATTTAGCTGCAACCATCTTGGGTTTTGGTGATGAGAAATCATAGGCATATAACATTCCCACAACTCAAGTCTGAAACAGAATTTGGGTCTGGATGGGAGTCTTCTGCAAGAATGGAGGAAAATGCGACCTAGAAAGGAAAGAGGCTCTGGGGAAAAAAATGGGCCATTCATTATTTTTGAAGGCCAAAGATTAAAAATTTCTTGTTGACTACCTGGAAATGGGTTCCTGCAGTAATACTGTAGCAGCAGGGCCCATAAAACAAATGGTCCTGGCTTCAGAAGTATTGGCAATAGCCAATTATTGGTAAAGTCCAGCTCAAAACCTCTCTCTCACTCTCTCTCTCACACGCACACATCACTGTTGTTTAAATATACGTACTCATATGTTTATATCTCTTTTTGTGTTTTATAATAAGGAGAGAGACACTAGCATTGCTTCTAGAATCATGTCAAACAGCATGAGGAATCAAGAAGCCATGGAAACAGCATCTCTGGTTATATGTAACTATAAAAAGCAATTGGATTTTTGAAAAACTAAACAACAATAAAAAACCAACTAAGGGTTTTCTTATCAACTGTCTCACAACTACAGTAATGATTTGTTCATTTGTACCTCATTCCATATATATATATGTGTGTGTGTGTGTGTGTGTGTGTGTGTGTATACACACACATATATATATAAAGAGAGAGAGACTGAGAGGGATATATATTTATATTAATATATATTAGAGTCATCCTGAAATAAGCCTTAGTAGCTTAGCTTTTCCCTTGATTCTGAGGTTTTGTTTTTCTGTAAAGTTTGTGCATTTTTACATGTTAATAATCTCTTATACATGTACAACAAAGCTCTTTCACATTTGCTACCTCGTCATATCCTAACACCTTTGTGAGGCAGATAAAGCCACCAAATTTCAGACAAGGAAACTGAGCCTCTGAAAGGTAAAATGGCCTGTCCAAAGTCACAGTCACCAAAAGTTGGAGTCTGGACAATGGTCCCTATTCTCAGACTCTCAAAGCAATGTTCTCCCTACTCTACTACCTGGGAGTGTGTAGTATCTGTATCTGTCCCACTGAATAAGTGGAACTCCCCCACTGGCCATTCAGATCCACTCTGTGGGACCTGTGCTTTATTCCTCCCCTGGATGAAAACCAGGGCTAGTCCTGTGACTTTTCTGGTCACTCTTGGATAATGAAAAGTTCTCTCGTCACTTCTGGTCCCAAAATATATCCCATTTTCAGTAAAGAGTCCAGTCCAGTCCCACTTAAGATTAAAACCCCAACAATCTAAATGTCCATCAACAGATGAATGGGTAAAGAAAATGTGAGATACACACCCCCCCACACACACACACAGGAATATTATTCAGCCATGAGAAAGAAGGAAATCCTGTCATTTGCAACAACATGGATGAACCTTGAGGGTAGTATGCTAAGTATATAAATAATAAGTTAGAGAAATATAAGTACTTTATTGTGGTAATCATTTCACAATATGTATGTCTGTCAAATCATCACATTGTACACCTTAAATGTACACAGCGCTATATGTCAATTATATCTCAGTAAAGCTGGAAACAAAATAAATTTTAAAATTAAAAAAAAGTCAATGTATATACTACCAAACGTAGGGTGGATAGCTAGTGGGAAGCAGCCGCGTAGCACAGGGAGATCAGCTCAGTGGTTTTTGACCACCTAGAGGGGTGGGATAGGGAGGGTGGGAGGGAGGGAGACGCAAGAGGGAAGAGATATGGGGACATATGTATATGTATAACTGATTCACTTTGTTGTAAAGCAGAAACTAACACACCGTTGTAAAGCAATTATAGTCCAATAAAGATGTTAAAATTAAAAAAAAAGTCAAAATCCCTATCTTCATTTAAAACAAAAGTGTCTCCATTCCCTCAACTAGAGCCTGCAGTGGAAAGGGGGATAGTGGTCATCTTATTCTCAAGTTCCATGCCTTGCACTTCTACTCCCCACCCTTGCTTAGCTAACTATGGCTTCTGACTTCCTCAGATGTCAAAGCAGAGACAGAGAAGTAAGGGGGCAAGAAAGACCTTATTTAACGAGTGCTGCCATGATAATCCAGCATCAGCGCTCTCTGATGTATTATGTAGTGTTATATTATGATCTTCCCATGTCCCTGCTTTAAAAAAATAACGCTCTTCTACCCACAATCTCAACTCCTTCATTCTCAACAAACCAACTTACTTTCTTCCCTAACGAGTTGCTTGAGACTCTTTAAAGTACATTGGTTTAAGAACGGAGATTCTGAAATCACAGCAGCTTAACTTCAAGTCACAGTTCTGTTCCTTACTAGCTGTGTGACTTTAGATAAGGCAGCCAACCTGTTTGAACCTCAATTTTCTCATCTGTAAAATGGGGACAATAATAGTGTTACCTTGCAGGTTTATAGTGAGGATTACAAGAGATAATGTATATAAAACACTTGGTATAAGTCCTGGAGCACAGTAAGTACTCAGTGAATGTTGCCTATTATTGCTTTTACTATTACTCATGCAACAATCACTTATTGACTACCTACCATGAGCTCCTCGTTGTGATAGAACTTAGAGAGATGAAAGGCAAAGACCCAGTTCCTGCACTCAAGGAATTGACGGTCTACAGCAGAGGTCCTCAAACTTGCACATTAGATTCACCAGAAGGGCTTTTAAAACTGTCAATGCAATTAAATCAGAATTTCTAGGTGTGTGTGACCTGGGCATCAGGATGTTTTCAGGTGATATGGCTGTGTGGCCAGGGTTGAGACCACTGATCCAGAGCAGCAGTTGGCAAATGTTTTTTAGAAAGGACCAGAGAGGAAATACTTTTGACTTTGTGGGCCATGTACTCTCTATTGCAACTACTGAACTCTGTGCCTGAAGCAGAAAAGTAGCCATAGACAGTACGTAAATGAATGGGCATGGCTGTGTTCCAATTAAACTTTATTTACAAAAACAGAAGCCAGGCCCTAGTTTGCTGATTCCTGGTGTAGACTATTGAAGTAAATCAAAGATTACATTAAAGCATGGTGGGTGCAATGATAGGTCAGGCAGCACATTCCGGAAGCAGTGAAGTCTAAACTGGACCTTGCAAAGTGTGTAGCAGCTGGTCAGGAGAGGCACGGGGTGGGGGGCGCAGATGGAGGATAGATCTTCCAAGGAGAAAGAAAAGGACAGCAATAGCTATTAGGTAAACCTGGAGAATCGGTGGACCTGAAAATAGTTGGTAGAGCTTGAGTGTACAGTAGTTGCTAGGGGAGAGGTAGTAGATAAACCTGGAGAGATATGAACAAATATGCAGGAGCCAGACCACGATGAACTTTATTTGTTGAGTTAAGGAGTCTAAACTTTATCTTGTAGACCATGGGGAATAGTTGCGTTATGAGAGTCACATTTTTGAATGGGCACTCTGGCAGGTGAGGATGAGGGATCGGGGGATGTGTCACAGCAGACTGGTGGCAGTTAGCGAACAATTATCGTGATCTTGTAAGACATAATGAGTGTGAACAAAGTAATTGCTGTAGTGATGAGAAGTAGAGGAATTCAAAATACACGCAGAACTAGACTCGACAGCAGGAGATGGATTGATTGAATTGAGAGAGGGCAGTTTAAGGAGAGGAGTGCATCAAGAATGGAGCCTACCTTTCTGGCTTGTGCAGAAAGCCATGAGAGCATTTGGTGCTGTTTCCTGAGATAAGGAGCACTGGAAGAGGAGCACTGATGAAAAGATGACAGGAAGACCATGAGTGTGATTTCAAACATGTGGAGTTTGCGATGCCAGTGGGACGTTCATGCGGCTGTATCCAATAAACAGTCTTGAGCAGAGGAGTGACGTTAGCATGGATAATAGAGATGGGCAGTCGATAGCATATAGATGTGATTAATGCAGTGGTTTTGGATGAGTTCACCCATGGACTGACTCCAGAGACGACTGTGGTCACCACTTCCATTGGGATGGGGAAGAAAGAGGAAGGGCTACATGAGGATTCAGGAAATAATTGCACGGTTTTTTGTTTGTTTGTTTTGTTTTTTTTTGCGGTACGCGGGCCTCTCACTGTCGTGGCCTCTCCCGTTGCGGAGCACGGGCTCCGGACGGGCAGGCTCAGCGGCCATGGCTCACGGGCCCAGCCGCTCCGCGGCGTGTGGGATCTTCCTGGACTGGGGCACGAACCCGTGTCCCCTGCATCGGCAGGCGGACTCTCAACCAATGCACCACCGGGGAAGCCCTAATTGCAGATTTTGAGGGAACTCCTACCCAATGGGCTCTACTGTCTCTGAAATAGGAGATCTGTGCCTCCAGATCCACACTCCACCCTTTTCCATCGTGCTCTGTAAGCAAGAGGCTGACCTCCATGACACTTCAGGTTGAGTTTGGTCAATGGAAGTGACTAGCAGGAGACAGAAGAATGTGAGAAAAGTGAGTCCTGGGTATCTGTTCCCCTAGTTCCTCCCTTACTGGGTTGCTTCAGGCCAACTATTTCTCTCTACCAAAGTCCATAGCACCCATCAGTTGCCCTCCCAAGTTCTGGTGACTGCTTGTTCTCCTAGCCCCTGAAAACCCAGACATTTAACACTCCACGCTGTTGCTAGCCCCAGAGTCTGCGCTATGTCATATTGGTTTCCTGAAATTCTGCCCCCACCTTTCTAAATGATCCCTTCATTAACTTAATTTTAACTATCCAGTTTGCATATGACATCTGATGCCTGCAAGGGCTCAGACTGATAGAGGAGGCAAAGTCATTTAGGGAGAATGAGGGAAATGATGTGAGAAGTAGTTTAAGAAGAAGGAAGAAGGTTTGGAGTAACTTTCATGGGGAACGAAAGAAGGGGCTGATAAGAGACATTGACAGGATTGCTGGGCAGTGTTGAGAGAAAGCCCCAGTGGAGGCCGGAAGCTGCTCTTATATAGGATCAGAGAAGCAGATGGTTGGCTTGATCCATGGGAAGAGTTATTTACCAGAGGCCAAATGAGTTCAGAGTATTGGTAAAAAAAATAGTTGCAAGGCCAGCTAACTTAGAAACAAGACTGGAGAGAGAAGTCATAAAGCTATCTGGTTACTGATAGACTAGGGAAAATAGATAATATAATGACTACATTTCTCCCTGCAAGTACACAATCCAATAGTCATTTGAAAAAGGGTTATTTAAAGAGTTGAAGCCTTCACATTTCAGTGACCCTGGCAGGGCCCAGAATAGGATGAGGCAAGCAAAGTGTCTAGGGTCCAAGCGTAAGGTACACTCACTGTCAGGTGCCAATGCTGCACTTCCATGACCCTGAGAGTGAGTGCCTCCTTATATTTTGCACCCTTAGTGCTTCCATTTCTCACCCGAGGAGCCCCTGGCGCACAGAATCCCGATCCCGGACATAACCATTGACATTTTGGTACATTTCCTTCCAGTCTGTTCTCCTAATCATTTATCTGTTTCACTAAGTTGAGGTCATACTGCTCATGCAGTTTTGTATCCAGCTTCATTTATTTGACGTTATAATGAAATTGAATCTTCTTTAGAACTGCTTTTATGATGTTTCTGTTCATTGGTAATGCATACCCACTGCAGCAAAACCAGGCAATACAGATAAGCAAAAAAGAAAGAATCATCTGTAATCTCACCATCCAGAGACGATGACTGTCGTCACTGTGCTGCATACTGAGATTGATTCATGAATCAAAAAAGTATTTCTGTTGTAGAAATATACTGCCAGCTTGTGGAAGGCTGTGCAGAGAAAGTTTGCAGTTAATCAAGTGTAGGGAAGTTGGGAGAAGGATTTTGGGGAAGAAGGGAAGGCACAGAGCCACAACCTCGAGTGGAAAACAAACACACCCTGCCAAAGGACCCTACATTTTACTCCCAACATCAGAGTCTGTTCTCCCACTCAAAGTGAAAAGATTTCATCTGTGGTGAAATTACATAGTAAAAAAAAAAAACAACACCCTGCTGGTTTGAATACTTTGTAATAATGACACACTTCTTAACACTCTGTAAGCTAGTTTTTCTTTTGGGAGGGTGGGCAACTGTTTTCCTGTAGTCCTCCAAGTGAAAGATACATGATGTCACATTCCCCGGTGAGAGGCAGGATGTCTGGTTATGGCCACGATAAATGTGACTATGATCTTCCTTAGTAATATGTGATCACCATTTATAGAAGTATTTTAGATTCTAGTTTTCCATTAGAAAACTGTGGTAAGTCTTGATGGCTCCTCCATTACCTAGAGAATAATTTTTTAAGAACCCTCCTCGGGGCTTCCCTGGTGGCGCAGTGGTTGGGAGTCCGCCTGCCGATGCGGCGGGCGCGGGTTCGTGCCCCGGTCCGGGAGGATCCCGCGTGCCGCGGAGCGGCTGGGCCCGTGAGCCATGGCGGCTGGGCCTGCGCGTCCGGAGCCTGTGCTCCGCGGCGGGAGAGGCCACAACAGTGAGAGGCCCGCGTACCGCAAAAAAGAAAAAAAAGAAAAAAAAAAAAAGAACCCTCCTCATTATCTGGCCCTAGGCTAGCTTTTCAGCATTTTCTCTTTCTCCACTACCACCACCACCTTCGCCTCCATTGCTACCACCTCTTCCCTTCCTCCTGTAATTCTAGCTAGTGGGGTTAGTCCCCCGCCCCAAATTTATCCCTATTTTCCAGCTTCCCTCTCTTGTTCTGCTCAGATTGCCTCTAAAGCCTCACCTTCCCCCAGCTTTACCTGTTGAACTCCGCCTTCCCCAAAGATCCAACCCAAATGATAATTCTAGTATGAAGTCTTCCCATTTCCAGCCCATCAAAAGTATTATGAATTGGATTTCTGATACTGCTCAAGTTCTTATTGAAGTAAGGGACATAGTTTTGAGTAGAGTCAATAAGTATTTTCTTGTTAGGATATTTGATGTTAAGGCACAGAGATAAATAGGAAATTCTAATCAATAAGATGCAGTCTATAGATATTCTGATAAATGGCGATGTTTATATATGCAACCTAAGCAGGGTGTCACTTTGAAGGGTTGATAGGTGCTGAGGAAGCAAAAATCATATGTCTCATGGAGGTGGATGGTATAGGACCAGTTAAATAAAAGATGAGAATTGGGACCCACATGTGGGGATGTGGGTGGAGAGAGGAAGACTAAGAGACATGAGAAGAGAAGGAAGACTAAGCGATAAGAGAGAGAGAGGTAATATCCTCTCCCTTCACTAATGGTAGGTATAGTAGGAAACACCTGGAGTTTGGAGGGGAGGAATCTGAGAGCCAGGCCAGACCTTGCACTAAACATTTTATAAACACTGTCTTCTCTAGTCTCAAAAGCACATTTTGTTGGAACTGGCCAACCTAGATGTGAGTCATGGGTCTATCACTCACTAGCTTTGTTCATTTGGGCAAGTAACTTCATGTACTCCAAGTCTCACATTTCTCATCTGTAAAATAGGACAAACAATGATGGCTCTCTAAAGGGTTCGTGCAACAATCAAATGAGATAATGTATGGAAAGGAGCTCTGTATACTGTATATGCATCACCACAAAAATGCCTGTTATTATTATGATAGGACAAGGTACAAGTAAAAGAAGACATTTTTTATCATTACTTTATTCATTCTGTCAATAAATTTTGCCTTGTTTGCCAGGAATCAAGGATATAGAAGCTTTCTTCACCAAGTACAGTCTATGAATGCTGGGACCTAGCTGGGACTTGTCATTACAGGGGACCTGGGTGCTTGGGGCATTTTTTCTGGGTGACAGTTCATAACTTGGAAACCTACCTATGGGAATCTGCTTCCCTGAGGGGCTGAAGGGACCAAAAAATCAGAAGAGAGCGTAGTTGTCCCAACAACCAGGGCCAGAGCTTACCCAGTTGAGTCTTCAAAGAGCAGGACGAAATGGTCCAAAATCTGGCTTGTCTCCCACCCACTGGATGAGTTTGGATACCAGACATGTATTGCATGGACATGCTGGTCTGCTTGTCATGTGACATGCACCCTGATCAGTCTCACACCTACACTAATGCATCTGTGCACCCAAGACTGATGCAGTTGTTCTTGAGGATGGACTTGGATGTGAGAAAGATAACAGGCTCAGGGCTATTTTTCCCCAAGGCAGTTCCTCGCAAAAGGAGGCCCCTAATCCTCAGCAGTGTCAGTGAAAGTAAAAGTAAACACAGGTTGATAAAAGCCTAAACCTAGAATTTGCTCACTGACTGAGTGAGTGGGAAATTTATTCTGGTGCTATTTCTACTCCTAGCTAGATTTGGACCTCTGCTTTCAGGTGGAAGGGATATCCTGGCTCCAATGCCATGCTTTCTCTCTCTCTCTCTGTTTCTCTCTGCCTCTCTGTCTCTCTCTCTCCCCCCAACCCCCGCTTCTCTCTTTCCTCTCTCTTCTCTCTCTTTAACAGCTTTATTGGCATTCAATAAAGGGAACATATTCAATACTGTACAATTTGATAACTATTGATGTATATATGCACTCAGGAAACCATCACTACAATTAAGATAATGAACACATTAGCACCCCCAAAATTTCCTTCCCTTTCCTTCAGTAAGTGGCCTTTTTGTTTTGTTTATGGTTTCCTTTGCTGTGTAAAAGCTTTTTAGTTTGATGTAGACCCACTTGTTTATTTTTGCTTTTGTTTCCTTTGCCTGAAGAGACATATCCAAAGAAATATTGCTAAGACTGATGTCAAAGAGAATACTGCCTATGTTTTCTTCTAGGAGTTTTATGGTTTCACATCTTACATATAATTATGTAATCCATTTTATTTTGGTATGTGTTGTGAGAAAGTAGTCCAGTTTGATTCTTTTGCATGTAGTTGTCTAGTTTTTCCAACACCATTTATTGAAGAAGCTGTCTTTTCTTCCTTGTATATTCTTGACTCCTTTGTCATAGATTAATTGACCTTGCAAGTGTGGGTTCGTTTCTAGGCTCTCTATTATGTTCCATTGATATATGTGTCTGTTTTTGTGCCAGTAACATACTGTTTTGATTATTGTAGCTTTGTAGTATAGTTTGAAATCAGGGAACAACATACCTCCAACTTTGTTCCTCCTTCTCAACATTGTTTTAGATATTTGAGGTTTTTTTGTGTTTCCAATCAAATTTTTGAATTATGTACTCTAGTTCTGTGAAAAATGCCATTGGTATTCTGATAGGGGTTGGATTGTATCTGTAGATTACCTTGGGTAATATGGTCATTTTAACAATATTAATTCTTCCAGTCCATGAACACAGTTTATCTGTTCACCTGTTTATGTTGTCTTCAATTTCCTATATCAATGCCTTATAGTTTTCCAAGTGCAAGTCTTTTACCTCCTTGGTTAGATTTATCCCTAGGTATTTTATTCTTTTTGATGCAATTGTACATGGGATTGTTTTCTTAATTTCTCTTTCTGATAGTCCACTATTAGTGTATAGAAATGCAACATTTCTGTATATTAATTTTTAATATATTTTTATTGAAGTATAGTTGATTTACAAAGTTGCTTTCTGACTTACTTCACTCTGTATGACAGATTCTAGGTCCATTCACCTCAGTACAAATAACTCAATTTTTTAATATTCCATTGTATATATGTGCCACATCTTCTTTATCCATTCATCTGTTGATGGACACTTAGGTTGCTTCCATGTCCTGGCTATTGTAAATAGAGCTGGAATGAACATAGTGGTACATGACTCTTTTTGAATTATGGTTTTCTCAGGGTATATGCCCAGTAGTGGGATTGCGGGGTCGTATGGTAGATCTATTTGTAGTTTTTTAAGGAACCTCCATACTGTTCGCCATAGTGGCTGTATCAATTTACATTCCCACCAGCAGTGCAAGAGGGTTCCCTTTTCTCCACACCCTCTCCAGCATTTATTATTTCTAGAGTTTTTGATGATGGCCAATCTGACCGGTGTGAGATGATATCTCATTGTAGGTTAGATGAGTCTAATAATTCCTGATGTTTAGCTTTTATCCATTTTCCTTTTTTTGAAAAAGAGTGAGTAAAACT
>NC_041234.1:107844557-107845800 GCF_002837175.3 Physeter macrocephalus
CCATTTGGTTATTTTTGTTTTTATTTCCATTTCTCTAGGAGGTGGGTCAAAAAGGATCTTGCTGTGATTTATGTCATAGTGTTCTGCCTATGTTTTCCTCTAAGAGTTTAATAGTGTCTGGCCTTACATTTAGGACTTTAATCCATTCTGAGTTTATTTTTGTGTATGATGTTAGGAAGTGTTCTAATTTCATTCTTTTACACGTAGCTGTCCAGTTTTCCCAGCACCACTTATTGAAGAGGCTGTCTTTTCTCCACTGTATGTTCTTGCCTCCTTTGTCTTAAATTAGGTGCCCATATGTGCGTGGGTTTATCTCTGGGCATTCTATCCTGTACCATTGACCTGTATTTCTGTTTTAGTGCCAGTACCATACTGTCTTGATGACTGTAGCTTTGTGGTATAGTTTGAAGTGGGGGAGCCTGATTCCTCCAACTCTGTTTTTCTTTCTCAAGATTGCTTTAGCTATTTGGGGTCTTTTGTGTTTCCATAAGAGTTGTAAGATTTTTTGTTCTAATTCTGTGAAGAATGCCATTGGTGGTTTGACAGGGATTGCATTGAATCTGTAGAGTGCTTTGGGTAGTAGTCATTTTCACAAGGTTGATTCTTCCAATCCAAGAACATGGTATATTTCTCCATCTGTTTATGTCATCTTTGCTTTCTTTCATCAGTGTTTTATAGTTTTCTGAGTACAAGTCTTTTGCCTCCTTAGGCGCGTTTATTCCTAGGTATTTTATTCTTTTTGTTGCAGTGGTAAATGGGAGTGTTTCCTTAATTTCTCTTTCTGATTTTTCATTGTTGGTGTACAGGAATACCAGAGATTTCTGTGCATTAAATGGGATTAATTTCTCTTTCTGATTTTTCATTGTTGGTGTACAGGAATACCAGAGATTTCTGTGCATTAATTTTGTATCCTGCAACCTTACCAAATTCATTGAATAGTTCTAGTAGTTTTCTGGTGGCATCTTTAGGATTTTCTCTGTATAGTATCATGTTATTGGCAAACAGTGACAGTTTTACTCCTTTTTTCCAATTTGTATTCCTTTTACTTCTTTTTCTTCTCTGATTGCTGTGGCTAGGACTTCCAAAACTATGTTGAATGTCAGGATTTTTGCATGGATGTTCATCAGTGATATTGTTCTATAAGTTTCTTTTTTTGTGATATCTTTTTCTGGTTTTGGTATCAGGGTGATGGTGGCTTTGTAGAATGAATTTGGGAGTGTTTCTCCCTCTGCAATTTTTTGGA
>NC_041234.1:107846079-107884479 GCF_002837175.3 Physeter macrocephalus
AAGGATGGGTGTTAGCTCTTCTCTAAATGTTTGATAGAATTCACCTGTGAAGCCATCTGGTCCTGGAGTTTTGTTTGTTGGAAGATTTTTAATTAAGGTTTCAATTTCATTACTTGTGATAGGTCTGTTTATATTTTCTAATTCTTCCTGGTTCAGTCTTGGAAAATTGTACCTTTCTAAGAATTTTTCCATTTCTTCGTGGTTGTCCATTTTATTGGCATATAGTTGTTTGTACTAGTCTCTTATAATCGTTTGTATTTCTGCAGTGTCAGTTGTGATTTCTCCTTTTTTCATTTTTCATTTTACTGAATTGTGTCCTCTCCCTTTTTCTCTTGATGAGTCTGGCTAAGGGTTTATTAATTTTGTTTATCTCCTCAGAGAACCAGCTTTTAGTTTTATTGATCTTTGCTATTGTTTTCCTCATTTCTATTTCATTTATTTCTGCTCTGATCTTTATGATTTCTTTCCTTCTACTGACTTTGGGTTTTCTTTGTTCTTCTTTCTCTAGTTGTTTTAAGTGTAGGGTTAGATTGTTTATATGAGGTTTTTCTTGTTTCTTGAGGTGAGATTGAATTGCTGTAAACTTCCCTCTTAGAACTGCTTTTGCTGCATCCCATAGGTTTTGGGTTATCGTGTTTTCGTTGTCATATTTTTCTATGTATTTGTAAATTTCTTTGATTTCTTCGGTGATCTCTTGGTTATTTAGTAGTGCACTGTTTAGCCTCCATGTATTTGTGTTTTTTACAGTTTTTTTTTCTTGTAATTGATTTCCAATCTCATAGCACTGTGGTCAGAAAAGATGCTCGATACAATTTCAATTTTCTTAAATTTTCCAAGGCTTGATTTGTGCCCCAAGGTGTGATCTATCCTGGAGAATGTTTTGTGTGCACTTGACAAGAAAGTGTATTCTGCCACTTTTGGGTGGAATGTTCTATAAATATCAATTAGATCTATCGTGTCTATTGTGTCATTTAAAGCTTGAGTTTCCTTATTTATTTTCTGTTTGGATGATCTGTCCATTGGTGTAAGTGGGGTGATAAAGTCCCCTACTATTATTGTGTTACTGTTGATTTCTCCTTTCATGGTTGTTAGCATCTGCCTTATGTATTGAGGTGCTCCTATGTTGGGTGCATAAACATTTATAATTGTTATATTTTCTTCTTGGATTGATCCTTTGATCATTATGTAGTGTCCCTCCTTATTTCTTGTAACATTCTTTACTTTAAAGTCTATGTTATCCGATACAAGTATTGCTACTCCAGCTTTCTTTTGATTTCCATTTGCATGGAATATCTTTTTCCATCCCTTCACTTTCAGTCTGTATGTGTCCCTAGGTCTGAATTGGGTCTCTTGTAGACAGCATATATATGGGTCTTGTTTTTGTATCCATTCAGCCAGTCTGTGTCTTTTGGTTGGCTCATTTAATCCATTTACATTCAAGGTTATTATCGATATGTATGTTCCTATGACCATTTTCTTAATAGTTTTGGGTTTGTTATTGTAGGTCTTTTCCTTCTCTTGTATTTCCTGCCTAGAGAAGTTCCTTTAGCATTTGTTGTAAAGCTGGTTTGGTGGTGGTGAATTCTCTTAGCTTTTGCTTGTCTGAAAAGCTTTTGACTTCTCCATCGAATCTGAATGAGATCCTTGCTGGACACAGTAATCTTGGTTGTAGGTTTTTCTCTTTCATCACTTTAAGTATATTCTGCCACTCTCTTCTGGCCTGCAGAGTTTCCACTGAAAAATCAGCTGATAACCTTTTGGGGATTTCTTTGTGTATTATTTTTTGTTTTTCCCTTGCTGCTTATAATATTTTTTCTTTGAATTTAATTTTTTTTAGTTTGATTAACATGTGTCTTGGTGTGTTTTTCCTAGGGTTTATCCTGTATGGGACTATCTGTGCTTCCTGGACTTGGGTGACTATTTCCTTTCCCATGTTAGGGAAGTTTTCAACTGTAATTTCTTGAAATATTTTCTCAGACCCTTTATTTTTCTTTTCTTCTTTTGGGACCCCTATAATTCGAATGTTGTTGCATTTAGTGTTGTCCCAGATGTCTCTGAGATTGTCCTCAATTCTTTTCATTCTTTTTTCTTTATTCTACTCCTTGGCAGTTATTTCCACCATTTTGACTTCCAGCTCACTTATTTGTTCTTCTGCCTCAGTTATTCTGTTATTGATTCCTTCTAGTGTATTTTTCATTTCAGTTATTGTGTTGTTCATCCCTGTTTGTTTGTTCTTTAGTTATTCTAGATATTTGGTAAACATTTCTTGTATTTTCTCAATTCGTGCTTCCATTCTATTTCTGAGATTCTGGATCATCTTTACTATCATTACTCTGAATTCTTTTTCAGGTAGATTGCCTTTTTCCTCTTCATTTATTTGGTCTTGTAGATTTTTACCTTGCTCCTTCATCTGTGACATATTTTTTTGCCATCTCATTTTTTTTTTTATGAGTTAGATTGTGCTCCTGTTTTACTGGTTGTTTGGCCTGCGGCTTCCAACACTGGAGTTTGTAGGCTATTCGGTAGAGCTGGGTCTTGGTGCTGAGATGAGGACCTCTGTGAGACCTCTCTGTGAGACCTCACTCCTATGAATATTCCCTGGTGTCTGAGGTTCTCTGTTAGTCCAGTGGTTCGGACTCAGAGCTCCCACTACAGGAGCTTCTGCCCAACCCCAGGCTCACAAACCAAGATCCCGCAAGCCTCGTGGGGTGGCAAAAAAAAAAAGAGAGAACAATAACAAAGTAAAAAAAAGTAGACTAGGAAACGAACAGCTATGTTAGAAAGAATGTAGAAATAAAAATATAGATGAATCAACAGCCAGAAGGTACTTTAGTACCACAGTGTTAAAAAAGAGAAGGAGGGAAAAGAAAAACATAAAGGGGGGAGAGGCCTTGGCTGTGGAGGGTGGGGCCTAAGCAAGGGTGAGGTTTGGGTGGTGGGTGGGGCCAATGCTCAGGACCCACAGGGCTGGAAAAGGCCCTGGGGACTGTGGGGGTGTGGGGCTTAGGCTCAAGGAACAGAAGGGGCCTAGGCGTGCCCCCCACCCCGGTCTCAGAGGGCATGGGACTTCATCTGGGAGCCCAGCAGGCTTCCTGGGCTTGAGTCGGTGGGGCAAATGCCCTCATCTCCTGTCCTGCTCCTCCAGTCTGGGGTCTGGGAGGTCCCCTCCCACCTGCCTCTCCTGATCTCCCTGGTCTCCCTTCTATGTCCCCCAGACCAATGTGGCTGGTGGGGGGGACTTGCAGGGCAGGGGACCGGCCTGGGATCTCAGCAGGTTCCCTGTGCCCGAGGGGGTGGGGCAAACACCCTCCGCTCCTCTCCTGCTCCTCCTGCAGGGCCCCTCCTGCCTGCCTCTCCTGATCTCCCCGGTCTCCCTCCTATGCCCCCAGGACCCACGTGGCCTGGAGGGAGCTTTGGATTGCAGGGGACCGGCCTGGCAGCTCAGCAGGCTCCCCGGGCCCCAGTGGGTAGGGCAGTCACCCTCCGCTCCTCTCCCACTCCTCCTGGATGGCTCCTCTCGCCTGCCACTCCTGATCTCCCTGGCCTCCCTCCTATGTCCCCAGGACCCATGCAGCCTGGATGGGGCTTTGGAGAGGGGGGGGAACCGGCTTGGGAGCTCAGCAGGCTCCCCAGCCTGAGCCCTCTGCTCCTCTCCCGCTCCTCCTGGAGAGTCCAGCCCACCTGCCTCTCCTGATCTCCCCAGCCTCAGACACACCGATCCTGTCTGGCCTCCACTTCTCCTCCCCGCTCAGTCCCCCTACATCCTACCAGTTCACTCTGGGGTTCCTCCTGTCTCCTTGGGCATTAGAGTCCCCCACCAGCGGTGGCAGGCGCCCTAGTTGTGGGGAGACTCTAACTCAGCGTCTTCCCACATGGCCATCTTGACTCCGCCTCCCGGCATTGTTTCTTAATTTCTCTTTCTGATAGTTCACTGTTAGTGTATAGAAATGCGGCATTTCTGTATGTTAATTTTGTATCCTGAAACATTATTGAATTCACTTATTAGTTCTAATAGTGTTTTGGTGGCATCTTTAGGATTTTCTATGTATAGTATCATGCCATTTGCAAACAGTGACACTTTTACTTCTTCCTTTACAATCTGGATTCCTTTATTTATTTTTCTTGTCTGATTGCTGTGGTTAAGACTGCCAATAGTATGGGTGCTGGCCTGCTGGTATGCAGGGCTAGGTCCTGGGGTGAATGGCTGCAGGGTACATGAGGTCCCAGGACTGACGCTAGACTGCCAGTGGACAGCACTGGGTCCCAGGATGGCTGGCTGTGGGGCCTGGGGTGGGGGGTCATGGGACTGGTGCTGACCTGTTGGTGGGTGGTAAGCCCTGGGTGCTAATAGGCTAGAGGGAGGGCTCCAAGATGGCACTTATTAGCACCAGTGTCCTCATGGTAGAATAAGCTCCCCCAAATGGCTGCCTCCAGCATCTGTGTCCCCAGTGGGAGTCCCAGTTGCCTCCTACCTCTCCAGGAGGCTCTCCAAGATCAGCAAGTGGGTCTGACCCAAGCTCCTTTCGAATTACTGCCTCTGTGCTGGATTTGGAGCATGTGAAATTTTGTGCACACAATTTACAGTCCTCTAGCTCTTCTGTATGCAAGCCCTGCTGGCCTTCAAAGCCAGACATTCTGGGGGCTTGTTTTCCACGTGCAGGACCCCTAGACTGAGGAGCCCAATGTGGGCCTCGAACCCCTCACTCCTTGGAGAAAACCGCTGCAATTGTGATTATCCTCCCATTTGTGGGCTGCCTGCCTGGGGTGTGGATCTTGACCATACTGCATCTCCACTCCTCCTACCCGTCTCATTGTAGTTCCTTCTTTATATCTTTAGTTGTGGGAAATCTTTTCTGCAAATCTTCAGTTCATTCTAATAGATAATTGCTCTGTAAACAGCTGTAATTTTTGTCTGTCCACAAGAAGAGGTAGGCTCAAGGTCTTCCTACTCCACCATTTTGGCCATACTCTGAACAGTTGTTTTCTTTTATCTTGGGTAAATACCTAGGAATAAAAAGCTTGGCCCATATGATAGGTATGTGTTTAGATTTTTAGGAAACTGCCAAGTAGTTTTACAAAGTGATTGTGTCATTTTATATTCTTACCAGAAATATAAGAGGGTCCCAGTTCTTCTTCCTGGCCAACACTTGGAATGGTTAGTCTTTTCAATTTTTGCCATTCTAATAGGTATATAATTGTATTTTTATTGTGCTTTTAATTTGTATTTCTGTAATGATTAATGATTTTGAGCACCTTCTCATGTACTTATTTCCCATGTGTGCATCTACTCTGGTGAAATGTCTTTTCAAATATTTTGTCCATTTTTAATGGATTATCTTTTCTTATTGTGTTTTGATAGTTAGTTATTTATTCTGGATACAAGTCCTTTATCCAGTACGTGATTTGCAAATATTTACTCCCTGACTGTAGCTGCCTTTTAATTTTCGTGTTAGCGTCTTTTGAAGAGCAGTAGTGTTTACTTTTGACGCAGTTCAGTTTATCAGTTATTTTCTTTGATAGATCATTCTTTTGGTGCCATGTCTAAGAAATCTTTGCTTAACCAAAAGTCACAAAGATTTTTCTCCTACATTTTCATCTGTAAGTTTTATAGTTTTAGGTTTTACTCAGGTCTGTGATCCACTTTGAGTTAATTTTTTTTAAACTTATTTATTTATTTTTGGCTGTGTTGGGTCTTCGTTTCTGTGAGAGGGCTTTCTCTAGTTGCGGCGAGCAGGGGACACTCTTCATCGCGGTGTGCAGGCCTCTCACTATCGCGGCCTCTCTTGTTGTGGAGCACAGGCTCCAGATGCGCAGGCTCAGTAGTTGTGGCTCACGGGCCCAGTTGCTCTGCGGCATGTGGGATCTTCCCAGACCAGGGCTCGAACCCGTGTCCCCTGCATTGGCAGGCAGATTCTCAACTACTGTGCCACCAGGGAAGCCCGAGTTAATTTTTTATATGGTACAATTTTTTTATATCGATTGACATTTTATTTATTTATTTATTTATTTATTTGCATGTAGAATTGTTCCAGAACCATTTGTTGAAAGGATTATCCTTTCTACATGAATTTCATTTGCACCTTTGTCAAAAATCAGTTGTCCCAATTTAGATGGGTCTATTTCTGGAGTCTCTGTTCTGTTGATTTGTCTATTTTGATGCCAATACCACACGGACTTGATTACTGACATTTTATAGTAAGTCTTGAAATTCCCCAACTTTGTTATTTTTCAAAAGTGTTTTGTGTTGCTATTCTAGGTTTTTTTGTACTTCCATATGAAATGTGAAATCTGATTGCTGGGTTCAACAAAAGTCTACTGGGATTTTGATTGGGAGTGTATTGAATCTATAGACCATTTTGGGAGAATTTACATTTTAACAATATTATGTCTTTCAACTGATGAACAAGATAAATATCTCCATTTATTGAGATGTTGAGATATTTTGTTTAATTTCTCTCAGCAATGTTTTGCAGTTTTTAGTATGCAGGTCTTGCACTTCTTTTCTAAAATGTGTTCCTAAGTATTTTATTATTTTTGATGCTATTGAAAACTCAATTATTTTCTTAATTTCAGTTTTGGATTGTTCATTTGTTCAAATTGAAATTGTTCAATTTGGAACAATTCTACATGCAAATAAATAAATAAATAAAATGTCAATCGATATAAAAAAATTGTACCATATAAAAAATTAACTCAAAGTGGATCACAGACCTAAGTAAAACCTAAAACTATAAAGCTTATAGATGAAAATGTAGGAGAAAAATCTTTGTGACGTTTGGTTAAGCAAAGATTTCTTAGACATGGCACCAAAAGAATGATCTATCAAAGAAAATATGTTCCTAAGTATCTTATTATTTTTGATGCTATTGAAAACTCAATTATTTTCTTAATTTCAGTTTTGGATTGTTCATTGTAAATGCAATTGATTTTTGTATATTGACCTTATATCCTGAAACCTTGTTGAACTTGTTTATTAGTTCTCATGGTTTCTAATGGATTCTTTAGGAGTTTCTATATATAAAACAATGTCATCTATGAATAGAGATAGTTTTATTTCTTCCTTTCCAATCTGGATGTGCCCCCCCCCCTTTTTGTTACCTTATTGCACTGGCTAGAACCTCCAGTACAATGTTGAATAGAACTGATGAAAGAGATATCCATGTATTTTTCCTGAACTTTGGGCAAAGCATACAGGCTTTCATCATTAAGTATGGGGGGTTAGCTGTGGGGTTTTTGTAGATAGCCTTTATCAGGTTGAGGAAGTTGCCTTCTAGTTCTAGTTTGCTAGGACTTTGACCCATGGATTATTTAGAAGTATGTTATTTAATTTCCAAATATTTGAGAGTTTTCCAAATATCTTTCTGTTATTGATTTCTAATTTAATTCCTTTGTGCTCAGAGGACATATTTTGTATAAATGTTTCACGCACTCTTGAAAAGAATGTGGATTCTTCTGCCATTGGGTAGTGTGTTCTGTAAATGCCAGTTAAATCATGTTGGTTGATGCGGTTGTTGAATTCTTCTATATCGCTGTTGATTTTCTGTCTAGTTGTTCTACCAGTTGTTGAAAAAGAGGTATCAAAATCTTCAAATATTGTGGATTAATTTATTTCCCCCTGCAGTTCTGATTTTGCTTTGTGTATTTTGAAGCTCTGTTATTAGCTGCATAAGTTTTTAAGATTGATAATGTTCTTGGTGAGTTGACCACTTTATTACTAAGAAATAAATGACCTTTTTAACCCCTGCTATTATTCTTTGAAATACATTTGCTTTGAAATATATTTTGTCTGAATTTAATATAGACATTCCAGTTTGGTATTTTTTTGGGACTAGTGTTAACATGGTATATTTTCCCATCTTTTCAGGTTTAACCTTTTGGTGTCTTTATTACCTAAAGTGTGTTCTTAGACTTATAGATACAGAGAGCAAACTGGTGGTTGCCAGAGGGGAGGGGTTGGGGGGGTGGGCAAAATAGACGAAGGGGATTAAAACATATAAACTTCCAGTTATAAAATAAGTGTCACAGGTATGTAATATACAGCATAAGGAATATAGTCAATAATACTGTAATAATTTGTATGGTGACAGATGATTACTAGACTTGTCGTGGTGATCATTTCAGAATGTATTTGATTGTCAGATCACTATGTTGTACACCTGAAACTACAATAATATTTTACATCAATTATACTTCAATTTAAAAAAATAAAATGTGTTCTTCTTAGCAGGGTATAGTTGGGTCTTGTTTTTTCATCCAATCTCAAAATCTCTGTGTTTTAATTGGAGTGTGTATTAGTTATCTATCATTGCATAACATATTACCCTAAAACTGAGTGGCTTAAAGTGACAAACATCTCACAGTTTCTTTGGGCCAGGGATCTGGGTGCAGCTTAGCTGGGTTTGTTGATTCGGGGTCTTTCATAAGGCCATAATCAAGATGTTTGCTGGGCTGACAGTCATCTCAAGGCTCTACTGGAAGAGGATCTGCTTCCAAGCTCACTCATGTAGCTGTTGAAAAGACCTCAGGTCTTCATGGGCTGTTGGCTCATGACACCAGATATCAGTTCCTTGCCACATGGGCTTCTCCATAGGACTGCTCGCAACATGGCAGCTGGCCTCCCTCTGAGCAAACAAAAAAGATTGAGAAAGGGCCAACAAGATGGAAGCCACAGTCTTTTTATTACCTAACCTCAAAAGTGATATCCCATCCCTTTTGGCATATTGTATTCATTGTAAGTGAGTCTCTAGTTCCATCCCACACTCAAAGGGAGGGGATTACATAAAGGTGTGACCATCAGGAGGCAGAAGCCATTGGAAACCACCTTAGAGGCTGCCTACCACAGGGTATTTAGACCATGTATACTTCATGTGATTATTGGTATGGTTTAGTTTAAGTCTATAATTTTGGCTTTTTTTTTCTGTTTAATTCATCTGTTGTCGGTGATATTTTTCTTCTTTTTCTGCCTTCTTTTGGATTAACTGAATATTTTATACTATCCCATTTTATCTCCATTGTTGGTTATAATGTTTATTTTGTTATCTTAGTGCCTGTTTTAAAGTTGATAGTATACACTTTCAACTTACCACAGTCTACCTTGAAGTGAGGTTATATCACTTCATGTGTTGTATAAGAAACTTTTAATAGTATCCTTCTATTTCCTACCTCCTGACCTTGATGCCATAGATTTTCTTTTCCATATACTATAAATCCCACAATACAGTGTATAATTTTCATTTAAATGGTCAATTATCTTTTTAAGAGATTTAAATAATAAGAAAAACATCTTATAGGTTTACCCATGTAACTACCATTTCTGGTGCTCTTCATTCATTTGTGTAGAACCATACTTCCATCTGGTGTCATTTTACTTCTGCCTAAAGGACTATCTTTAATATTTCTTGCAGTGCATATCTTCTGATGATGAATTTTTCCAGCTTTTATGTGTCTTTAAAAGTGTTTACTTTATCTTCATTTTCATGGGGTATAGAATTCTAGGTTAATAGTTTTTGTTTGGGGGGCTTTTTTTTAGCACTTTAAAGTGTTGTTCCACTGTCTTTTCACTTACACTCTCTCTCATGAGAAATCTTCTGAAATCTTCATTTTTGTTGAGAAATTTGATTATGATATTCCTTCTTATAGTGTTCTTCATGGTTTTTGTACTTGGGGTTTGTAGAGCATCTGGGATCTATGAGTTCATAGTTTTCATCAAATTTAGAAATTTCTCAGCCAGCATTTCTTCAAATATTTTTTCTGTCCCCTTCCCTCTTTTAGGGACTCCACACATATATTAGGTTTCTTGAAGTTGTCCCATAGTTCACGGATGCTCTTTTCATTAATTTTTTTTTCTCTGTGTGTTTCATACTGGATAGTTTCCATTGCTATATCTTCAAGTACACTGGTTTTTTTTTTCTTTTTCAATGTCTAATCTGCCATTAATACCACCCAGTATATTTTTCATCTCAGACATTGTAGTTTTCTATTCTAGAAATTCTTTGGGGTCTTTTTTGACCTTCCATATCTCTATTTATTCTGAGAATTTGTATCATGAATGAGTGTGGGGGTGGCCTCATTACCACTGGGAAGTGGTATCCCAGCTCCCTGCTGGGCTTTCTCTTACACCACCTCTGTGAGGGAGTTGGGGTGCCTCATTCTGGAATGGTGAGGATAGAAGTCTAGGCTCCCCACTTTGGCCTTTGCCCGGGTGGAAGTCCACAGTTTTCTCTGGAATGTTTGGCTGGAGTGGAGTGGTTATTGTCTAGACGTTTTCTCTCTTGCTAGACTGCCCCTTTCCTGGTCCTTTGGCTAGAGAGAGCAGGCTTTTGTTGTCTATATATCTGTTGGTGTTTCCGGGTTGCCACCTTCTCTAACACCCAGTCCTAGATACATAAGGCAAAAAGAAAATCCAGGGACCACACACTACTATGTTGTTCCTTGGGTCCTGTGGTTTGAAGTTGGTCTGACTTCCTCTGTCCAACTTTCAGAGTCTTATCTTTTTAATATACAATGAGCAAGTGTTTTAGCTGTACTTGGCAGGAGAAATGGTGGGAGAAAAACATCAAAAAGGCTTAAGGCCTCCAACTCAAGCCAACAAGGAATGAACCCATAGGTGTGGAGCTGCAAAGTTTTATACTCAAGAGAATAACATGAAATTGAGATTTTAAAAAGTCTCCTCAACAGTAGGGTGCTTGTGGCTTTGGGAGGCAGAAGAGGCTGGAGGTAAAGGAGAGATTCTGGCGATAGTCCCAGCTATGAGGTGATAAGGGCGTAAACAAGATTGGTGACAGTGTTAAGAACTGACATGAGGGCATGGATGTGAAAAATATTTGCATGAAGAATATTGTTTAGGGAGAAAAAGTTGAAAAGTTCGTTTGAGGTGAAATTTTAGAGCACCTTGAATGCCTCACTAAGGAGGTTTTTCTTGGGAAACTCTTAGCTTTTCTTACGTCATACAATGAGGAATTATAGGACTGATGCCCTTTAGGGTCTTGTATTAGTCAGCTCAGGCTTTTATAACAAAATACCGTAGACTGGATGGCTTAAACAACAGAAATTTATTTTCTCACAGTTCTTGAGTCCAGAAATCCAAGATTAGGGTGCCAGCAAGGTCGGTTTCTGGTAAGAGCTCTCTTCCTGACATGCGTTTGGCTACCTTCTCCCTATATGCTCACATGGGCTTTCCTCTGTGTGTGTGTATGGAGGGGGAGGGTGTCTTTGTTTTCTCCTCTTGTTAGGACATCAGTCCTATCGGATTAATGCCCCAGCCTTATAACCTGATTTAACCTTAATTACCTCCCTAAAGGCCCTATCTCCAAATAAAATTACATTGGGGGTTAGAACTGCAACATATGAATTTTGCAGGGGCACAAACATTCAGTCCATAAAAGGGCGACTTCTAAAAATACTGCTAAAAATATTGTGAAACTGTTGGGCAAAGAATTATGTTCATGATGGATAATGACAGCTATAATCACTGTTAACATGGATCATTGTTATGTAGAAATCTTTTCTAGCTAGGGAGGGGTGTGATAAATAAAAATAATCTGTGTAGAAATTTAGGAAGTACTTTAGTATAACTATCATCTTTCAGACCCTGAAATAGTAAACGTAGTAGAATCCACTGGTTGCCTTCCTTACTCATATTTTGTGTTTTTGAGATAAAAGAATTGTTCTTTATCAGTAATGTGTCACTGGTGTGTTTATGACTGCAGAAGTCGTCTGAATTGTTTTGGAAAGAGTTTTTTCACTGGTATGACTAATGCGGCAGGAATCGAATTCATTGGAAATGGACATTATCTGATGATTGTCCTCTTTAACATATTAAATAGCTTTTACTTCACATTGAGATATCCTGGACCCTGACTTGAGCTATTATTCTATAATATCAGCTTCATTGAGAATTAGCACTTAATTGTGAGACACTTGAGGCTAATACCACATTGTGATTAGCTGATGAATTCTTGGCGAAAGGAGACCGAGTGCATAAACTTCATACATACTGCCCTCATCCTTTCATTAATCTTAGCCACCTCACTTTTCCTCTAGCGCTTTAAGAACGCTGTTTCCCTGACTTTATCACAGAATCTGTCCTTGGCCTCACTAAGGTGCCCAAAATGCCTGCTCTGGCTACTCCTGGGATTATACAGAGTCAACTGAAACCATTTGTTCTGCTCATTAAGTTGCTTCTTGTCCTAAGAGCACACTGAATCCAGTTCTCTCTCCCACCCCAGGGCTCAGTGCCAAAGCTGACTGGATGTCACCAACTGAGGACTGGGAATTCAACTCCAGGCCCCAAGCCAGGTTGGTGCTTCCTGGATGAGTGTTTACAGGGACACTATGAGGCCTGGAGAAGGGGAAAGCCTGAAATAAGAGAAGAGTGGGAAGACAAGGCAGCTACTGCTGCTGAAAGGAGGGAGACAAGATTAGAAGCATGCTCAGTAGATAAAGAATGGCTGCAGGGATTTGGTTATTTACTGCTGTCATCACCTCCGGCAGCCTTCCTGAGACAATGGCAGATCCTATAAAGACTGTTGGAGGGACAGGTGAAATCTAATGGCAAGGGCTTCAATCTTGAGGGCTCTGGTCTTGTCTCTGCCTTTGATTTACTGAAAGACCTTTGACTTTTCCTTTCTGCACCTCCTGCCCGCCACACCCACCCCAACATAAACCATTCCTTCATAATGCATTGGGGGCAGTATGTTCCGCTAGCTGGAACATGGGTTTCTGGGATCTGGAATCCCATCATCTACTGTGCATTTGGCCTCCACTCAAAGTAAGTACACTTAGAGGTCATAGAGCTTTGGGGACTAAGGGGTTTCTAGTAGTACAGTATATATGTGAAAATTTACATGTGTGTTGGTGCTCTTAAAGTTGAATGGGATATTCTTCATCATAATTTTGATTGTTCATTGTTTGGGGTTTGGTTTTGTTTAAATTGAATGAGGAAACTGGGAAATTTCCAGACTTTGAATTTCTTGAGCATGTCTTCATTATATGCAGGTCGGCTTATGTCTCATGGTTAATGAATCAGGAAAATTGGAATACCGCTTCCAGATCAAAAAAGCAGGTAGAAAATAGAAATGTCCTTGGAGATATTCAGCCACAAGGAGAAGAAAACTAGCATCATTTTCAGCACTTATTATGTGCCTGGCAATCAACACACATTATCTCTTTTAGTCCTCTCACCAACTCTGGGAGGTAGAGGTGGATATTTCCCCCATTGTAAAATGAGGAAACCGAAGCATGAGAGAGTTAAATAATAGAGTTAAATAATATGCCCCAAATCATGCAGCTAGTGCGTGTCCAAGCGGGGTCTAAGAGGTCTAGGAGAGTCTAAAACTATTACACCATGCAGCCTCCAAGAAACATGCTTTCTCTTTTGCACAACCTGTTACATTCTCACGTGAACAATCTTGCTGCTCGAAGAAGCCATTTTGAAGTTTGAGCCCTATTCACACCTCTGATGTGACTGCGCTGAAGCCATCACAAGCTTAGAGCATCTGGTGAAATCTGCCAGGTCTGGGCCAATGGAGAACTTCTCAGAGGCCGAGGCCATGTGAAAGGGGCTGGGTTAGCAGTTGTGAATGCCAAGGAGTGACTGGGCCTGATAGGGAGAGTGATAGAGAAGCCGAGCAGAGGAGCTGGCAAGAGATTCTGCAGGGTGAATGGCGGCCAAGCTGCAGAGGATCCCAGGATAGAAGTAGACAGATGCGTGGGGTAGATACCACCCTCTACAGAGCTCCCTGGTGCTGAAATGCGAGGTGTGGGGTGATAGAGCAAGTGAAACCGAGGTGGAGAAAAGGAGAAAGACAGAGACAGAGAGATACATAGGCAGAGAAGAGCAGAATGTATCCAGGTAGCACTTTGGCGGCCCAACCGGGTCAGTGCGAATGTCACAGAGCACTTCTGCCATCCCTAACCAGAAAGCCTGAACAACAATGAGCTTCCAAATTACAGATGCTTAGATAAAACATGAAATTTTGTCTCACCACAAAAATGTCCTAGCTGAGCTCACTCGTGTTTACCCGACTATCTAGTTTTGCCACCTTCCAAAATATCATCACACAGCCCCTGGTGGGGAAGCATCTGCATGTATGGGATGGGGAGGAGGGTGGGAGACAAGAAGAAGGCAGAGAGATGCACATTTTATAGTTGAACCTCTCCCTCCTTTAATGATGTCCCCGCATTGTCTGCACAAAGCCCTTGCAGCCATTGTAGAGCAGAAGAACATGGAATTTACATGTTCACGTGTTTTTCTTCTCTGGTTCTCAGCAAGTCAGCAGGTATTCCTAGAGATGGCATTAGCAGGAGAAAGAATGTTGCCAAAGAAGGACCCAGGCACTGCTGAGCAGGAAAGGTGGTTACTGTCAGTACAAGGCAATTCTGCGGCTGGATCCCCACCCCTCAAAGAGCAGGCAAAGCAGAGCCTGCCTCTCTCCCAAAGCTGCCGTCCACTTTCTGGACCTCTTGGCAAACTTGGAAAAGAAAAAAAGACAGCTCCCGTATGCTTTTAAGTGACATTGTTTTTCGGGTCATATTTCACATTTTATCCTTTTAAAGCAGGAGTCCGGACATCAGTTGACAATGACATTAGAAGTGGATGATTGGGTTTCCCAGATTTGGGAGCAAGGCCTTAAACACCCTCCAAACCTGGGCCTTCAGGAACTACCATGCTTCCCCGCCACCCAACCTACTCTTAACCCACCAATCATAGAGAATCTTAAACAGCTGTTGGATTTTCTTGGCAGTCAGGTTCAGTGTTATTTTGTAATCAGTGTGGAGAAAACTTCCTCTACTTGCTAGGCGTCAGGAGGTTGTACTTTGCCAACTCATAAATGAACACCCCCCCGACCTCCAATTTCAGAATCCCAGAACTCAGCAAGGTTCTCTCCTGTCAAAATATATTCTGTTCTCTCTAAAAAAGGTGTCAGGGCCTCAACGGGCATTTTTGGATTCTTCTCATCTGCCTACAATTACCTTTAATAATAATGACGCATGAATGGAAATGTAATGAGTTAGCCTGGAACACTGGAGTGGGTGTTTCATTGGCCCTGCCATTCTCAAAATCTGAGATTAAAAAAAGACTGCTAAGGAAGGCCCTCTCCAGCTGGGCACTTTGGGAAGAAGTTAGCTGTGCCACCAATTCCCGAGCAGCATTGTATGCCCCTCTGGCAGTCCTTAAATTAGCCCATTCTGAGCCTGGGTAATCAGGCTGTTTAGTTTCCTGGACTGATTCAGTTCATGGAGGGCTATTCTTTTTTTTTTTTTTTTTTAAACATCTTTATTGGAGTATAATTGCTTTACAACGGTGTGTTAGTTTCTGCTTTATAACAAAGTGAATCAGCTATATGCATACTTATATCCCCATATCTCCTCCCTCTTGCGTCTCCCTCCCAGCCCTCCCTATCCCACCCCTCTAGGTGGTCACAAAGCACCAAGCTGATCTCCCTGTGCTATGCGGCTGCTTCCCACTAGCTATCCATTTTACATTTGGTCGTGTATATATGTCAATGGAGCCAAGTCTATTTTTGTGGTGGTCTGGCAGCTCTGAAATGTTTTTCCTCCTGAAAAGGCCTGGCACTCTTTTGTTTTCCTTTGGCATAGATGTGGCCCTAATATAATGTTTCCAGGTAACAAGGAGACTTTAGAAGAGCAAGTCTCAAAGTCTGGGTTCTCAAAGTGGGATTGGAGGAACCCTGGGGATCCCTGAGATGCTTTCCTCCTTTTCCCAACTACACGCCTGTGTGGGATAGGTTTTTCAACATATATTGCATCCCAAACAACATAGCTGCAGACTGAATGCAGAAGCAGATATGAGAATCCAGCTGTCTTCCGTTAAGCCAGATATTAAAGAGATTTGCAAACGTAAATGAATACCACTCTTCTCACTAAATTTAGTGTGGTTTTGGAAAATATAGTTATTTTTCATAAAAGTATTTGTGATGGACTTCTGATCTTCTTCTTCGTAAATGAAATAATAAATATTTTTCAATTTTTCAACTTTAATTTATAATCTGATACATAGCAATAAATATGACCCACAAAAACCAAAACGATTTGGAGGTTCTCAATAACTTTTAAGAGTGTAAAGGGATCCTGAGACAGAAACGTGTGAGAACCATGGTTTTAGAGGGTTTAAAAGAAATTCTAGAAAAAGATCAAAACACCTGTGTGTTGAAGTTCTACCGTTGAGGTGTGGTCCTTCAGCAGGGAGACAGGCGTACCTCTGTCCTTCCTTGGCTCCTGCGTCCAGACTTCTCTTGCTTCTTCTGGGTGTGGCTGGAGCACAGGGACATTTGGAATAGGCATCAGAGAGACTGCCAAAAAGCAATAAGCACCCAACTTAAAGTAAGCACAGCATTTTTCAGCATGGTGGCTATAAGCTCAGGCTTTCGACTCAGACAGATTTTGTTCAAAAGTCCTATCTTTGCAATTTATTAGCTAAATGACTTTGAACATGTTACTTAATCTTTCTGAACCTAGTTATTTCTTTATGTATAAAATTGGGATGCCTATTCCAAAGGGTTTTCACGAGAATTAAAGGAGATGACACATACGCCAAGTACCAGGCACAGAGTAAGTGCTCAGCAAATGGTAGCTCTTATCATTATTATTCAGTGTAGCATCTTAGGAGGGCACAGTAGTTTATGGAGATGTGTAAATACTCTCGTAACCATCCAGCCCTTCCTCCAGGCTCTTCTTACCAACTGCCATCCCCTACATGCATATGCACTTGTGTATTTGCACATGTGTGTACAGACACAAATTCACTGGACAAGTACTTACTGAGCAATTTACTGAGCAGATATTCTTAGGAGTGAGAATAAAACAGCAAACACAACAGACCTGGTCCCCCCTCTCCAGGAGCTTCCCGTCTAGCTGGAGAGCCAGAGAAGTAAACAGGCAATTGCAACCCGATGCTAAGGACAGAGGTAAGCCAGGTGACTGTGGAAGCCAGAGGAGGACTACTCATTCTCAGATCTCAGATCAAGCATCACTCTCCTCTGGCAGTCTTCCCTGTCTGTTCCCCTGTCATCAGCCAGATCTCATAAAGCTGTGTGTTCTTCCCCATTAGAGCAGCTATCTCAAGGTATTATTACATTAATGCGATTGCTTGACTGAAATTTGTCTTTCCCACAAGACTGTAAGCTCCCTGAAGGCCGAAAAGTGTGTGTTTTTGCTCACCACTGATTATTACAGTGCCTTAGACATAATGGCTGCTCAATAAATGGGAGTTGAATGAGGGAGTGAGGACATGAATGCTCCTACTTACCAATTTATACAGTCTTTCAGCCAACCACCTTCACTCTGCCCTAGAAAAACACAGGCTTATCATATCCACTTCTGCCTTTCCTCTACCTCATTCCCTGTCTGAAATGTCTAAGCCCAATAGCGTCATACCTGCAGTACCTGGCTCAGAAAACAACACCTGCCTGTTAAATGGATGGACTAAATCATCCCCAACCTGCCAGGCCCAAGCTCTCCCTGACTGGCCCTTCTCTCTCTCTCTCTCTCTCTCCATTAAATTTATGTGCTACTGTGTAATATTAGAGGTCATATTTTCATAAACACGTCTTGTTTCCCCTGAGAAAGGAAGGAGACCTGTTCCATATGTACAGTGTAGTGGCTAAGCATCTGACTTTGAACTTGGCCTGACCTGGCCTCAAATACTGGGTATGCCACTTACTAGCTGTGCACCCTTGGGAGGTCACTTCCCACCCTGTGGCCCTCAGTTTTCTCATCTGAAATATTACAGAGTTGGATGACATGACCTCTTAGGTCATTTCCCGCTCTGAGGATTCTAGGCGTTCTAGGAGATGTTAAAGAAATGGGTGCTCCTTTATTCCTGTGGAGTCTTGACGCACTGTCCCATGAAAAAGGGAGAAGTGAAAAAAGACGGATATGGTCCAATGGACCATCAAAATCAAGAGAAAAACAAAGACTATTCTAAAATGTGAAGAGTGGTAGTTTCTGGATGGAATTGCAGATGTTCTCCATTTTTGGAGGTATTGGCTCCCCACTCCATGGTTTCTAGCCCCTCCTTCCCACACTTCTTATTAAAACTAGCTCCCAAACCCGATGATATTGCCTATTTTTAGATTCTGTACACATCTTGGGTCTGCTCGCGGTCTAAGTAGGAGACGTGTAAACAGCAATCCTGCGATCTCCCACTGCAGGCCAGACCCTGTGCTGGGCTCGGGGCAGTGAAAATTCAGGGACGACAGGCATGTGGGCACAGGGGGGACGAGAGAGCAGCATGGCTCCCTGGGGGCAGAAATGGTGGAACTCCTCCATTCAGGACCGCCGTTCTACACTTGACCTGACACAAGTGTCAGAGACAGAGGCATGATTGCTGGACGAACATTTCTCCACACAGAACCAAAGCATTTGCCTTATTTTTCTTTATGGGGGTGGTTTTCCCCACTTCTGAATGTGGTATGCATTCCCCCTGATCTGCTTTGCTCTGTGGCAGGCTTCTTTTTTTTTTTCTTGTTTCCCTTCTTTTATTGTTTAGTCACAACAAAGCAAAGAACAGCCAAAAGGAATGATTTTTTTCATTGGCTTTACAAATCTGGCCTGGCCCCAAGAACATCATTCCCTAGCTCTGAGGAACTGGAAACCTGAAGTGAACTTGAACTCTTATATTGTGCTACTCGCTTTCCATGAAGTGTTATGAATAAAAAAAATAAGCTGCTATTGTTGAGATGAACCCACTTCCAGCATACTGTGGGTGCTTATTAAGTGTTCAATAATCATATGTTTGTTTGGTGACGCAGCAAGCTTGATTTATACTCATTATTATTATTTTTGCCCTCTTCCTAATCCGTGGAGTTGGGTCATGTGGGTTGGGCCACCCCATCGTTAGGGGAAATTGGTGAGGGAAATTCGTGACGGGCTACACACATTTCTCTCCACCTAGCACACCATAATGACAATTTACCTGTCAGCCTTCCTGACACTAATCTTTGCCTGTGGCTCTTTCTGGTCAGACTTTCTAAATCCCCTTGTAGTTATTTAAATCTTTGAAGGCTGATTCTTTAGGGAGATGGTGAAATGATGGTCATGGGCAATATATTATTTCTGGAGTGGAAAAAACAGCCTTTTCAAAGCTTTCTCTCACTTCCATCAGAGCTTGAACTATATTGTGCTTCTCCCAGGTGTCAGCAAATATGTGGGTGGTTGCATGGAGGCTGCTTTATAGAGTGTGGGGAATTGCTTGGTCACGCCCATCAATCAGCAAGGGCTGTACTTGAATTTCTCTGATTAGCTACAGACATTTGGGGGGACTATTTGACTTGTGACCAAGTTTCCAAGACCCACACTTTCTCTTGAGGCTCATCCCCACATCTTAAAACATAACAATTAGCAAAGGACCTATTTGCTGGTTTTAAGCATATGGACAATATGCTTAAATGGTCTAATTGTGTGGACTAGAAGGAGAAGGCAGACATCCCTATATCCTTTTTTTTAAAAAAAAAAAAAAAAAAAGCTTTTAAACAGTCAAGTTGGATTTGGTGCCTTTCACTGCATGACCTTGGGCTGCCTCTGGGCTCCTGACTGTGTAGTGCATCTGTTTCGAGCTTCTTTCCCTTTGCCCTGCTCCTGTACGGCTGTCCAGTGGGGCTGGAGACAGGCTTCTACAATCAACCCATTGGGCTTTCACAGAATCCAGACAAGACAGAACATGAGCTTTTCATGGGCAAAGACTGGGCCCTGTCTTCTTTCTCGTCTCTCCCCACACCACACCCCTCAGCTCATGAGGGAAGAAAAGCCTCAAGACTGGTGGACTGGATTTGCCAGATCCTAAATGAAGAGACTTCAGTCAGAGGGGTACAAGCATGAGGGTGAGGACAAAAAAGGTAGATGGTGTAAAGCGGGGGGTCGACATTCAAATTCTAAGCCCTTGGGGGTCACCATATGCTCAGGTCAGTGACCTCCTACTATGTGATGCTCTGTTATCTTGAGAGCTGACATGAACCTATCAAGGCAACACTTACTTATATATACACTTGTGGATTAGGAGGCAAAAGACCCTGCCACATGAGCCTGGGGGACCAGCCAGATCCCAATTCACACCCTGGGTCTGCCCCTTACTAAATGCATAACCCTGGACTGGTGACAACCTTGGTGCCTCTTAGCTGGAAAATTAGGGTCATAGCAGTACGTACTTCAAAGAGTTATTGCGAGGATTAAATGGGATGATGTGAGCATGTAGAGCAGCAGAACAGTGCCTAGCATACAATAAGGGCTGAGTAAACATAAGCTATTGTACACATCATTGGATCTTCTTGTCTTTTTGCTAAAAAAAAAAAAAAAAAAAAAACTCAGACAGACAGTGTGTAACCACTCAAGTGTTTGTAGTGGGAGAGGTGAATAGAGCAGTAGAATAAGCACGGCCAAATCAAAAGCCCGCAGACTCACAGGAGTCAAGGTATCAGTTCAGTGCGCAAAAGGGGGGGTTCTGTTCTGAGCCTGAAAGTACGCGAGTCTGTGTTTGGTCTCACCTCGTTCTCTCTGGGTGTTCCAGACCATTCCTACCCAGCCAAGACATTTGGGCTCTTCTGAGTTTAATCTTGATGTGTCAAGGTAGACCGGTTCTGGCCCATGCTGACAATTATGTCACTCTTGTTGACACCGGTCAAGGAGATTAATTTTGAAACTGGTGGCTTAATGTCCTGAGAACGCCTGCAAGTGAGGGGGATTTTCAGGGTATGAGCATTATTAGGTTAGCCCCAGGACAAACTTGTGATTAAATGACAATTCATTTTACAATTACTAAAGGAGAATATTTAACAATAGTTAATCTAAATTGTCATTACATTTAAATGAATACACGACAAGGTTTTGTTAATGTCATCTTAAGGTCAACATAGAAAACACAGGAAATGCAAAGAAAGGAAGGTGCCTTTAACAAAGCTCATGCCCGTCCCAGGCGATTTTGGATTATTAAGCTATCAATGTCTTCAACCCAAGAAAACTGACGTCCTCATCTTAATCTAAAATCAGGCTGTGATTCTGGGCTGAGAACTTTCCTTTCTATGTCCCGGGTGCTTTCTGACACCCACTTTCATCTTTCTCCTACCCTTGTTTAGCCTTGCCCTTTCATGTCCAGCCTCCAGATTTCTCAAAGTCAGTGCTTCCCATCTCCGAGCTCAGCTGTCCTCCGGCATAAACTGAGGTCATGTGGCTGGGAGGGTCTCCAGGGTCTCCCCAGTGCTGGCACTCAGACGTGATGCCTATCAAGACTCACTTAAGGCTGTGTTTGGTTTGCTCGGCCACCAGGGGCAAGAGACAGAAGGGGAGAGGTCCAGTATCCAAGCATCCTAGGGTGATAGTTGGATGCTAAAGGCGTCCTTGAGGGAATGATAAAACAAAATCAAAAGAAGTGTAAATGTCCGTGGGCTTTAGGTCCATCAGCTGCAGCGTCTGAAATGCCACTGCAGTTGTATTGGAGCGTGCTAACTTCTAAAATGAGCACCTAACCTTTTAGGGCTTTGTCGTGAGAGCTTTTAATCCAAATTCATATTTCAGTTGCATAACCAAAGTCCATTGCTCAGACATTCCTGGCCTTAGTCAAACACTCACAGTACTATTTGGGAGTTTACGTTTGCCGGATGGCTGAATCGAAGGAGATCTTCATTAAAGTCAATGGAGAAGAAAATTAAGTCATTCAAATTGCTATTTCTGGAGTTGTAGAACTTGAAAGTGTTCAAACAAGAAATATTCCATTATTTATGGTGGTGACTCCATTTGTGACCATTGAAGTGCTCTTCCATCTTCCCCATAGAGTCTGCTGGTGGCAGCACTGAGGAAGGAAAAGTAGTGCATAAAATAAATAGTGGCTCTGGGGCCCAATACTAATTCTTCTTAGTGCAAATTGTGGAGATATAAAGAGGTAAATGACAGATTGTGAGCTGAAATTCTGAAACCATCTCTCGCCCAACAGGGAAGATGACTTTTCTGGAGTTTCACTCTTCTTTTATGCCTCCTTATTAGAAGGGCCTTTAGGACCCACGAGGCATTCACTAGAGATAGTATGGTTCCTTTGGTGGAAACTAGGGGTTGTTTGGTAATGAAATGGCACTGTTGCTTGGGACGGTTAGGCCCCAGGTACTGATGAGGAAGTTTAACTGGCTGCTTCCCCTTTCATTCAATACTGAGCTAAACACTGGACAGCTATTTTGTTATCTCCTGAGATTTGGAGCTCCCAGCACATCTTGTGATACCAATTCCAGTCTAACCTATCTCCTCGGATAGAAGAGATTCTTAATCTGAGCTTAATGTGGTCCATAAACCCCTGGAAATTGCATGTAACATTTTGTGGGTAGGAGTACATCTGCTTCTTTCCTGGGAGAATACATAGCTTTCATTGGATTTCCAAAAGGATCTGTGGCCACGAAGAGACTAACAGGAACTTTACCATCTGAAGAAAATTGAACTAACCCCATCATGTTTCGTCTCTGTTCAGAAGGCATTGCATTAATCCAGAATGACCGCTGCATATGCCATTTTTTCTGGTCTTAATGGCCTCTTTGTTTCTAAGAGACCTGTGTGTGTTCCTCTCCTGAGAGAGGCCATGTGTGTGGTCCATGTTGCCTGTGTGTGTTCCTCTCCTGAAAGAGGCCCTGATCAGTCAAGTCAGACTGCCTTGCTGCTTTGGATCCTTTTAAAAATTTCTTTTCTCCATGCCTAGACCCCTGTGGTCCTCTCCTGCCATTCTAGGCTGCTGGGGTTGGAGGTGACTCGTGGAGATCTGCCATGGATCTCAAAACTCCTGTGATCCATACTTAAAGAGAAGACTAAGGCCTCTCCCCCTTCTGTCCGTTTCATCATGCCATGGGAAGCAGTGAAGTTGGCTTCCTCCCTCTGTCGGGATTGCTTCTGCTGGGTAATCTGCTCTAACTCCTGCCTCTCTTAAGCTCACTCTCTGCATAAGGGTAATGAACCTGGCCTTTCTTCCGTTCTAGTTACCTGCCCCTGTATATTGTACCTGCTGCCCAGACCAACTGTCTGATGCCTGCTACAGCCATTCTGTTTCCAAATAGCTGCCTTGGGCATGAGAGTGTGAGTGCTTCTCCCACAGAGGATAAGTAAGTGACGAGTTAAGATCATTTTTAAAAGCTACTACAAGTAGTAGCTACCATTTATTGAGTGCTTACTATGTGGCAGGCCCTGAGTTGGGTGCTTTATACACATTATCTCCTGGAATCCCCACAACAATCCTGGGACGAGTGAACTGGTTTTTTTTTTTGTTTGTTTGTTTTTACAGCTAGTACAGCTGAATTTCATAGTTAACAAGTACAAGAGCTGGGATTCAAACCCAGTCTCCAAAGTCAGTGCTTATATTCTCTGCACACCTCGTATTGCCCTCCCAGTGAAACCAAAGGTAAAATGGCTGCTGCTCGTTGTTTGGCTAAAATCAGTATCTAAAGCTCCTCTGCTAATGGATTTGCTGCCATCAGCCCCCACTTTCTGAGCTGATGCGGAAGTCTTATCTGTGGTTACTTCGTGCATTTCCATTTAAATTCTTTTTCCGGAGTCAATACTGATAGTCACAAAGGTTTCCTCAACTACTAGATCTCGAGTGAGTGACTCATCCAAACACAATTATTATGCCATCCTATTTGCCCATCATAATTACCTATCCATTTTAAACCTCCAAAATGCCTGTTTCAGTGGTTAATAGCAATGGAAAAATAAATTAAGGCATATATGCCAGTGTGTATGTGTGGCCATTACCGCCTTATTATGTGCATCAGTGCCATTGTCCACCTCAGAGCTGTAATCGCAGACGAGCTTCCCCTTCTCCACAGCACACTCCAGCAGCCGCCTGCTCCTGCTGTTCAGCCAGTATGTGCTTAGTGAATGCAAATTAATATTAATATCAATCAGCCTAAGCCAAATCAGCCTCTCCTAAGTAGGGAAGTGAATCTGCATAAAATCAAATGAGATAATGTATGTGACAGTACTCTGAAAATTATAAAGCACTATACAAATCAAGGTATTTTTACAATAAAATCATAACGTAGTCCTAAACCAAATATGAATTATTTTTAAATGGTTTGCTGTTTTAGATTAGCTGTGCCATTTACGAATGTTCAATAAATATTTGTTCAATTGTATGGTTGAACTGAGGTAATCAAGAGTTGACTGTATGTGAAAACAAAGACGTCCATGAAAGATTTAACTAGCACAATAGGTTAGAGAGTATGTAATAAATGAAGTTTAAAAGAAGATGGGTGATTCAAATACAAAAGAATATAATTTATGTTTTCATTCGAGAATAGAAGACTCTCTTGAAATCTCTTCCTTTTCAACATCAGGTGATTACAGCTTACCTTGTGAAAATCTTTTACAAGTTACTACACAACAAGAGCTTCACTGGATTTCAATTTGAAGCAAACTGTGCGATCCTAATTAAACAATTTTTAATACTATTCAAGATGAAAAAGATGTCAGCTCATGTCAAAATACTTCGGTGGCGGGACTCAGGTTTGTCATGAATCTCTTTGATGTTTTGTCACTTCTTTTCATCCCCCATCATTTACTAGTTTATAACTAATTTTGAAACATGCTGAAGGAGAATTCTGGTCTATCTCAAGACATACTGTTTGTAACAATGATAAATTTTATTTATTTAAATACAACCGGTTACTTTCAGTTCTAAAATAGTGCCCACGAGAGATAAAGTGTAAGCACATTAGTGATTAAGGCACAGATTTTCTTTGTCTTATGGTATATTTACCCACCTTTTAGAAGGAAAACAAAAGATACCTGGACAATTGACTGAAATTTGTCAGTGAGTAAACAGATCCTTGTGCCTGGCATTTGGAAAAGTTGAATAGCTTGGTCTCTGGGTGCGTCTTAAGAATTTGATTCCATATACGAATTCCGAAATTTCTGTAGATCTTATCACTTGGAAGCTGTAAATGAAAACTGCTAACATTTGGAACATTTAAGTTAGGCTTAAAGAAGCAAGCTGGGCAGCCTAGTGGAAAATGGTAACAGCAGAAATAGATGAAACTTGCAAAACCCTTCCTGTGGCTTTATTTGCTAAGCGGATAAACCAGTGGCTTGCTAAATTTATGAACAGAGGAAATCCCAAGTGCAATTTCATGAGTTTCTGGAAATACATTTTCTAAGAGCATCTTTAAGAGAAAATTTGGGAAATAATGATGATGATTGGGGAATTAATAATGTAGCTTTTTTAAAGATTGAGAGTGCATTTTCTTACCCATTTCTTTAATATCAATGTACAACTAGTGTCAAACAGAAAATCTGACACTGAGCTAAGATAAGGATCCTATTCTTTCCCAGCACAACTATTCACATTAATATATGAGTATAAAAAGTAACTATATGTCTCCAGTATAACATTGTCTTAAAGTAGTGATTTTTAAAAAAGAACAGTTTTTAACATAACATTGTAAATCAACTATACTTCAATTTAAAAACATAAAAAATTAAAAATAAACAGTTTTTAAATCATAGTGCTACCTTGGTTTAGACCATTTTCATTTACTGTGGAATGTTGGGAGATTTAATGTAACTCAGCCATGGAATTTAGGAATATAATATAATATAATGTGACTAAATATTATTTGAGTCCCATATTTATAAATTAATGTCAAATATAATATTGATTTCAAAATCAGTGTCATACCAAGTCACAATGAAAAGAAATATGAAAAGTTTAAAAGCTTATCACTTGGGCTTCCTTGGTGGCACAGTGGTTAAGAATCCGCCTGCAATGTAGGGGACACGGGTTCGAGCCCTGGTCCAGGAAGATCCCGGACATGCCGCGGAGCAACTAAGCCCGTGCGCCACAACTACTGAGCCTGCGCTCTAGACCCTCAAGCCACAACTACTCAGCCCGCACACCACAACTACTGAAGCCCACGAGTCTAGAGCCCGTGCTCTGCAACAAGAGAAGCCGCTGCTATGAGACGCCCGCGCACCACAACGAAGAGTAGCCCCCGCTCGCCGCAACTAGAGAAAGCCCGCGCATAGCAAGGAAGACCCAACGCAGCCAAAAATAAATAAATAAAATAAGTAAATGAAAAAAGAAAGCTTACCACTTATCTCCCCTCCCAGTTCCCCCAAGGTCTAATATTGCCTGGTATGAAGAAGACATTTTATTTGTCTTTCCTATGATAGTATATTTTGCTTCAACCACAGTAGGACTACCAGAACTATGATTGCAACCAGCTGATTCTGTTGCCTAAAGAACACGACACTTGGTTTACACATGATAGACTGTGGCCTGATTGCCGTATAAAAACCTGCCTGCAGAGGAGCAAGCAGGTCAAAGGAAGGCTGCCATAAGCCCTTGCTTGCATCTCATGGTCTCTCTATGGCTCAACAAACAGGTGGAGACCACTTTTCTACATTATACTTCCACAAGCTTTTGTTTATTCACACCTCTCTCCCTTAAAACACTCTCTTCTGTTTTGGGGGACATACTCCTACTTCTCTACGTCTTCTTTCTCTTCTTTCCAACTTGTGGAGAATCTTTGGGGTTCACGCCTTGAACATCTGCTCACCTCTCTACTATCTGCTTCAAGGTTCTCACCCACTCTTATGGTTCCACCTATCACCCATTGAAAGGGGACTCTTCTAAACTTTGTCCAGCCCTGATGTCTGCTGTAAACTTCACTTTCCTGTCTTCAGATGCCTAGTACATGCTGCAACTCAAATGTCCAGCCATTACCTCTACTCTACTTGCCTACAACTGGACACATCTTACTCTCTGACTACTCTTTTCCCCAAATCCCAGTTCAACTTTCCCGTGTCTGTCAAGGTTAGCACCGTTCTCCTGTTTACCATTCATCAACACTACTGATCTTGACGACAACTTTCACTCAAGCCCTTGAGAAAGAACCCTATTATTTATTAAGAACTTGACTATGTGCAAAAAAAAAATCAAACTAGACTCCTCTCTCATACCACATACAAAAATAAACTCAAAATGGATTCAATAGTTAAATGTAAGCTCTGAAACCATGAAACTTCTAGAAGAAAACGTAGGCAGTACGCTCTTAGCAATATTTTTTTGGATATGTCTCCTCAGGCAAAGGAACAAAAGCAAAAATAAACAAATGGGGTTACATCAAACTGAAAAGCTTTTGCACAGCGAAGGAAACTATCAACAAAATGAAAAGGCCGCCTACTGAATGGGAGAAGATATTTGCAAAAGATATAAAACATTTCCATCACCTCGGAAAGTTCCTTTGTGCTTCTTCCTAGTCAAATCTCTCCACCCAAGATAAGCGCTGATCTGATTTTTTTCCACCATAGATTAATTTTCATATTCTAGAATTTCGTATACATAGACTCATACAGTATATACTCTTTTGTACTCAGCATAATGCTATTGAGAGTTATTCGTGTTGTCAGGCAAACTATCACAGTTTTAAAAATCTCTGTGTAGAACAAAAAATAAAACCCACATCTGCAATCCATGAGATGTTAGGGTGCAAGCTCTGCACTGTGCTTGAATGTCTCTCCTCTCTCCTCATACCCAAGTGCCATGAAATTCATGTTCTTTTGAGAGATCTCATCTCTCTTCTTTTCCTTTCTCACTGCTACCCTCTGCCATCATTCGGTGATATTTTCGTTCCAGCAGGGCGTTTGGACAAAATCTCACATGACATCCTAGAGAACAAGATGGTGATATAAGGGCTAAATGGTGGTTTAGTTAGCTATATCTACAACTGCTTAGGTAGCTATGGCCAGAGTGTACCATATTCGATGGAGGACAACTTGGAGGAAGGCTCGCTATTAGAGCTCCCTAGAGCTCTCTTCTTGATCTTGCACTGTTCAACTTGTTTTTTTAAGACTTGGATGGGACTTCCCTGGTGGCGCAGTGGTTAAGAATCCACCTGCCAATGCAGGGGACACGGGTTCCAGCCCTGGTCCGGGAAGATCCCACATGCCGCGGAGCAACCAAGCCTGTGCGCCACAACTACTGAGCATGCGCTCTACAGCCCGTGAGCCACAACTACTGAAGCCCGCGCGCCTAGAGCCCGTGCTCCACAACAAGAGAAGCCACCGCAATGAGAAGCCCGCGCACCGCAATAAAGAGTAGCCCCCACTTGCCGCAACTAGAAGAAGCCCGCGCACAGCAACAAAGACCCAATGCAGCCAAAGATAAATAAATAAAATAAATAAATTTTTAAAAAAAAGACTTGGATGAAAATAGTTGTGTTTGTCAAGCTTGTAAATGACACAAAGATAAGGGAGAGTGTAACATAACGGATGACGGAACTGAGTTTCAAAATCTTGACATGCTATAAGGATAGGTCAAAACCAAGAAGATGAAATTTAACAAGGATAAAGTGAAAGAACTGCATTTACGTTTTAAAAAGTCAATTGCCAAAGTACATCATGAGGAATATTTGCCCTGACAGCACTCCAAGTGAAAAATATCTCAAGTATAGTGTGAGTCACCAGTATTTTGATAAGAACAAAAACAAATAGACCAAAGGAAAAACTAATAATGCAGTCACAGCTCACATTAATAGAGGTGTATGAGGAATTAGCTCTAATTTAATACAATGGTTAAAAGCATGGGTCTTGGAGTAAGAAAATACTGTTTTTGCCAGGTTAAGTTAAAGATCCCTCTTAGACCTCCAACTGGAGATGTGGCATAGATAGTTGGCTATAAGAAATGGGTAGGCTAGTGATATAAATGTGGGACTTGTCAGCAAATAGATGGTATTTAGAGCCATAGGACTAGATGAAATCAGAAAGATGATGAATATAGACACTGAAAACAGAGAAGAGAAGATGTCTGTATCCTTTTGCTAGGGCTGCCATAACAAAATATGGCAGACTGGGTGGGTTAAATAACAGACATTTCTTTTCTCACAGTTCTTGGGGCTAGAAGCCCAAGATCAAAGTGTCGGCAGGGTTGGTTTTTCCTGAGGCCTCCCTCCTTGGCTTGTAGATGGCCACTCTCTTGCTGTGTCCTCACACGGCCTTTCCTCTGTGCATGTGTGCCCTTGGTGTTTCTATGTGTCCAAATTTCTTCTAATAAAGACACCAGTCAGATTGGATTAAGGCCCACCCCAAAGGCCTCATTTTAACTTAATCACCTCTTTAAAGGTTCTATCTCCAAACACAGTCACATTCTGAGGTACTGGGAGTTAGAGCTTCAACATATGAATTTGAGAGGACACAATTCTGAATAATAAGGGCCAAGAATTGAGCCTTCATACTACAACATTTAGAAGTCAGGCAAAGAAGAAAGGGGAGCCAGCAAAGAAGACTGAGAAGCAGCAGCCACATAAGGGAAAAAGCATGAGAACATGAATTTCTAGAGGGCTAAGGAAGAAAGAGGTTGCAGAAGGGAGGAGTAATCAGCCATGTCAGATACTGCTGAGACATGAATAAAGATAAGAACTGAGAAGGATCATTGAATTTGGCAAAGATAGAGGCCATTGTTGGCCTTGATAATTGCCATTTCAGCTGTGTGGTTGAATTGGGAGCCTGAGAAAAGAGGAAGGGAAGTGAGGAAATAAAGATAGCAATTAGAGACAACCATTCTGAAAAGTTCTTCTGTGATGAGGGAGAGAAATTGAGAAGAAGTGAGAAATAAGAAAGTTGCAGGCACAGAGCCCTTAAAAAGGTGAGAGGAGCTGGGATCTAGTGTTTGAACTTGGATAAAAGAAAGAGCATATTACCTATTACTACAAGAAGGAAGGCAGAGTGGGTGCATCTGGGTTGATGCAACTGGTGGTGAGAAGGTGAGGTAGCTCTGCTCTGATGGCAAACATTGCTACATCTGTATCTCTTTTCCTGCTGTACCTCCTGCCTCATACTCTCCCTAACCAAATCCTCTCTACCTATCCAGGCTTAGCCTCTTTGTTTTGAAAAAAGCACTGCACCTGGAATCAGAAAACCTGGATTCAAGTCCCAGTTCTTCCCACTATAAGCTGTGTGACTTCAGACAAGTGACTTACCTTCTCTGAGCTCATTTCCTCATCTCTACACTTAGAACAAAACTCTCTCTTCATACATTTTCAAAATGCAAAGATGAAAATGAGATAGCCTCTATAAATCCTACCTCCTCTAAGAAGCTTACATGACCACGTTAGCCTTTTTGGAACACTTTCGGGTCTTTACCGTTCATCTGCTGTCTGACACTCTTATCTAATTGTTCTCAAGTGTATTATTGCTGATTTGATCACTAGATTATACATTTCTGAAGAGCAGGAACTGAGTTTTCTATGAATTATATTGGGGGAGTAGGTAGGAAGAGGAAGAGACGAACTCATTGAGCATCTGCTACTTGCCAGGGTATTTAGGTACATTATCTGATTTAATTCTTACAACAATCTGCACATATAGACATTATTTTACAGATGAGGAAACTGAGTCCTAGAGGGATTAAGCAGCTTCCCCAAGGTCACCCAGCTGGTAAGTGGCAGAGCCATAATTTGAACTCTGAACTCCAAACTCCAACCCTATACAGTCTTTCCACTACTCCAACCCACACTCTCTGATGCCAGGCAATTTTGGCTGCAGTTGGATTTTTTTTTGCCAAGGCTTTAATTACTAAGAGGAAATGACATTTTGATTAGCACATGTTTTTGCGGTTATAATGCCAAACAAACAGCTTCTGCTTTTCTCATAGAAATTTATGATAGCGCTGGTTCATATCCAACTCTCTGGAAATTGGTAATCTTGCTACAAATAAAACTATTTTTATGTCATTTGCTTTTCTTGTTCCATCATCGCAAGAAAGTCAGAAATGATGACGAATCATAAATTGTTGACCCTCACATTGTTGACCTCAGAAAGTATCTATCCCAACCTCCTTCCTTTTATAGAAGAGAAAACTGGGGCCCAGAGAGGGTAGCTACCCTGTCGAAGAGCACACAGTAGAAAGTGGCAGAGCCACGACTGACCCTTTTTTTTTTTTTTTTTTTTTGTGGTACGCGGTCCTCCCTCTGCTGCGGCCTCTCCCGTTGCGGAGCACAGACTCCGGACGCGCAGGCTCAGCGGCCATGGCTCACGGGCCCGGCCGCTCCGCGGCACGTGGGATCCTCCCAGACCGGGGCGCGAACCCGGTTCCCCTGCCTCGGCAGGTGGACGCGCAACCACTGCGCCACCAGGGAAGCCCACGACTGACCCTTTTTAATCCCCAGTCTCACACACTTTCCTTCAGTCTACCAACCCCTCCTTATAAGCTGATCCTTTGTCCCTAAATTGGTAGCCCCAAGAACCCAGAGATTTTCTTCATTTCTGTATAGAGTTTAAAGGGCAAAGCCTCAAAGCATGCCTTGCTGGGTTAATGTCTAAAGAGGCTGGGAGAGGAGTGCCAGGAAAACCAGGGAAGTCTGTACTTCTGACATTTACTAGTTTTTTTTTTTAAAGCATTGTTTTATTGCTTCTACGCAATAAAATTCAAGGAATTAATGTATGAACTCTTTGGAAGCAAGGTAATATTTACTTGCTTTAAGGTTTCATCACTGACCTTTTCTTCTCAAAACAGCCCTGAGAAATGGGCAGCTGCGGGTAGAGTTTAAGGTTATTTTAAATCCAGCTCTCCTCCCTGGAATATTGGAACAACTCCTCTGATCAATTGCCTCCCTTTCAGGTTTATAAATGATGTGCAGGAAATGTCTTTATGGAAGACTGAACCAAGGGGACATCTCAATGAAGAATGGATGGTGCCAAAGGGCTCAGTTGCTGTTTCCATCTATCTCAGGAGATGAGCTTCTCCCTGACCGCTTTCTGCCCTTGAGTGAAGACAGATTAACATTAGTTGGAAGAGGCTTCCTTCCTTAATTAGGACTACCTATGGCCCTGCTGGCTGTATAGCTAGGCAGCATGTGTGTGTGTGTGTGTGTGTGTGTGTGTGCGTGTGCGTGTGCGTGTGCACGTGTGTGTGTGCGTGTGCGTGTGTGCGTGTGTATTGGGGGTGGGTGGCGAGCACTTCTATATCATTGTGAACTTGGCAAAGTGCATATGCTACAGTTTTCCCAAAACCATATTGTGACATAGGGTTAATTATCTCACACGTTATAATTGAAATCTCAGGATTTCATATCTGGAGCCAAGGACAGAGTACTATACACAGATCTGCTTGGAGATGCAGTTACCCAGTGTATGGAGGGAAAAAACAATGCAAAAAAAAGCAAATAATACTTGCAAACTTTCTTCTGTTTCATTCAAAGAGCCTCACAGAAGAGCAGATATCTCCTTTATGTCCTCTTTTATGTTTCTCAAGTCCTTCTAAAAAGTGGGGTCCAGCCCTTTGAACCTTGGTAATTTGAGCCAAACCCACCCATCAGTCATTGAATCAGCAATTATCGAGCACCTACTATATGCTATGATCTGTGCTTGGTGCTGAGAGACTGCAAAGCACGGACCAGGAGATAAATGGGAGGACAAATCCAACACAATATGAAACCCAATTCATTGATTTTCATTCGAGACCTGCACCAACCTTGGATAAACCCAGCCACTAAGTGTTGACTTCAGGCTTATGTGAAACACGTATTCAAATCCCTTCCAAAGAACCTCACTCTGCCTTACTTAAATATCGACCAGCATTCAAGCATGTAGAACAGCAGCCAAAATACATTTTCTTATTTTTAATAGATAATATTTTTTTCTGGGTTTATTGAGAATGATTTTTGAAACTGCTCTTAGCTTTTCCCCAGTAATGGATGTACCATGTAACCAGTGCCTAAAGCAGCCAATGAACTCAAGTCTATTGGATCGTTTTCTGCACAAAGACGGCTGTTCTGTGCCCCACTATCGGCCCGCTTCCATTTGCCTGAGTATGCCCATTATGCAGCAGTGTACCCAGAAAGGGCTATTTTAAGGGACAGAAGATTTTCCTTTTTTCTTTTAATGAATAAACTTTGCAAGACAAAACCAAGGTGACTTCCTGCTTGGCTTTTGTTTTTAGTTTTTGTTGAACAAAGAATATTGATTTAACTGTCAGGAACATGTTCTGTCTCCCTGAAGAGCTTAGAGGCTGGAAGCCATAGAAAAGGCACTAGATTAGGTGTCAGGAGGCTAGGCTTATAGCCCTGACTCTGCCACTGGGTAGCCGTACAACCTGGAAAAAATAGCTGATCATCTCTGGGCTTCACTTTCTCTTTCTCTAGAATTAAAAAGACAGGACAGGACAGAAGTTAAGAGGCAGTTCTTCCACTTACCAGTTGTGTGGATTTGAAAAAGTCACTTAACCTCTCTAGGCCTCAGTTTCCTTGTCTGAGAGATGGAGATAATAACAATATCTACGTCACAGTGTTTCATGGGGATTAAATAAGAAAATACATGTAAATGATGAGTTCAGTGCCTGGCACATAGTGATTGGGAAATATATGCAATTGTTAGTGTTCCAAGTTAAATTAAATCATGATAGCCCCTTCTGGCTCTAAGTTTCTGTAAACGCTTAAGATCAGTAAAATTTTTAGTATCATTTTAAGTGAACATTTTTCTTCATTTTTTTGATTATTGCATCTATTAACTGGCCATAGCATGTTAAACAATTGCTACAAGTTGATTAATGTGAAATCTCATCAATAGTAACTCCTTTGCGTTATTTCATAGAATTGTTTCTGAAAAAAAATTCTTCTCCCTGAAACTGAAAGAATGAGAAAGCAGATATTTAATACTTCATGTCTACAGAAGAAATACCAGCAGATAGAGGCCACTGATTCTCACATCAACTGGTACTTTAACCCATAAGAAAGAAGAGAGTAAAGGATTTACTGTGTTTGTGAGGAATCCAAGACCTTTCTCTGTGATCTTTGTAAATGTAAGATTATAGAAGTTCGCCTTGAACTATGGCTATGCTTTATCAGTATTCAGTGAGCGGTGTATGGTTTGGGAGACATTCATCTTATATATGTGGGAGAATAGATTGACTGAGGCAAGCCTATGGAACTTCCTAGAGTCAGACTCCTCAAAATCCTCAAGACAAACCCAATATTGTTTTAAAATGCTGAGCCCGTGTACGCATGTCCATGCGTGCATGTGTATGTGTGCGTGTGTGTGTGAGATTACTGAATTCAGGCTAATGTTTCCTATGTAGACCTTTAATAGTCAATATGCACAGAATATAGAATAGGACTGTGAGAATTATTTTTTGATCCAGGTAACTAATTAAAAGTGCTTTATGACAAGACAGGAGTCTGTGTCTTTCTCTGCATGGGACTTTCCTGTTATTTCCTTGTCAACAAAGTTGAAGTCAAAGTGGCCATGTGAGATTGTGGAAGAGCTCGACGTGAAAAGACGAGATCTAGGGTTGGTGCCAGGAGATCTCATTTTGCCCACCTTAGGTGGGTATTATGTAATGTGTCTCCTAAAAGAAGAAGCTGTGTGGTAATTGTCTTTTAATCTGTTGCTGAAGAGCCTCTTGCTCATGTTAACATTTACAAGGACAGGATGGCCAGATCCAGTTGAGATCCAACTGCTTCTTAGCTTTCATCTGACCTTGGTAGCACTATCGCATCATTTACCAGTGCTCTCTGGCAAAGAGGACTGAAGCAATCATTTTGTATGTCCACGTGTGGAGGTGCAAGGTGGAGTTGTCTCTTTAGACTGAATCTGCACATAACAACGTTGCTAAAAGCTTTGCCCTTTACCCCATCCGCATCTTCTATTATATATACTGAGCTAGTGACAGTTCAGAAAGTAATTGTCAGCTTGCCTGGAAGACCCAATTTGTGCATTAAGATAATGCTGTCCTGGCTTCCCTGGTGGTGCAGTGGTTGAGAATCTGCCTGCTAATGCAGGGGACACGGGTTCGAGCCCCGGTCTGGGAAGATCCCACATGCCGCGGAGCAACTAGGCCCGTGAGCCACAGCTACTGAGCCTGCACGTCTGGAGCCTGTGCTCTGCAACAAGAGAGGCCGCGATAGTGAGAGGCCCGCGCATCGCGATGAAGAGTGGCCCCCACTTGCCACAACTAGAGAAAGCTCTCGCACAGAAACGAAGACCCAACACAGCCAAAAATAAATAAATAAATAAAATATTTTTTTTAAAAAAAAGATAATGCTGTCCTGATCTCTTGCACCAGTTTGTTTATTGTTTCCTTTGTGAAATACTTTTATTCATCAGACCATTAACCCATACTTACCATATTGAACAGATCACCCTCTAGATATGAAATAAAAAGTAGAATCTCCCTCTGAGAGCAGTGGGAACTCCAGAAATGTGAATTAGTGGTAGGAGTGATAGGGAAGACAGCTTCTTGTGACATTAGCTTCTCAAACTAACAGTGTACATGTGCAGTAAGTAATAACTCTTCAGGTTTAAGTGTAGATATTGCATCTTAGGAGTAACATTAGTAGAATATACCTAGGAAAGTGACCAGGCTGAAGAGAGGTCTAGAAAACATAACGAACAAGAAAGGGCTGAAGTAACTATATGTTTAGCCTGGAGAGAGGACTAAGCTAACCCATGCTGACTCTTACAAGATTTGACAACGGAAGAGATAGTACACTTGTTTTGTGTAACTACAGAAGCAAAATCTAGAATAAATAGATAGAAATTGCAAGAAAGCAAATTTCAGATAAACAGTACAAATAAACAAAACCTTATAAAACTGAAAACTATCCAAAAATAGAATACATTTACTCAGAAAGTAGCGGCTGCTTCCTAGAGATGTTGAAGTTAGTTGAGCCTTTGGTAGAGATGCTGTAGAAAGGATGCTTGCATGAGTGGGAGACTGGTTAAATAATCTCTAAAGTTACCCCTTTCATACTCTAAATTACTTTTTTCTACGATGCTGATCAAGAACTAGGAAAATAAGATCATATACCTTCATTCATTCATCCATCCAAGTGTCCATTCTTTAATTTATTTAAAAAACACTTCTTGAGTGACTACTATGTGCCAGGTACTATGTTAAGCACAAGATATATGACACAGAAATGTATGATACAGAAATGTAAATATTGATAGGTCATTACAGTATAGGATGATGCGTGCAAAGACAGATGTATAAGTAACAGAAAGAGTCATGGAGATGTTATGGGGAAGTGGAATCTAGGAAGATCTGACGGAGGAGAAAGTCATGCCTGAGTAGAATCCGAAGGGATTAATTGGAATTTGCCCGGAAGACACGGTGGTTAAGGTGGGAAGACCATTCTAAATGAGGGGGAAAATATGTTCAAAGACTTGGAGCAAGTTTGTAAAACTTTAGGTAACTTGTCATTGCAGGAGCATAACGTCTGTCAAGAGATGGGGGAGAGGAGATTGGATGAGGAAGAAAGTGTGAAACTGGGCTAGATCTTGAGTGGCCACTCCAAGAAGCCAGAACCTTTATGGATGCCAGGAAGCTGGGCATGAATGTGCCTTCCTTCTATTCCTGCCCTTGGCTTTGCCTACACAATCCTTGCATCTGAGTTGGAAGTCATTCATAGCAAAAACAAAATGAAAATAGAGATCAGTTATTTTCTGCTGCCACAAAGTCAGCTTAATTTCCAGAATCGCATTATCTGATTTCTCTATATCTGTTATCATTTTGATCCGAATGTAACAAAAAAATACCAAACATAAGAGTTTTACCATTTACCACAAATTGAACAATATTATGTGTTTTCTAAGCTATTTTAAATGTCTGTGGACAGGAAATGAAATAATATCTGTAGCTGTTGCTTCATAGAAAGCCTGTCTCCCAGTTGATATGGTATGTTCTTTTTAAGTTATAAGCAAATGGAATCATCTTAACAACAACAATATAAACCTTCCAGAGTTTAGCATTTTTTTGGTTCTGATTTTTAAAGAAAAGCTCTTATCTCTTTAGTCATACAATTCAAATGAGCTTTAATTTTTGTAAAATCCCCATAATTGGCCTTATTAATTAGATGGTCAATCAGATTTGAGGAGAACGCAGACTTATGGACTTTTAAAAAATAACCTGCAATGTTATTATTTTCAAGTATTGTACTTGAGAATCCTGTAAGTGCTTTAAAAAAATGCACATTCTTGTTTGAATGCAAATGCTGCTGTAACTACAGTTCTTGAAAACAGTTGGTCTGTATTGGGTGTTTAATATTCATATTTATTAATTTTATTCTGAATGCACACAGGGAGTTTCTGGATCAGAGACAGCTTATCATTATTAAGTTGAAAAGCAAATAATGACCTCGATTCCCCATACCCTGGTTTTTAGCCCTGGAGTAACACGATGAAAGCCACGTCAAATCTCCTACACATGCGAGGCCTGTATCACAGGTGAGGAACAGGGAAAAATGGGTTTTCTCTTTTCTAAATACAGAAGAAAGAGTCAGCTACCTCCTGCTTCCCTCTTGAAAGGAGGGAGTGAAACCTTTCTCTTTGGAGACAAAATGGAAAGGATTCTGGCTTCTTACTCCAGCCTTTTGGACTATAAATGCATCTTTCCAAGGACCAGATGTGTCTCTAAGTCTCATGACCTAGAAATGTCTCCAAGGTCCCTGGCCTCGCTTTTCCTTGAAATGTAAACATTTACCTCCAGAGTTAGATAAATCCCCCTGGAGTTCTGTCACTATCTGTACAGTTGTAAATTACCTTCCCAAGGCTTACTCTTAGCCCAAGATCCCAAGTTTTCAACAACATTTATTTATAAGTCCCCAGTCTCTGCAGATACACAAAAATATTTTCTCTATACCCCATAGTCAGCCTACACTATCAATGAGGCTAACATTTCTTTGTGTTAAGGATGCATGCTTGCTTAGCAAATCTTTTTCCCTATGCTCAGTAAAAATAAGCTTCAGCTCAGTATGTTCTCATCATAATAAATTTTAGTATAATTCATTCAACAAATTCAACAGATACTGGCGGAGTGCCTACTGTGTGCCAGGCCTTATTCTAAAGAGGTATTTAACTTAACTAGTAAGTAGATTTGTTCCAGAGTTGGTATTTTACTGTTGCCTATATACCTTCCCCTTCCATTAGAATGACTCTTCTCCAGTTAGATCAATTCTTGTTTCATTTGCTATTCCAAAAGTTCTAAATGATCACAGTACCAAAAACATGCAATCTGAAAAAAATTTTGAGCAAGATTTGGAACATTGTTCTTTGGGGACTATTAATTCAATCATTTTTCTTTGTACTTTGCCATCCTTCCTTATCACTTATAATCCTAACTGCTAATCTTCAAGACATTCACATATCTTCCTTCACTAAACTCAAGCACATTAATTTGCATGCTAGACTAACTCAAATGACTTCTCAGCTTTAAGGCAAGGAAAGTTTTTCTCCAAAATATTTCCGACTATCAAACGGTTTTGTTTGCCAGATTTTAAAGTCCACTTTTATCACTAAGTCCATGGTTGCTTAAAAGTATATGGTTTGGGGCTTCCCTGGTGGCGCAGTGGTTGAGAGTCCGCCTGCCGATGCGGGGGACGCGGGTTCGTGCCCCGGTCCGGGAAGATCCCACGTGCCGCGGAG
>NC_041234.1:107884514-107895903 GCF_002837175.3 Physeter macrocephalus
GAGCCTGTGCCCCGCAACGGGAGAGGCCGCAACGGTGAGAGGCCCGCGTACCGCAAAAAAAAAAAAAAAAAAAAAAAAAAAAAAAAAGTATATGTTTTTTTTCATAACCTGCTTATCCTTCACTAAAAGAAAATCAAAGTATTTATACTGACAGCATCATAGGTAGTCAAAATCAAAGTGACCCTTCAGTAACATGTCTCTGGGTCATTTCTTAAGATCATCTTAGAAAAGATAGTAGTTTAACAAGCAAAAAATAAAAATACAACCAAAAAGGTAGTTTAGTACAGTTAAAGGACAAAACTTGGAATTCCAAGCATAGCAAACCATAATGAGTTATTTCTCCTAAAGCTTTGAATTTAGTGCAAAAATAGGTTGAAACAATAAGAAGTTAGTTATAGCATAGTTTTTGTTACTTTCCAGTCAATAAAGCACCTGGGGAATTTAATATGATTTTTTAAGGTTTATTTCATCCATTTATATCTTTCCATTATAGTTCAGAGCAAGTAAATAACTTGCGCCAGAAAATAATCAGTAATAACATGTGTAGTGTATATTTTCCCAACCGAAGAGTGATTATGAGTTTGAGCCTAGGCCAGCCAGGTTAGCAACACATGGCTGAGTGTGGAAGACACGCTTCGACACACATATAGAGCCCTTTGACAAGGCTGGGAGACTTTCTGCTTGCAGGAATTGAAGGTAAATTCTGTCCAATTATTAGCTGACCACCAAGCTAGCCAAGCAGTGACGTCAGTGCCCACGCACAAGAAAGAATACAGGGTTTACATAATTTATTCAGAAACGTCTCTAAACAAACAGCAGCAACAACAATGACAAACAGCAACAATAAGAAACCCTGAGGAGAGAGGAATCTGATTTTCAGACTTGCCACATTATATTATGTAAAATGTCCAGTTTAAAACAAAAAATAGGAGGTATACAAAAAAAAGAAAAAGAGAACAAGAAAATATAGCCCCGGGGTGTGGAGGCAATCAATAAAAACTGTCCTTGAGGAGCCAAGACTTTGGACTTATTAGGCAAAGGCTGTAGATCAGCTATTTTAAACTTGTTCAAAGGACCAAATAAAAGCAGCTCTAAAGAACCTAAGAGAGCATGAGAATGATGTCTCACCAAATAGAAAATACCAGTAAAGAGATAGACTTTATAAAAGGGAACCAAATCTAAATTCTGGAGTTGAAAAGCACGATAATTGAAATGAAAAATCTACTTGCAGAACCCAACAGCAGATTTGAGCAGTCAGCAGAAAGAATCAGTGGACTTGAAAATAGGTCGATTGAAATTATCCACTTCGAGGAACAGAAAGAAAAAAGAATGAAGAAAAATGAATAGAGCTTCAGAGACCTGTGGGACACCATCAAGCATATTATATGGAAATCACAGGAGAGACGAGAGAGAAGAGACAGGAAGAATATTTGAAGAAATAATGCCTGAAAACTGTTGAAATTTGAAAAAATACATTAATTTACATATCCAAGAAGCTCAATAAACTCAGAAAGATTCTTACATAGATACATGATAATCAAAATGTCAAAAGAAAGAGACAAAGAGAGAATCTTGAAAGCAGCAAGAGAGAAATGACTCAGTGTGTAAAAGAGATCCACAACAATTATAAGAGCTGATTTCTCATCAGAAAACATGGCGGTCAAAAGGTGACGGGATGACATAGTCAAAGTTATAAAAGTGCTAAAAGAATTCTATATCCAGAAAAAAAACTATCCTTCAAAAATAAAGGAGAAATTAAGACAGTCCTAAGTAAACAAAAACTGAGAGATTTCAATTCTAGCAAACCTGCCCTACAAGAAATCAGGCTGAAATGAAAGGACATTAATTCAAATCCACAGGAAAAAATAAAGAACAATGGTAAAGGTGACTACATAATTAAATATAAAATAGTATAAATCTATTTTTGTAACTTTTTCTTGTATTTGATTTAAAAGACAACTCTATAATACATAATACATCGGTGTGAATGGATACACAATGCATAATATGCAATTTGTATGAGGATAACAGCACAAAAGAATGGGCAGGGAATGGAGTTATACAGGAGCAAATATTTTGTACACTATTGAAATTAACTTGGTGTCAATCTGAATGAGATGGTTATAAATTAAGATATTATTATTTTTAATATTTTATTTTATTTTATTTTGGCCACGCCACATGGCTTGCAGGATCTTAATTCCCGACCAGGGATCGAACCCGAGCCCCCTGTAGTGGAAGCGCAGAGTCTAATCACTGGACTGCCAGGGAATTCCCAAGATATTATTAATTGCAATTCCCAAGTCCACTAAGAAATCCATTCAAAAACATATAGTGGAAATAAAATAAAATAAAAGATACCCAGATTGAAAGGAAGAAATAAAACTATCTCTGTTTGCAGATGACATGATCTTGTACACAGAAAATCATAAATAATCTACTAAAAAACTGCTGTGTAATGAGTTCATCACAATTGCAGGATACAAAATCAATATACAAAAATCAATTTCTATACACCTGCAATAAACAATCTCAAAACAAAATTAAAACAATTTTATTTACAATAGCATCAAAAACATTTTAAAAATATTTTGGAATATATTTAACAAAAGAATAATAAAACGAATACCCTGAAAACTATCAAAGATTGCTGAAAGAAATTAAACAATATCTAAACAACTGAAAAAAAATCCCACGTTAATTGATTGGAAGACTTATTATTGTTAATATATCAATATTCCCCAAATTGATATACAGATTAAAAGCAATCCTTATGAGAATCCCAGTTGGTTTCTTTGTGGAAATTGGTAAACTGATCCTAAAACTCATGTGGAAATTCAAGGGACCCAGAATAGCCAAAGCAATCTTGAAAAAGAACAAAGTTGGAGGACTCACACGTCCCAATTTTAACACTTGACTGTAAAGCAACAGTAATCACGACAGTGTGGTACTGGCCTAAGGATAAACACATACAACAGTGGAATAGAATTGAGAATCTAGAAATAAACCCATGTATCCATGGTCAATTGATTTTTTTTTTTTTTTTTTTCAATTGATTTTTAACAAGGGTGCCAAGGACCTTTAGTGGAGAAAGAAGAGTCTTTTCAAAAAATCATGTCAGGACAACTGGATAGCCAAATGCAAAGGAATGAGGCTGTGCCTTTACCTTCACATCATATGCAAAAATTAACTCAAAATGGATTAAAGGGTTATGTACTCTTTTTAAAATATTTATTTATTTATTTGGCTGCATTGGGTCTTAGTTTCAGCGCTCAGGATCTTTATTGCAGTATGCGGGATCTAGTTCCCCGACCAGGGGTCGAACCCCGGCCCCCTGCATTGGGAGCACGGAGTCTTAGCCACTGGACCACCAAAGAAGTCCCGGGTTATGTACTCTTAACCTATATAAAACTCTTAGAAGAAAACTGAGGTAAATATTTGTGACCTTGGACTTGGCAATGAATTCTCAAAAATGACACCATAAACATAAGCAACAAAAGAAAAACGGATAAAATTGGACTTCATCAAAATTAAAAACTACTGTGCATTGAAAGGACACTATTAAGAAAGTGAAGTCAATTAACATTTTGGTAGAAAATATTTGCAAACTATGTATTTGTTAAAGGACCCGTAGCTAGAATATAAAGAACTCTTACAACTCAATAAGGAAAAGACAGATAACCTGACTAAAAAATAGACAAAAAATCTGAATAGCTACTTCTACAAAGAAGATATACAAGTGGCACATAAAAAGATGTTGGAAATCATTAGCTATCAGGTAAATGCAAATCAAAACTACAATGAGGTATTACTTTGTACTCACTGGGATGGATAAATCGAAAGGTGAGGTAAATGTTGAAGAAATCAGAGCCCTCATGCACTGCTGCTAGTAATGTAAAATGGAGCAGCCACTTTGGAAAACAGTCTGCAATTCCTCAGAAAGTTAAGCATAAAGAAATGAAAATACACGTACACATAAAAACTTGTACACAAATGTTCATAACAACATTATTCATAATAGCTAAAACCTGGAAACAACCCAAATGTCTAGCAACTGATGAATGGATAAAGAACTATATAGTATGTTCATATAATGGAATATTATTTGGCTATAAAAATGAATGAAATATTGATACATGCTACAGCTTGTATGAACATTGAAAATCTTATGCTAAGTGAAAAAAGCCAGATACAGAAGGCCACATAATTGTATGATTCCATTAACATGAAATGTCCAGGACAGGCAAATCTGTAGCGACAGAAAGTACATTAGTGGTTTCCAGGGCATGGAGTATGGGGGTGGGGGAATTGGAACTAACTGATGAAGAATACAGGGTTTCTTATAGGGGTTATGAAAATATTCTAGAATTAGAGGGTGGTGATGATTGCACAACCTTGTGAATATACTAAAAACCCAGAGAACTGTATACTTTTCAAAAGGTGAATTTTATGACATGTGAATTATATCCAAATAAGAAATGAGTTAAAAGGAGAATAAGAAGAATGAAGTTTTGTTATATTACCATTTGTTGGAGTCAAAAGTTTTACCAAAAAAGTTTTACCATTAGCCCAGTACGAGACAATATAAACTCTAGTTACATCACAGTATGACTTCTATTTCTAGAAGGAACAATATATTGCAGGTAGGTGACACAAGTGGCAAGGAGGTATGAAATAAAGCCTATCAAAAAATGAGTTTAGGGGGCTTCCCTGGTGGCGCAGTGGTTGCGCGTCCGCCTGCCGATGCAGGGGACGCGGGTTCGCGGCCCGGTCCGGGAGGATCCCACGTGCCGCGGAGCGGCTGGGCCCGTGAGCCATGGTAACTACCACCTACATCACAGATAAGATCAGTGGCTTTGTATCAGAGTGTTCTGAGCGATCTGCCTAGGCAAGTGAGTGTCAGTGACAAATAGAGTGACAAACTGTCTTAGTTTGCCTGAGACAGGGTTTTCCTAGGATCCAGTATTTTCGGTGCTAAACCTGGGATTATCTTGGACAAACCAGGATGATAGGTCACCCTAGACAACAGTTGGGCCTATGCCATGAATCTAGACTGCTCATGTACTGGGCTATGCCTGAATCTGCCCAAGCCCCTGGGGATCTTCAAAGCATCAGAGAAGAATGGAGTATTCATGGGTTCCAGCTATCAATAACTCTCTTACATCACCCCTCTCCCTACACACAAGAAGAACGACAAGTAGGGAGGCCATAAATGATTTCATAGGATGGACTATTACTCTAGGTGACACCCTGCCTTCTTGCAGTCATTTTCTTGCCTTCTAAATTCAAAAATGGCCAATGATAAGAGTGAAAGGGCAAGTGCTTGTACACAGAAATGTGCACACATCCCTTTTGAGGAAGATCTTCATTCCAAATGAAAAAAAAAATGTAATAGCACGCTTACCATGTGCCAAGCCCTCTTCTAAACAGTGCAAATATTAATTCATTGTATCCTCTTATAACTCTATGAAGTACATACTATTATTGTCGTCATTTTTCATTATCCCCTTTTTATGTATGAGGAAACTAATACGCAGACAGGTTAAGTAGCTTACTGAAGGTCACACAGCTAATAAATATTAAACTCAAGGATTCGAACCCTGGAAACCTGACTCCAGAGTCCAAAGTCTTAGCCACTATGCTAAACTGCATCCTGAAATAAGACATATTATGAGTGGACAAAGAAGTGCAGACCCACAAAGACAAGGCAAGTGAGGAAGGGCTTGAGCCTAAAGAAATAATTCAAATAAATCAGGAAAATTACCTTCTCAGTCCTCTAATGCTAATTGACTCATAATCCATAATCACACCCTGCCAGAGGCAGGGCTTAGAAGAATTTTGTGTGGATCATCTTCTCCCCACATCTCTAATTCAAGATGCCTACTTTTGGGGCTTCTATTGAAAAGGGCAACGTGTAATTTCCAAAGAGATGAATTTGAATACTTGAGTATAAAATATTCAGTGTTTTTCAAAGTGACTGACATCTTTAATTCATAGTTTGTCTTGACTGTTGTCAGTCAAAGCATAAAAGTTCAGAAAATGGCATGGACAGGGGTGACAGTGGTGAGGCTTGCAGGAAGCACATTAAAGGAAAACATTAAAGCCTATTTCCAGCAGAAATTCTCAGAAACACTACAGGAAATTAATACAAATGACTGGCATAATCACACTCAATAAAATCGGGAGCAGGTGTCTGGTAGTCCTACAGTCAAAACAACTTAATAAGATTATAGTGCATAGAGGGCTTAAGGATTTCATGGCTTAGGATAAGTAGGATTCAGTTTTCATTAGAGATAGGTAAATAGGAGACATTCTGCTACAGCTAAAAGTCCCTCATTCAACAAGCATTTACGTGAGTGCCTACTATGTGCCAGGGTCTGTAGTAGTGTTAAAGATACAGTAATGAAAGAGACAAACACAGTTCCTGCCTTCATGGTCTTAATAAGTAAAATAGACATTTTAAAAAGCATCACAGATAAATATATAAATTACAAATTCTGATAAGTCCTTGAAGGAAAAGAATAGGATTTTATGAAAAAGACTAACTACAGAGGCTGATTTGATAGAAGCCTCAGAGTCAGCTCCTCTGAGTCAGTGAAACCTAAGCCAAAACCTAAAGGATGAGTAGGAATTGGACACAGATTTGGAGGTAGAGTTGAAAGTGGACTTCTAGGTAAACAGTCTTGAGGTGGGAGAGAGCTTGGCAACATTCTAGGGATTGAGAAGGCCAGTATGGCTGCAGAGAAATGAGCAATGATCAGAGTGGTGCAAGATGAGGATGGACAGGTGGGAACAGGCTAGATCATATAGATCCTTGTAGACCAAGGAAGGGAGTCTAGATTTTATTTTAAGTACAATGGGAAGTCACTGTAGAGGTTTTTTGGTTTTAACATGGGGAGGGGGGTGTGACACTAGCCAATGTATAGTTTAAACATCTCCAAACTATATACAGTTGACCCCTGAACAATGCGGAAGTTAGGGATCCCAACCTTCCATACCCACGAAAATCTGTGTTTAACTTACAGTCAGTCCTGACAGAATTTGTTCCCAGAATTTCATATCTAGATGTATGGTTTAGAGCAGGAGTCAGCAAATATTTTCTCTAAGGGGCCTGATAGTAAATATTTTAGGCTTTGCAGGTCATATGGTCTCTCTCACAACTATTCAAATCTGCCATTGTAAAAGCAACCATAGACAGTCATACATAAATGAATGTGGCTGTGTTCAGTAGACTGTTTATGAAAACAGACTGTGGACCAGATTTAGCCACAGACCATAGATTGCTGTCTGTGGCTTAGAACAATAACAATATGTGTTGTGTTTGTTACAAGAAAAGAATTACAGACAGATATGACTGATAAACATAGAGGGAAACATTCTTTCCAATACTAACAACTGAATCCAGCAGTATATAGAAAAGATTTTACACCATGACCAAGTGGGGTTTATCTCAAGAATGCAAGGTTGGTTTAACATTCAAATAAATCAATATAAGTCCCTGTATTAACAGAATGAAGGAGAAAAACATAATCATCTCAACAGATGTAGGCATTTGACAAAATTTAATATCAGTTGGCAACTATACTCCAATAAAACTTAATTAATAAAAAACATTTAATATCAGTTCCTAATAAAAATTCTCAGCAAACTATAAATAAAAGGGAACTTCCTCAATCTAAGTAAGGTACTGATGTAAAAATTACAGCAAATATCACACTTACTGATAAAAAGACTGAATGCTTTTCCTCTAAGTTCAGCAACAAGACAAAAATATCAATTCCTAACACTTATATTCAACACTGTACAGGCATACCTCAGAGATATCACAGGTTCGGTTCCAGACCACCAAAATAAAACTAATACCACAAAAAAGTGAGTCACATGAATTTTTTGGTTTCTGACTGCATATAAAAGTTACATTTACACTATACTGTAGTCTATTAAGTGTGCAATGGCATTATGTCTAAAAAACAATGCCTTAATTTTAAAATACTTTATTGCTAAAAAATGATAATCACCACCTGAGCCTTCGAGTCATAATCTTTTTGCTGGTGGAGGGTTTTGCCTCCATGCTGAGGGCTGCTGGCTGATCAGGGTGGTGATTGCTGAAGGCTGGGGTGGCTGGAGAAATTTTTAAAACCAAGACAACAATGAAGTGTGCTGCGTCAAATGACTCTTCCTTTAGTGAACCATTTCTCTGTAGCATGCAATGCTGTTTGATAGCATTTTATGCCAGTAGAACTTCTTTAAAAATTGGAGTCAGTTTTCTCAAACCCTGCTGCTGCTTTATTGACTAAGTTTATGTAATATTCTAAATCATTTGTTATCATTTCAACAACCTTCACCAGGAGTAGATTCCATCTCATGAAACCACTTTCTTTGCTCATCCATAACAAGAAATTCCTCATACATTAAAGTTTAATCATAAGATTGCAGTAATTCAGCCACATCTTCAGGCTCCACTTCTAATTCTAGTTCTCTTGCTATTTCCACCACATCTGCAGTTACTTCCTCCACTGAAGTCTTGAACCCCTCAGAGTCATCCATGAGGGTTGGAATCAACTTCTTCCATACTCCTGTGAATGTTCATATTTTGACCTCTTCCCATGATAATGAATGTCCTTATGGCATCCAGAATGGTAAATTCTTTCCAGAAGGTTTTCCTAGGTCCATCAGAGGAATCACTATCTATGGCAGCTATAGCCTTACAAAATGTATTTGTTAAATCATGACTTGAAAGTCGAAATGATTCCTCGATCCACGGGCTGCAGAAAGGATGTTGTGTTACCAGGAGTGAAGACAACATTAATCTCGTTGTACATCTCCATCAGAGCTCTTGAGTGATCAGCTACATTATCAATGAGCAGTAATATTCTGAAAGGATTCTTTTTCTTCTGAGCAGTAGTCTCAATACTGGGCTTAAAATATTTAGTAAACCATGTTGTAAACAGATGTGCTGTCATCCAGCCTTTGTTCTTCCATTTATAGAGCACAGGCAGAGTAGATGTAGCATAATTCTTAAGGGCCCTAGGATTTTCAGAATGATAAATGAGCACTGGCTTCAGCTGAAAGTCACCAGCTGCATTAGCCCCTAAAAAGAGAGTCAGCCTGTCCTTTGAAGCTTTGAAACCAGGCACTGACTTCTCCTCTCTAGCTATGAAAGTCCTAAATGGCATCTTCTTCCAATAGAACACTGTTTCGTCTCCATTGAAAATCCATTGCTTAGCCACCTTCATGAATTATCTTTGCTAGATCTTCTGGATAACTTGCTGCAGCTTCTACATCAGCACTTGCTGTTTCATCATGCACTTTATCTTATGGAGATGGCTTCTTTCCTTAAACCTCATGAACCAACCTCTGCTAGCTTCAAACTTTCCTCCTTCAGTTTCCTCACCTTTCTCAACCTTCACAGAATTGAAGAGAGTTCAAGCCTTGCTCTGGATTGGGCTTTGGTTTAAGGGAATATTGTGGCTGGTTTGATCTTCTATCCACACTAAACTTTCTCCATATCAGCAATAAGCCTGTTTCATTTTCTTATCATTCGTGTGTTCACTGGAGCAGCACTTTTAAGTTCCTTCAACAAGTTTTCCCTTGCATTCACAACTTGGCTACCTGTTTGGTGCAAGAGGCCTACCTTTTGGCCTGCTTGGCTTTCAGCATGCCTTGCTCACTAAGCTTAATCATATCTAGATTTTGATTTAAAGTGAGGGATGTGCGACTGATCCTTTTACTTGAACACTTAGAGGCCATTGTAAGATTATTGTTTTTAACATCATTATCAGAGTATAATTGCTTTGCAATGTTGTGTTAGTTTCTGCTGTATAACAAAGTGAATCAGCTATACGTATACATATATCCCCATATCCCCTCCCTCTTGCATCTCCCTCACACCCTGCCTAACCCAACCCTCTAGGTGGTCAGAAAGCACCAAGCTGATCTCTCTGTGCTATGCGGCTGCTTCCCACTAGCTATCTATTGTACGTTTGGCAGTATATATATGTCAATGCTACTCTCTCGCTTCATCCCAGCTTACCCTTCCCCTCCCCGTGTCCTCAAATCCATTCTCTACATCTGCGTCTTTATTCCTATCCTGCCCCTAGGTTCATCAGAAACTTTCTTTTTTTTAATTCCATATATATGTGCTAGCCTATGGTATTTGTTTTTCTCTTTCTGACTTACTTCACTTGGTATGACAGGCTATAGGTCCATCCACCTCACTACAAAAAACTCAATTTCATTCCTTTTTATGGCAACCCTCTAGGTGGTCAGAAAGCACCAAGCTGATCTCTCTGTGCTATGCGGCTGCTTCCCACTAGCTATCTATTTTACGTTTGGCAGTATATATATGTCAATGCTACTCTCTCGCTTCATCCCAGCTTACCCTTCCCCTCCCCGTGTCCTCAAATCCATTCTCTACATCTGCGTCTTTATTCCTATCCTGCCCCTAGGTTCATCAGAAACTTTCTTTTTTTTTAATTCCATATATATGTGCTAGCCTATGGTATTTGTTTTTCTCTTTCTGACTTACTTCACTTGGTATGGACTGGTGTGAGGTGATACCTCATTGTAGTTTTGATTTGCATTTCTCTAATGATTAGTGATGTTGAGTATCCTTTCATGTGTTTGTTGGCAATCTGTATATCTTCTTTGAAGAAATGTCTATTCAGGTCTTCTGCCCATTTTTGGATTGGGTTGGTTGTTTTTCTGATATTGAGCTGCATGAACTCCTTGTATATTTTGAAGATTAATTCATTGTCAGTTGCTTCATTTGCAACTATTTTCTCCCATTCTGAGGGCTGTCTTTCCATCTTGTTTATGGTTTCCTTTGCTGTACAAAAGCTTTTAAGTTTCATTAGGTCCCACTTGTTTATTTTTGTTTTTATTTCCATTTCTCTAGGAGGTGGGTCAAAAGGGATCTTGCTGTGATTTATGTCATAGAGTGTTCTGCCTATGTTTTCCTCTAAGAGTTTTATACTGTCTAGCCTTACATTTGGTCTTTAATCCATTTTGAGTCTATTTTTGTGTATGACGCTTGGGAGTGTTCTGATTTCATTCTGTTACATGTAGCTGTCCAGTTTTCCCGGCACCACTTACTGAAGAAGGCTGTCTTTTCTCCATTGTATATTCTTGCCTCCATCATCAAAGATAAGGTGACCATATATGAGTGGGTTTACCTCCGGGTCTTCTATCTGGTTCCAATGATCTATATTTCTGTGTTTGTGCCAGTACCATATTGGCTTGATTACTGTAGCTTTGTAGTACAGTCTGAAGACAGGGAGCTTGATTCCTCCAGCACTGTTTTTCTTTCTCAAGATTGCTTTGGCTATTCGGGGTCTTTTGTGTATCCATACGAATTGTGAAATTTTTTGTTCTAGTTCTGTGAAAAATG
>NC_041234.1:107896333-107897278 GCF_002837175.3 Physeter macrocephalus
TCCTAGGTATTTTATTCTTTTTGTTGCAATGGTAAATGGGAGTGTTTCCATAATTTCTCTTTCAGATTTTTAATCATTAGTGTATAGGAATGCAAGAGATTTCTGTGCATTAATTTTGTATCCTGCTACTTTACCAAATTCATTGATTAGCTCTAGTAGTTTTCTGGTAGCATCTCTAGGATTCTCTATGTATAGTATCATGTAATCTGCAAACAGTGACGGTTTTACTTCTTCTGTTCCAATTTGGATTCCTTTCATTTCTTTTCTTCTCTGATTGCTGTGGCTAAAACTTCCAAAACTATGTTGAGTAATAGTGGTAAGGGTGGGCAACCTTGTCTTGTTCCTGATCTTAGAGGAAATGTTTTCAGTTTTTCACCATTGAGAACGATGTTGGCTGTGGGTTTGTCATGTAAGGCCTTTATTATGTTGAAGTAAGTTCCCTCTATGCCTACTTTCTGGAGGGTTTTTATCATAAATGGGTGTTGAATTTTGTCAAAAGCTTTTTCTGCATCTATTGAGATGATCATATGGTTTTTCTCCTTCAGTTTGTTGATAGTCTGGTTTTGGTATCAGGGTTATGGGGCCTTGTAGAATGAGTTTGGGAGTGTTCCTCCTTCTGCTATATTTTGGAAGAGTTTGAGGAGGATAGGTGTTAGCTCTTCTCTAATGTTTGATAGAGTTTGCCTGTGAAGCCATCTGGTCCTGGGCTTTTGTTTTGGATGATTTTTAATCACAGTTTCAATTTCAGTGCTTGTGATTGGTCTGTTTATATTTTCTGTTTCTTCCTGGCTCAGTCTCAGAAGGTTGTGCTTTTCTAAGAATTTGTCCATTTCTTCCAGTTTGTCCATCTTATTGGCATAGAGTTGCTTGTAGTAATCTCTCATAATCTTTTGTATTTCTGCAGTGCCCGTTGTTACGTCTCCTTTTTCATTTCTAATTCTATTG
>NC_041234.1:107898176-107923958 GCF_002837175.3 Physeter macrocephalus
GCTGAATTCTCTTAACTTTTGCTTGTCTGTAAAGGTTTTGATTTCTCTGTCAAATCTGAATGAGATCCTTGCTGGGTAGAGTAATCTTGGTTGTTGGTTTTTCCCCTTTTATCACTTTAAATATGTCCTGCCACTCCTGTCTGGCTTGCAGAGTTTCTGCTGAAAGATCAGCTGTTAACCTTTTGGGGATTCCCTTGTATGTTATTTGTTGCTTTTCCCTTGCTGCTTTTAATACTTTTTATTTGTATTTAGTTTTTGGCAGTTTGATTAATATGTGTCTTGGCATGTTTCTCCTTCACTTTATCCTGTATGGGACTCTCTGCGCTTCTTGGACTTGATTGACTCTTTCCTTTCCCATGTTAGTGATGTTTTCAACTATAATCTCTTCCAATATTTTCTCAGACCCTTTCTTTTTCTCTTCTTCTTCTGGGACCCCTATAATTCAAAATGTCGCTGCATTTAATGTTGTCCCAGAAGTCTCTGAGACTGTCCTCAATTCTTTTCATTCTTTTTTCTTTATTCTTCTCTGCAGTACTTATTTCCAGTAGCTTATCTTCCAGGTCACTTATCCGTTCTTCTGCCTCAGTTATTCTGCTATTGATTCCTTCTAGAGAACTTTTAATTTCATTTATTGTGTTGTTCCTCATTGTTTGTTTGCTCTTTAGTTCTTCTAGGTCCTTGTTAAACGTTTCTTGTATTTTCTCCATTCTATTTCCAAGATTTTGGATCATCTTTACTACCATTACTCTGAATCCTTTTTCGGGTAGACTGCCTATTTCCTCTTCATTTGTTTGGTCTGGTGGGCTTTTACCTTTCTCCTTCATCTGCTGCATATTTCTCTGTCTTCTCATTTTGGTTATCTTACTGTGTTTGGGGTCTCCTTTTCGCAGGCTGCAGGTTCGTAGTTCCCTTTGAGTTTTGTGTCTGCCCCTAGTGGGTAAGGTTGGTTTAGTGGCTTGTGTAGGCTTCCTGGTGGAGGGGACTGGTGCCTGTGTTCTGGTGGGTGGGGCTGGATCTTGTCTTTCTGGTGGGCAGGGTCACATCTGGTGGTGTGTTTTGGGGTTTCTGTGAACTTAGTATGATTTGGGGCAGCCTCTCTGCTAATGGGTGGGGCTGTGTTCCTATCTTGCTAGTTGTTTGGCATGGGGCGTTCAGCACTGGAACTTGCTGGCCACTGGGTTGAGCTGGGTCTTAGCATTGAGACAGAGATCTCTGGGAGAGCTCTCACTGATCGATGTTACGGGGGCTGTGAGGTCTCTGGTGGTCCAATGTCCTATACTCGGCTCTCCCACCTCAGAGGTTCAGGCCTGACACCAGGCCAGAGTACCAAGACCCTGTCAGCCACATGGCTTTTGGGAAGTCTGAGGTCTTCTGCCAGGGTTCAGTAGGTGTTCTGTAGGAGGAGTTGTTCCACATGTAGATGTAGTTTTGATGTATTCGTGGGGAGGAAGGTGATCTCCACGTCTTACTCCTCTGCTGTCTTGAAGGTCCCCCCCCATTGTAGGATTATTAATTGTCCTAATTTCAGTATTAATGTGTCTCAGGGAATAGGGAAGCCCAAGGGGAGGGAGAGAGATGGGGGGAATGGCTGGTCAGTGGAGCAGTCAGAACACACACATTTATTGATTAAGTTTGCTGTCTCATATGGGCGGGTTTCATGGCGCCCTGAAACAATTACAATAGTAACATCAGAGATCACTGATCACAGATAACCATAACAAATATAATAATACTGAAAATTTTTGGACTATTGTGATAATTACTAAAATGTGACACAGAGACATGAAGTGAGCAAATTCCATTGGAAAAGTGATGCCAATAGACTTGTTTGCTGCAAGTTTGCCACAAACTTTCAATATGTAAAAAAATTAATTAATTAATTTAAAAACACACAAAAAACTGTGTCTGCGAAGTACAATAAAATGAGTTATGCCTGTATTGGACATCTTAGTCATTGCAAAGCAAGAAAAGGAAATAGAAGGTATACAGATTGAAAAAGAAGAAGTAAAACTGTCTTTGTTATATTAGCACATGAAATGGTTGTGTACATTTTAAGGAATTCTAAAATATCTCCAAAAATGCTACTAGAACTAATAAGTGAATTTAGAGATAAAAAGATACACAGACAATATAAAAAGCAATTGTGTTTCTATGTAGTAACAGTAAAAAATTGAAAATTTAAATTTAAAAAATAGAATTTATAATAGCATCCAAAAACATGGCATGCTTAGGAATAAATTTAACAAAATATGAGCAAGACCTATAAACTGAAAACTATAAAATATTGTCAAAAGAAATTAAAGAAAGTATGTAAATTGAGAGATATACCATGATCATGGACTAGAAGGCCAAAAATTGATAAGATACCAATTCTCCCAAAAATGATTTATAAATTCAATACAATCCCAGTGAAAATTCCAGCGTGCTTTTTGTAGAAATTGACAAACTGAATCTATGATATATATGGAAATGGAAAAATCTAGAAGGGCCAAAACAATTTAACAAATAAGCAAATAAACAAAATAGAACAAAGTTGAAGACAAACTATCTGATTTTAAGGCTTACTATTGGGTTGGCCAAAATGTTTGTTTGGGTTTTTCCATAAGACGTTATAGAAAAACCCGAAAGAACATTTTGGCCAACCCAATATAATGCTACATTAATCAAGGATAGGCATATAGATCAATGGATTAGGATAGAGAGTCAAGAAATAAACCCTCACATATAGAGTCAGTTGATTTGGGGAACAGGTACTCTTCAACAAGTGGTGCTGGAACTACTGGATATCCATATGGGGAAAGAATAAACATCAACCATTATCTCACACCATACACAAAAATTAACTTAAATGAATTATGTATCTACATAAAAAACCTAAAACTCCAAAACTTCTAGAAGAAAACATAGGGGAAAATTTTGACCTTGAATTAAGCAAAGATTTCCTATATAGTATGCAAAAGGCATAAACCATAAAAGAAAAAAATTGATAAAATAGACTTTATACAGTATTAAAGTTTCTGCTCTTTGAAAGACACAAATAAAAAATTGAAAAGGCAAACCATAGACTAGGAGAATATATTAGTAATGCATATATCTGATATAGGACTTGTATCAAGAATATATAAAGACCTCTTACAGCTCAATAAGAAGAAGACAGACAACCCCCCCCCAAATGGTCAAGATGCATGAATAAAAGATCAAAAAAGAAAATATAAAAATAGCAGGGACTTCCCTGGTGGTCCGGTGGTAAAGAATCTGGTTTACAATGCAGGGGACGTGGGTTCGATCCCTGGTCAGGGAACTAAGATCCCACATGCCACAGGCCAATTAAGCCCACACGCCACAGCTACTGAGCTCAGGCGCCTCAACTAGAGCCTGTGTGCTGCAAACTACAGAGCCCACGCACCCTGGAGCCTGCGTGCTGCAACTAGAGAAGAGAAAACCCACACGCCACAACTAGAGAGAAGCCTGCGCACCACAACAAAGAGCCCACATGCCGCAATGAAAGATCCTGCATGCCTCAACAAAGATCCTGCGTGCCACAACTAAGACCCAACACAGCCAGAATAAATTAAATAAATAATAAATAAGTATTTAAAAAAGAATAGCAAATAAGCCTCTGAAAAAATGCTCTACATTACTTGTCTTCATAGAAAGTCAAGTTAAAACCACATGAAGTACCACTACACAACCATTAGAATGGCTAAAATCAAAGACTGACCATACCAAGTACTGGTGAGGATGTGGAACAAGTGGAACTTTCACACATTGCTTGCGGGAATGGTAAAATGGTACAACCACTTTGGAAGACTCCTTGGCAGTTTTTTTTATAAAATTAAACATCCAGTAACCATACAATTCAGAAATCATACTGTTAGGTACTTACCCACTAGAAATAAAAACTTATGTCTACACAGAAACTTCTACACAGATTATTTATTGCATCTTTATTCATAATAGCCAGTGCAGCCTGGTAAAACTGGCTCACTGGGGGAAAAGAATTTCTGATTTGTCAGTTTCCTTTGTGTAAATACTCCCACCATGGTTGATTTCAAGCTACCAGCCTGTCACCACCAAACACTGAGCTGAGAAGAGATGTGTACCATCAGCTCCTACAAGCCAGTATGAGCCAGCTTCAGCACACCAGTAATTTTTAGCTCAAAATTGGAAACGACCCAAATGTCTATCAATGGTTGAGTGGATAAACGAGTTGTGGTATATGCAGTGTAATGGAATCCCATTCAGCAATGAAAAGGAATAAACTACTAGTGCATGGTACAACATGGACGAATCTCAAAGACATGCTGAATGAAAGAAGCGAGACACAAAAGAGTACGTACAGTATAATTCCATTTATATGAAATTCTAGAAAATGCAAACCTAAACTTAGGTGACAGAAAGATCGATGGTTCTCCAAGTCTGGCAGTAGGGTGGGGGGTGGGGTGAAGGTGAATATATTTATCAAAACTCATCAAACTGTATCCTTTAAATGGGTGTAATATATTGTATGTAAATTATACCTCAATAAAGTTCATTTAAAAGCTTATTTTCTAGTTTTTGCCCACTAACTAGTAAAACCTTCCTCTAGTTTATGTCCATTAATTTGACTTTTCACCACTGGAAAAAAGTAATGTTATTTGCAGAAAGAGACATTTATATATGTTGTACTGTCAGAGCATTCATAAAAACATTAAACAGGAGTAGTTCTGGCACTCAGAGAGAGCCCGTTGTTAATACCTCTCTTAAAAAGTCTCCTTTAATCCTTACCTTCTCTACAGTGTCTCTAAGTTGGTTTCCTATTTGTCTCTCCTCCCCTGCCTCTCATTCTCCATAGCCCGGCTGTCTTCATGTGGTATGTACAGAGTAGACATGATGTTCTTCATGAACGGCCTGAGAAGGTGGTATTACTCTCACACAGTAATAGTATCACTAACCTAAAAAAAAAAATCGCCAAGATTTGGATACCCTAGCAGCAAACTAATTATTTAACCCCCAGAAAGCTAGTAAAATAATTCATATAGCAAACATTTACATAGCGTTTACTATGTGTCAGGCATTGTTCTGTGAGCTTCATATTAAATTAATATGTTTGATCCTCTCAACTCTCTGAAATAGGTACACCATCATTATCCCAATTTTACTAATGAGGAGACTGAGGCACACAGTGTTTAAGTATCTTATCCAAGGTGACACAACTAGTAAGTGTAAGAGTTGGGATTCAATTACCTTTGTTTACAAGGAACTTTGTTCTTCCAAGTATAGAACTTTTATAATACAATTGTCAGTCAGTTCTGTGGCAAAGAAAATGGAACAAAACATCATTCTTTTTATTCCAGCCAGGAAAAAGAAGAATTTGAACAGTATGTATAATACAACTCCAATTTTGTTACTGCATAGCACACACACAAATGGATGGATTGATAAAAATCCATTGACAGGTCTTGAAAGATAAAAACCAAAATGATAACAAAGACTATCTCTGGGTGGCAAAATTATATATGATATTTTTTCCTTCCTCATGATTTTCTGTATTTTCCAAATATGCATTACATTTATAATTTGAAAAAAAAGTCAATGTGTTTCAACTATGGGTGGCTTTTCAATATTTCCTGGTATTCTATGATATTGAAGAATCTATGCAGTCAGTCAAAAGTTCTCTTCCCACAAACTATACATCACAGTAAAGAGCAAGGAACATTCAAGTTTTACCTGATGTAATACCTGTTTTCTATATAATTTCATATACTATTTTATACTACTCATAATAGTTTGGCCTTGTGAATTTTAACTAGGATGGCTTTTGAGCAAATGCTGCCAACAATAGTATGACAATCAACTTGTTTTGCCATACATTTTGGAAGAGATGGATTAATTGAAAATTTATATGCAATAGCATGGGAGGAATTATATGTACTAAGCCAAATTTACTTATGATAATAGACTTAATTGGAAAATTCTTTAATGTACAGTTTTAATAAGGGCATTAAAGAAACTGGGAAATTTGAAGAACATCTAATCATTTCTGAATTATAATTGTAAATGAGTGCAGATGACCTAATCTGCTTACGTAAATGATAATTCTTAATTTAGCAATTGTACAAATGAGCTCAAAACATGAACTACAATAATTACAATACAAACCAATAACTTCCTTGTCTGCCATTTGCACAAATGATTAAATTATATGAGGAATGTTTTCTCTATACTTTAAAAGCTAATGTAAATTTAAGAACCCAGGGAAATTATTAGTGTAATTAAAACTAATAGGTATACACAAATATGGAAAACAAACAGCTGGATTTGTAAAGCTTGAAGAAAGAACATTTCATTCTACTTTAAATCCTAATATCATGCATCTTTCACTATAACTGTAATGAGTAATGAATCACTGGAAAAAATATCACTTCCTGTAGTAGGTTACCATCCATAGTACTGGTTTTAAAAAAGCATTTTGCACTTATGGCTTTCCCCAAGAACGATGTCTTCTCATTTCCATCTCACCACAAATAATTTTACACCTTGCAAATAATACTCTGTATTGTCAGCTAACCAAGAGCCTCAAGTGGAAACCCAAGGTAATTTTCAAAGCGTCTTTAAATGCCAGATGCCTTTCGTTATATGATGATTCTGGTTCAAAGAGTTTGTGCAGAAGAAAAAAAAAAACTGGGGAGGTGAAATACCAGAAAAGTACAGCGTTTAAATCTATTTATTGTTGAGGGGTGGAGATAAAGCACAAAATCTCAGTGAAGGAGTAGCAGGTCTGGGAACAGCGGGCCCAGACGGGGCGCACAAGGCCCAGGCTCTGGGAGGGCCGAGCCGCTCCTCTGCTGGGCCAAGAGCCCCCAGCGGCTCCTCGGCCGCGCCTTTGACCTCCGGCCCTTGGCGAGCCTAGCCTTTGTTTCCTTCTCCAAATCGCCCCAGTGCGGCCACGGAGCGACCCGCCCGTCCCTGGGTAACCGCGCGCTGCGAAGGGCTCCGGAATTCCCGTGGCACCGACGCAGGAGAGTCCAAGACCGTGATCGCCTTCTCGGGAGTGTGTCCTTCTAACCCGGGAGCGGTGCCGAGTAGGGATGGCTCAACGGCAGGCCAGGCCCGGTAACCACCAACTACCCCACCACCACTATCGCCACCGCCACGCGCCTGGAGGCCACATGAGAGCGGTAGGCCCAGTTTACAGAGGGGAAGGGCAACCGATGGCGTGGCCTTGAGGACCGGTCCAAGGGCCGTTCCCCCGGGAACGACTGCTCCGGCCACCACTGCTCCGGCGGCCCGCGGCCTCAGTGTTCAGGGCAGCCGCCCAGAGTCCTCCTTCCTACTATTGCAGAAACCCGGGGATTCCCTAATCTTCATGCGAAGCTTTGGAATGCGGGTTTTGGACATTAACAGAAGCTTTTCGAATCCCAGATACACCACCTGACCTCTCTGCATCTCAGTTTCCTTGTTTGTAAAAAGAGGACAATTATAGAACCTACTCTGCGGTTGCTTTAAGATTCAGTGAAGAAATACATGTATGGTGTCTGGCATAGAAATGCTCATTATTAGCATTTTTATTATTATTATTATACATGATATGTACATGTGACTGGAGTTAGATCAGAGATAGACAACTGTTCTCTTGATAGCCTGATGGAATCTGAATCAAACTAGGACCATATGTTTAAACCATGAGGTATATCACACCCTCAGAAAAAGTGCACAAGGCATGTGTAAAGTTCACAACAGGGCTTCTCAAACTTTAAGATGAACAGAAATCACATGGGGATCTGGTAAAATGCATGTTTGGGGTAAAGTCTGATATTCTCCACTTGCCACAAGGGTTGAAACAATAAATATAAATCAAACATCTATGTAGTTACCATCCTCATCAAGAAAAGGAACATTGCCAGTATGGCATAATGGCATCAATCCATTCCACTTTACTTTCAGAGTTAACCATTTCCTGATTGCAGTGGTAATCACTACCTTGCTTTTCTTTAAATTTTTGAATCTATGTATGTGTCCCTAAACAATGTGGTTTATTATGCTTCACTGTGTTTGAAGTTTATGCAAACAAAATTGTAATATGCATGTTCCTTTGTAATTTGCCTGTCTCTCATAATATACTTGTGAGATTCATCCATGTTGATGAGTATAGCTGCCATTCATCCTTTTTTACTATTGTATGGTATTCTTTTGCAAAATTATTCCACATTTTAAGTTTGATTATATAGATCATAAAATTTGCTATTTTAACCATTTTTAAGTATACAATTCAGTGGCATTGACTACATTCACAATGTTGTACAATCATCACCACTATCAATCTCCAGAACTTTCTTATAACCCCAAACAAAAATTCTGTAACCATTAAGTGATAACTCCCATTCACCTCTTCCTCCAGCCACTGGTAACCTCTAACCTACTTACTATTTCTGTGAATTTACCTATTCTCGATATTTCATAGAGGTGGAGTCATACAATATTTGTCCTTTTGTGTCTAGCTTATTTCAATTAGCATAATGTTTTCAAGGTTCATCCATGTTGTAGCATGTATCACAACTTCATTTCTTTTTATGGCTGAATAATTGTCCATTGTGTGTATATACCACGCTTTGTTTATCCATTCATCTGTTGATGGATTCTTCCTATCTTTTGACTACTGTGAACAGTGCTGCAATGAATATTGGTGTACAAGTATCTGTTTGAGTTCCTATTTTCAATTCTTTCGGGTTTATATACCTAGGCGTGGAATTACTAGGTCATATGGTAATTCTATGTTTAGCTTTTTGAGCAACTGCCAAACTGTTTTCCACAGTGGCCGCACCATTTTACATTTCCACTACCAATGAATGAGGGTTCTAATTTCTCCACATCCTTGCCAACACTTCTTATTTTCTGATTTTTTAAAATTATAGCCATCTTAATAGGTGTGACGTGGTACCTCATTGTGGTTTTTATTTGCATTTCTCTAACAACTAATGATATTGAGCATGTTTTCATGTGCTTATTGGCCATTTGTATTTCTTTGAAAAATTCTGTTCTTGTCCTTTGCCCATTTTTTATTTGGGTTCTTTGTCTTTTTGGTTAAGTTTTAGGAGTTCTTTATATATTCTTTTATCCCCAGGTTTATTGAAATAAAACGGATAAATAGGAATTGTATATGTTTAAGGTGTGCAACTTGATGTTTGATATATGTTGTGAAAAAATTAAAAATAGAACTACCATGTGATCTTTATATATTCTTGATGCTAGACATTTATCAGATATATGATTTGAAAATACTTTCTCCCATTCTGTAGATTTTCTTTTTACTTTCTTGATAATGTCCTTTGAGGGACAGAAGCTTTACATTTTGTTGAAGTTCAATTTATCTGTTTTTCCTTTGTTGTTCAAGCTTTTGGTGTTATATCTAAGAATGCTTTGCCAAATTCAAGGCCATGAATATTTTTACCCCTATGTTTTCTTCTAATAGTTTAGGTCTTATCTTTAGGTCACTGATTCATTTTGAGTTCATTTTATATATGTTGTGAGGTAGGGATCAAACTTCTTTCTTTTGCTTGTGGAAATCCAGTTGTCCCAGAACCATTTGCTGAAGAGGTTGCTCTTTCCCCGTGGAATGAATTTGGCACCCTTGTCAAAAATCAGTTGGCCATAGGTGTATGGATTTACTTTTTTACTCACAATTCTGCTACATTGGTCTATATGTCTATTCTTATGCCAGTACCATGCTTTAAAAAAATTTCTTTAGCTTTGCAGTAAGTTTTGAAGTAAGAAGTGTGAGACCTCCAACATTTTTCTTTTTTAACAAAATTGTCTTGGCTATTTGGAGTCCCATGCAATGCCATTTGAATTTGAGGATTGGCTTTTCCATCTCTGAAAAAAAATGCTGTTGGAATTTTGACAGGGATTGCACTGAATCTGTAGCCTACTTTGGGTAGTATTAACATCTTAACAATGTAGTCTTCCTACTCATGAACAACAAATGTCTTTCTATTTTTTAGGTCTTCTTTAAATATTTTCAGCAATGTTTTGTATTTTTCAGTGTACAAGTATTTCACCTCCTTGACTAAATTTATTCATAGGTATTTTATTCATTTATATGCTATTGTAAATGGAATTGCTTTTTTAATTTCCTTCTCTGATTGTCCACTGCAGATGTATAGAAACATAACTGATTTTTTTGTTAATCTTGTACTCTGAAATTTTGCTGTATTCATTTATTAGCTTTAGGATCTTTTTTGTGGATTCTCTGGAGTTTTCTATGTATAGGATCACATCATCCTTAAGTAGAAATAGTTTTATTTCTTTCTTTTCAATTTGGATGCCTTTTATTATTTATTTTTCTTGTTTAGTTGCTTTGGCTAGAACTTTAAGTACAGTGTAGAATAGCTATGGTGAAAATGGGCATTCTTGTAATGTTCCTGATTTTAGAGGGAAAGCTTTCAGTCTTTCACCGTTGAGTATGATGTTACCTGTGGGGTTTTTTTTTTATAAATTCCCCTAAGCATGTTGAAGAAGTTACCTTATATGTGTAGTTTTCAGTGTTTTTATCATGAAAGGGCGTGGGATTTTTGTCAAATGCCTTTTCTGCATCAATTGAGATAATCGTGTGTTTTTTTTCTTCATTATATTAGTGTGGTGTATTAAATTGATTGGTTTTCTTATGTTGAACCACCTCTTCTAATATGCTGTTGGATTCATTTTGCTAGTATTGTGTTGAGGATTTTTGCACCTCTATTCATAAGGGATTAGCCTATAATTCTCCTTTCTTAAGATATCTCTATCTGGCTTCAGTATCAGGGCAATGTTGAGTTAGGAAGTGTTCCCTCCTCTTCTGTTTCTTGGAAGAATTTGATAAGAATTGGTGTTTATCTTTAAAATGTTTTGTAGAAATCATCATTGAAGGCATATTTTTTTTTCTTTTTCTTTTGTGGAAGGTTTTTGATTACCGATTAAATCTCTTTACTTGTTATGGATCTGTTGAGATTTTCATTTCTTCTTGTGTCAGTTTAAGTAATATGTGTGTTCCTAGGAATGTGTCCATTTCACTTAGGTTATCTAATTTATTGGTGTACAACAATTTGTTCATAGCATTCTCTTTAATCCTTTAATGTCCCCACTTTCATTTCTGATTTTAGTTATTTGTATATTCTTTTTTTTTCTTTGTCTAAAAGCTTATCTAAAGGTTTGCCAATTGTGTTGGTCTTTTCATTGAACCAGCTTTTGTTTTTGTTGATTGTCTCTATTATTTTTCTATTCTCTTATTTACATCCATTCTAATCTTTATTATTCCTTTCCTTCTGCCAGCTTTGGGTTTACATTACTCTATATCCTCAAGGACTAAAGTTAGATTATTGATTTGAGATCTTTCTTTTTAAAATGTAGGTATTTATTGCTATAAATTTCCCTCCAAGTACTGCCTTCACTGAATCCCATAAGTTTTGGTATGTTGTGTTTTTATTTTCATTTGTCTCTATTTTCTAATTTCCTTTGTGATTTCTTCTTTGACCATTTGGATTTTTAAAGAGTGTGTTGTTTAATTTCCACATATTTTTGAATGTTCTAGTTTTCCTTCTGTCATTGATTTACAGCTTCATTCCACTGTAGTTGGAAAAGGTACTTTGCATGATTTCAATATTTTAAAATTTATTGGGACTTGTTTTGTGGTCTATCCTGGATAATATTCCATGTGCACTTGAGAAGAATGTTTATTCTGCTGTTGTTGAGTGGATTCTTCTATATATGTCTGATAGATCTCATTGGTCTTTAGTGTTATTCAAGTCCTCTGATTTCCTATACCACATTTTATTTACCCATTCTACTACTGCTGGACAATTGCATTGGTTATACTTTCTTGCTATTATAAACAAAGAAGTAGAAAAATATCTCCTGGTGCACAAGTTTCTCATAACATATACCAAGGAGTGGAATTGCTATGTGTAGATTTTGCACATGTTCAAATTCACTAGCCAGTGCTTATTTCCCAAAATGACTGTACCAATTTACACTCCCATCCCAGTGTAAAAGAGTTCCCAGTACTCCACAACCTGACCACAGTTAGTATGGTCAGACTTGTTAGTTTTGTCAATCTGGTGGGTGGGTTATGGCATCTCGTTGTGGATTTAATTTTTATTTTCCTGACTACAATAAATTAAATTTGTCACTTTGTCCTTTTCTCTCTTTTAGTTTCTCTCATATCCAATTCTTTTCCTCCATTCATGCCATGTTCCTCCCCCTCCCATATCATTCAGAGAGTCAGCACAGTGGTTAAAAATGCATGTTTGGAATCAGAGTTGGGTTGTAGTCCTGTGCTATCACTTTCTAACTGTGTGATGTCTGGCAAGTTACTTAACAGAACTTGGCCTAAACACTTAACAATTGCTCACTATTATTATACAGCTTAACTTTAAAATCAGAGAAAATGACATTAAAATTCCAGCTTTGTTCCCAACATTTTAACAAGCTTTTAAAAAACTTCTTATTTTGCAATAATTGTAGTTGCAAAAAATGTACAGGGAGGTCCTGTACAACTTTCATCCAGTTTCCCCCAAGGGTTTTATATTACATAATTATAGTGCAATATCATAACCAGAAGTTTGACATTGTACAATGTATATGTATATCATTTTATGACGTGTAGATTCATATAGCTACCACTGCAATTAAAGTATACAACTATTCTCTTACCACAAGAATCTCCTTCATGCCTTTATAACCACACACACAGCACTCCTCCCACCATCCCTAGCCTCTGGCAAGTACTGTAATCTGTTCCACGTCTCTATAATTTTGTTATTTCAAGAAGGTTATATGAGCCGAATCATACAGTATGTACCCTTTTGAGACTGGCTTTTTTCACTCAGCATAATTCCCTGGAAATACATCCAAGTTGTTGCTTGTATAAATAGCTCATTCCTTTTTACTGCTGAGTAGTAGTCCATGCTATGAAGGTACCACAGTTTGTTTAGCTATATACCCATTGAAGGATATCTTGGCTACCTCCAGTTTGGGCTATTATGAATAAAGATGCTATGAACTTTTGTACAGAGGTGGTTTTTTTTGTGAACATAAGTTTTCATTAGATGAAATTGAGCACATTCAGAGTGGTATGGCCATAGACCATAAATTTTCATTAGGAATAAATGCCTGATAGTACAATATCTGGATAATGTGGTGAGCTTATTTTTAGTTTTGTTTTTTTTTTTTTTGCAGTATGCGGGCCTCTCACTGTTGTGGCCTCTCTCTTTGCGGAGTACAGGCTCCGGACGCACAGGCTCAGCGGCCATGGCTCACAGGCCCAGCTGCTCCGCGGCATGTGGGATCCTCCCAGACCAGGGCACAAACCCATGTCCCCTGCATCGGCAGGTGGACTCTCAACCACTGCGCCACCAGGAAAGCCCTTATTTTTAGTTTTGACCAGAACTGCCAAACTATTATCCAAAGAGGCTGTACCATTTTACTTTCCCAACAATAATGTATGAATGATTCACTTTCTCCACATGCTCATCAGCATTTGATGTTGCCACTGTTTACATTTTAGCCCTTCTGATTGTTGTGTAGTGATATCTCATTGTGGTTTTAATTTCCCTAATGGCTAATGATGTTGAACAGCTTTCCATATGCTTATTTTCCATCTGCATACCTTCTTTAGTAAGGTGTCTCTTCAGTTCTTTAGCGCATGTTTAAATTGAGTTGTTTGTTTTCTTACTGTAGAGTGCTGAGTTCTTTGTATGTTCTAGATACTAATTCTTTGCCAATATGAGGCTTGCAAATATTTTCTCCCATTCAGTAGCTTGACTTATTTTTGTTTGTTTGTTTGAAGTATAGTTGATTTACAATATTATGTTAGTTTCAGGTGTACAACATAGTGATTCAATATTTTTCTAGATCAGTCTCCATTTAAAGTTATTACAAAATAAGTCTATATTTCCTTGTGCTGAACAATATATCTTTGTTGCTTATTTATATTATACAAGTACTTTGTATCTCTTAATCCCTTACCCCTGTTTTGCCTCTCCCCACTTCCCTCTCCCTACTGGTAGCCACTACTGTGCTCTCTATATCTGTGTGTCTGTTTCTGTTTTGTTGTATACATTTGTTTGTTTTATTTTTTAGATTCCACGTTTAAGTGATAACATAGAGTATTTGTATTTTTCTGTCTGACTTATTTCACTAAGTTCTAAGTCCATCCAACGTTGTTGCAAATAGCAGAATTTCATTCTTTTTCATGGCTATTGTTAAAATGTGCAGATTTAATGCAATCCTTATCAAAATACCCACAACATTTTTCACAGAACTAGAACAAATAATCCTAAAATTTTAATGGAACTACAAAAGACCCAGAATTGCCGAAGCAATCTTGAGAAAAAAGAATAAAGCTGGAGGTGTCACACTCCCTGACTTCAGACTACTACAAAGCTACAGTAATCAAAACTGCATGGTATTGGCACAAAAACAGACACAGATAATGGAATATAATAGAGAGCCCAGAAATAAACCCATGCACTTATGGTCAATTAATCGACAACAAAGAAAGCAAGACTATACAGTGGAGAAAAGACAGTCTCTTCAATACGTAGTGCTGCGAAAACTGGACAGTCACATGTAAAAGAATGAGATTAGAACATTTCCTCACACCATATATGAAAATGAATTCAAAATAGATTGAAGACCTAAATGTAAGACCTGAACCATAAAATTCCTAGAAGAGAACATAGGCAGAACACCCTTTGACATAAATCATAGCAATATTTTTGGGGATCTGTCACCTAATGCCAAAGAAATGAAAGCAAAAATAAACAAATGGGACCTAATTAAACTTAAAAGCTTTTGCACAGCAAAAGAAACCTTTGACAAAATGAAAATACAACCTGGTGAATGGGAGAAAGTACTTGCAAATGACCAATAAGTGGTTAATATCCAAAATATATAAACGATAACTTGTATTTTTTTTTCTTTTGTGGGACGCGGTCCTCTCACTGTTGTGGCCTCTCCCATTGCGGAGCACAGGCTCCGGACGCGCAGGCTCAGCGGCCGTGGCTCACGGGCCCAGCCGCTCCGCGGCATGTGGGATCTTCCCAGACCGGGGCACGAACCCGTGTCCCCTGCATCGGCAGGTGGACTCTCAACCACTGCTCCACCAGGGAAGCCCAACTTGTCTTTTTAATAGAGTATTTCACATAGCAATAGTTTTTTATTTTTATGATGTCAAAAATATCAATTTTTCCTTTTGTGGACCATACTTTTGGTGTCAAGTCTAAAAATTCTTCACTTAACTCTAGGTCCTAATGACTTTCTTCTATTTTTTCTTTAAGTTTTTATAGTTTTATGTTTTACATTTAAGTCTATAATCCATTTCAAGTTGATTTTTCAATTATAGTGGAAGGATCATTGTTCTTTTTCCCTATGGATATCGAATTGCTTAGGCAGCAATTGTTGAAAAGGCTGTCTTGACTTCATTGAGTTGATTTTGTACCTTTGTCAAAAATAAGCTAGGTATATTTGTGTGGGTCTATTACTGGGTTACCTATTCTGTCCCATTCATCTATATGTCTATCAGTGCCACTCAGTCTTGATTACTGTAGCTATATAACAAATCTTAATATTGCCTAGAATGATTCTCCCACTTTTTATTTTTCAAAATTGTTTTAGCTCTTCCATATGAATTTGCCTTTCCATATAAATTGGTTTTTTATTTTTATTTTTTAGCTTTATAGAGATATAATTGACATAAAATCTTGGGCAAGTTTAAGGTGTACAACTTGTTGATTTGGTGCACTTATATATTGCAAAATTCTTACCACCATAGCATTAGCTAACATCTGTACCATGTCACATAATTACCATTGTTTTTGTGTGAGAACAGTTAAGATTGACTCTCCTAGCCACTTTCAAGTATATAATACAGTATTATCAATTATAACCACTATGCTATACATTATCCTCAGAATTCATTCATCTTACAAGTGGAAGTTTGTACCCTTTGACCAGCATCTTTCCACCAACTCAGCCCCTGTTAACCACCATTCTCCTCTGTTTCTATGGCTTTGGCTTTTTTAGATTCCGCATATAAGTGATATCATACAGTATTTGTCTTTCTCTGAGTTATTTCACTTAGCATAATGCCCACAATGTCCATCCATGTTGTCATATATATATATATATATATATATATATATATATATATATCACATCTTCTTTATCCATTCATCCATTGACAGACACTTAGGTCATTTCTCTAACTTGGCTTTTGTGAATAATGCTGCAATAAGCATGGATGTCCAGATATCTCTTTGAGATCCTGATTTTATTTCCTTTTGATATACACCAAGAAGTGGGATTGCTGGATCATATGGTAATTCTATTTTTAATTTTTTGAGGAACTTCCATACTGTTTTCCATAGTGGCTGCACCAATTTACATTCCCATCAACAGTGTACAAGGGTTCCCTTTTCTCCACATCCTCGCCAATATTCATGTCTTTTGTCTTTTTTATAATAGCCATTCTAACAGGTGTGAGGTGATATCACATTGTGGTTTGGGTTTGCATTTCCATGATGATGTGATGTTGAGCACCTTTTCATGTACTTGTTGGCCATTTGTATATTTTCTTTGGAAAAATGTCTATTCAGTTTCTCTGCCCATTTTTAATCCAGATTATTTGTTATTGTTGTTTTGTATGAGTTATTGTGTTGTATGTTATATATTTTGGATATTAGCTCCTTATCAGATACATGATTTGCAAATATTTTCTTCCATTCCTTAGGTTACCTTTTCATTTTGTTGATTGTTGTTATAAATTTTAGAACTTTATTGTCTATTTACACAAAACGCTTACTGGGAGTTTGATAGAAATTGCATTCAACCTGTAGATAAATTTGGAAGAGAAATGACATCTTTACTCTTTTGAATCTTCCAATCCATGAAAATAGTATGCCTTACCATTTATTTAGATCTTCTTTGATTTATTTCATCAGCATTATGTTGTTTTCATTACATAAATCCTGTATGTGTTTTGTTAGATCTACATTTAAGCGTTTTACTTTTTAGTGATTATAAATTGTATTGCATTTAAAATTTCCATGTCCACATGTTCATTGCTAGTATATAGAAATTCAGTTGATTTTTGTATGTTAATCTTGTATCCTACAACCTTGCTAGACTCACTTATTAGTTCTAGGAGTTTTTGTGTGTTCTTAGGGGTTTCCTATATAGACAATCATGTCATCTACAAATAGGGACAATTTTATTTGTTCCTTTCTGATTTGTATACTTTTTAATTTACTTTGCTTGTTTTATGGCAGTGGTTAGGACTTCCAGTACTATGTTGAAAAAGAGTGATGAGAGCAGACATCCTTGCCTTTTCCCCATTCTTAGAGGGAAAGAATTCAGTCTTTCACTGAATTAAATATGTTAGATGTACGTTTTTTGTAGATATTCTTTATCAAGTTGGAGGATTCCCTCTCCAGTCCTACTTTGCTGAGAGTTTGAATTGGCGTTGAATTAGGAAACATTTTAATGATAATTACTATGTGCTATGCAAAGTTCACAATTAATTCTTTTGATTAGCTCATTTAATTATCATAAAAATCTTAAGAGTTAGGTACTATCAATAGCATCTTCTTTTCAAAGATAAGAAAACTGAGGCACAGGAAGGGCAAATAAATTAAACAAGTTAAAACAGCTAGGAAGTAGCAAAGTCAGAATTAAAACCAAGCTGTCTAATTTCAGAATCTATGTACTCAATCAATGCCATATGCCAACTTTGAACAATTTACATTAGCTTTGGGGACTTAGGTTTCTTCATTTGTAAAATGGAGATGATGAATCCTAACTCATTGGGAAGATTAAGTGAAATAATGTATGTGCTTGGCATATGGTAAAAGTGCTCAATGGATGTCAGCTATGTCAGTTACTGTAGCCTTACTATCAACTCTCTGGGCTGGAGAGATCGGTAGAGTCTGTGGCATATGAATCTGGTCTATAGAAGTAGAGACATCCTTTCCAGCTAAGCTGGAAAATGAGTCAACTCATTCTAATTTAAGACTGTAGAACATACATGATTAGAGACAGAGGAACTTGAGATCCCCCCACTCCCACGGTGAAGCTTTATATTATATTTATACCCAGTGTAGAATCTCCAGGACTGGAAACCACCTTAAAAATCCCAGGATATACAAAGAAAAGATATAGAAAGTACTTAATGAGAAGTATAATATCATAGGCATTTATTGAGCTCTCTTTTGTGCAGGGCAGGGTCAGTAAGAAAAAATACTCAGACCTTTCCTTTCTCATTCTTCACACAAGTAGTTGTTATTTTGGTAGAAATTGGACGTTGTACTGAACAGGCTGCATTTGTCTGTAGTTACATTTTTTCCCCAATTTATTTTCAGGTGTGTATCAATTATTGCCTTTTTTTTTTTTTTTTAACTCAGGAAGAAAGTGACTGAGGAAAAAACTTTGAATGCTTTTAGCAAATCACAGGTGTGTGTTCAGTGTTCCTGGATGGGATTAACAGGCATGCTGAGTGAGCAGAGTATTTCAATCAAAATATACACTGAGCACTCAGAGTATAGCAGGAAAAGAGGGAAAAGCATAATGTGAGTAGAAATCCTTTTATTCCAAGGGTAATGGCAACTCAGACAGCAGCTTATACACCTGGGTTCCTGTGATACTCTTTCCATCACAGCCGTAAACAGCTTTTTGGACCTTTTGGCTGCCGTTCTTTTCCAGCCGAGAAGCTTTTCTTCTGTTTTATGCTACCACCACCTGCTGTCCTGTTCCTACCACACAGAAACTCTTCTCCCCTTTTCTAGACAAGAACTAGTCTGACTGCAAGCCCACGATAGGGACATCTTTAACTGAGTTTAAGCAATGACACAACTTTTTAAGACTTAATTTTAAAAGCACAGACTTCTAAAATAGAAATGTCTTGTTTTAAATGCCTGTAAATAAAGTACTTTTCTTTTAGTCATGTGATGACGCAGGGCTGAATATATGATTTTCACCATGGCAAGAGGAAACAATTGCATGGGTGAACCATTTATTTATTTTTATTTAACAAGCATATAGTGTTTAGTATGTGTCAGTCACTGTCTTAAGTGCTCCACCAGAATAAGTCTTGTAGTCCTTATAACAAGGTACTATTATTACTGTGAGGTAGTTTCTATTATTACTCCCATTTTAAAAATGAGAGAACCAGGGCACAAAGAGGTCAAATAACATGCTCAAGGTCACTGTAGTGGATTATATTAGTGTTTAAAATATTAGTTGCTCCTCCCTGGTGGCAACAGTCTTAGCTGTGTTACTGTGTTGCTTTCCTTTCTCCATTTACGTTCAGCTTGGCCATGTAACTTGCATTGTCCTATGACATATGAACAGAAGTAAAATGTTCTGAACAAAAGCCGTAAAGTCAGTTCAGAATTCACCGTGTTCTTTTCCTCTTTATCCATGAGACCAACAGTGTTTGAGAGAGGGGACATTCTTTCATATTGGATTCGAGAATGAAGACAGATGGAGCTGACCCACATAGTACATATAACATGACCAAGAACTAAACCTTTGTGACTGTAAACCACCCAAATCCTTGGGTTATTCGTTCAGATGTTTGTAATCTTTGGCAGTGTAACATACAACCACCAGATCTCATTGGCATTTATTTATTATATTTATATTTACATTTATTTATATTTATTTCTTGCTTTCAAGTTGGCAGGTCAGTGGGACAGCCTGCTCCATGTGTCTCATTCAAGGGCCCAAGGTGGAGGGCCATCAGCTATCAGTGGCTTTTCTCATGCAGTGGCAGAATCACAAGAGAGCAAGTCCAACTCATATTTTAAACTGTTCAAGTGGCATCATGTCCTCTAAAATCTTATTGGATAAAACAAGTCACATGGCCAAGACCAAAGAGTGAGGGAAGAATAATCTTCTCTCCATAATGCAATGACAAGGGCATGGATGTAGTGAAGAGTTGGGACCAATTATTAAATCTAACGTGGTTACTAATTCATAACTTAGCTAAGGTGAATGAGAGTGTCAACAGCTAAAATTCAAATCCAGGCAGGTTGGCTTTGTACATTTGTATTTAAAAGTTTTTTGAGATATAATTCAAATTCCATAAAATTCACTCTTTCAAAGTGTACAATTCAGTGCTTTTTCGTGTATTCACAAAAAATCGCCACTATTTAATTCCAGAACATTTTAATCACCCCCAAGGAAACAGCATATCTTTAGCAGTCACTTTCCATTTCCCCCTACTTCCAGCCCCTTGAAAACACTAATATTTTTTCTGTCTCTATGGATTTGCCTTTTCTAGGGAGTTCATATAAATAAAATCATACAATATGTGGCCTTTTGTGTCTGGCTTCTTTCACTTAGCATAATGTTTTTAATGTATTTCCATGCTGTAGAATGTATCAGTATTTCATTCCTTTTTATGGTTGAATAATATTCTATTATATGTATATATCACGTTCTGTTTATCCCATCATCAGTTAGATGGACTTTTGGGTGGTTTCCATTTCTGTTTCAGTTCGCTTCAGTATATAACTAGGAGAAAATTGCTAGGTCATATGGTAGGTTATCTAATGTGTTCGCATACAAATATTCATAATATTCCCTTATAAAACTTTTTCTTTTGTAAACTCAGTAGTAATGTATCCTCTTTTATTCCTGATTTTAGGAATTTGAGCTTTCTCACTTTTTTTCTTGGCCAATATGGCTAAAGATTTGTCAACTTTGTTGATCTTTTCAAAGAACCAATTTTCAGTTTTGTTGTTTTTCTCTATTGTTTTTCGGTTCTCTATTATTTTATTTACTCTAATCTTTATTATTGTCTTCCTTCTGCTTACTTTGAGTTTACTTTGATCTTCTTTTTCATAGTTTCTTAAGGTGGAAGTTTGTTAGTGATTTTGAGGTTTTATAATATAGGTATTACAGCTGTAAATTTCTTTTTTAGCACTATTATTGCTGCATTCCATAAATTTTGGTATATTGTGTTTCATTTTCACTCATCTCAAAGTATTTTGTAATAACCCTTGCAATTTCTTCTCTGACCTGTTGCTTATTTCAAACTGTGTTCTTTAATTTCTACATATTTGTTATTGAATTTTAATTTTATCCCATTGTGGTCAGAGTACACTTTATGATTTAAATCCTTTACATTTATTGTTTTATGGCCTAACCTGTGGTCTATCCTAGAAAATCTTCCATGTGCACTTGAAAAGGATTTGTGTTCTGCCACTGTTGCATGAAACGTTCTATAGATAAGTGTTAATTCTAGTTTGTGTATAGTGTTGCTCAATTCTTCTATTTCTTTTTTGATCTCCTGTCTGGTTGTTCTATTCATTATTGACTAGGGGTGTTGAAGTCTCCAAGTATTATTATTGAATTGTATTTTTTGTTGGTTAACACTTTTTTCTCCTATCTGATTGACAGCTGCATAAAGTAATAAATTATAAGTGTATATTGGTGGACACACAGTAGATAAAGTTGTAATTTGTATGACAGTAACATCACAAAAAAAAAAGGAGGGAAGGAGGGAGGGAAAGAAGATATATAGGATCAAAGTTTTTACGTATTATTGAAATTTAGTTGGTATTAATATAAACTAGATTGTTATGGTAAAATGTTAATTGCAATTCCAAGGCAACCACTAAGAAAATAACTCAAAAAATACCATAAGGTAAATGACACAGGTGTTAAAATAGTAGATGAGAAAATATCTATTTAACATAGAAGAAAGCACTAATGGGGGAATAAATGAACAAAATTAAATTAAAACATATAGAAAACAAATAGCAAAATGGCAGATGAACATCCTACCTTATCACTAATTACACTAAATGTAAATCAATTAAGCACTCCAATTAAAAGGCAACAGTTTGGGCTTCCCTGGTGGTGCAGTGGTTAAGAGTCTGCCTGCCAATGCAGGGGACACGTGTTCAAGCCCTAGTCTGGGAAGATCCCACATGCTGCAGAGCACCTAAGCCTGTGCGCCACAGCTACTGAGCCTGCACTCTAGAGCCTGAGAGCCACAACTACTGAAGCCCGCATGCCTAAAGCCCGTGCTCCACAACAAGAGAAGCCACCGTGATGAGAAGCCCGTGCACTGCAACAAAGAGTAGCCCCTGCTTGCCGCAACTAGAGAAAGCCCGAGCACAGCAACAAAGACCCAACTCAACCAAAAATAAGTAAATCAATTAATTTTAAAAAAAGGCAACAGTTTGCAGAATTGATAGAAAATACATGATATAACTGTATGCTGTTTACAAGAGACATACTTTAGATTCAAAGACACAGGTAAGTTGAAAGTAAAAGAATAGCAAAAAGATATACCATGAAATAGAGCTGGAACCAAAATAGAGCTGGAATGGCTACTAATATGAGACAAAATAGACTTTAAGACAAAAGTTGTTACTAGAGACAAAAGGGACATTTCATAATGCTAAAAGTGTCAGTCATTCAAAAAAACCTATAAACAGATATACACTTAACAAGAGAGATCCAAAACACCAATTTTATTTTATGTTTTTAATACACTATTTTCAAAGCAGTTTTAGGTTCACAGCAAAATTAAGCAGAAAATACAGAGTTCCCACATACCACCTGAACAACTTTTCCCACTATCAACATCCCACACCGGAGTGGTACATTTTGTTACAATTGATAAACTTACATTGACACATCATTATCATCCAAAGTCCATAGTTTATGTCAGGGCTCACTCTTGTATATTCTATGGGTTTTGAGGAATGTATTATGATATGTATCCACCATTATAATATTGTACGGAATATTTTCACTGCCCTAAAATAATTCCCTGTGCTTTACGTAAACCATTTATCTCTCCCTCCCTCCCACCGAACCCCTGGCAACCATTGATCTTTTTGCTGTCTCCATAGTTTTGCCTTTTCAGGATGTCATATAGTTGAAATCATACAGCATGTAGCCTTTTCAGATTGATTTCTTTCACTTAGTAATATGCATTTAAAGTTGTTGCATATCCTTTCATGGCTTGATAGCTCATTTCTTTTTAGCACTGAATAATACTCCATTGCAGTTTAATTATTCACCTACTGAAGGACACCTTCGTTACTTCCAAGTTTTGGCAATGATGAATAAAGCTGCCATAAACATCCATGTGCAGGTTTTTGGTGTGGACATAAGTTTTCAACTTCTTTGGGTAAATACCAAGGAGGGTGATTGCTATATCATGTTGTAAAAGAATGTTTTATAAGAAACAACCAAACTGTCTTCCAAAGTCGTCTCATTTTACATTCCCAGCAGCAACGAATGAATGTTCCTGTTGCTCCACATCTTTTGCAGCACTTGGTGTTACAGTGTTCTGGATTTTGGCTATTCTAATAAGTATGTAATGGTATCTTGTTGTTTTAATTTGCAATTCCCTAATGACCTAATTCTCTAATGTTGAGCATGTTTCCAGATGCTTATTTGCCATCTGTATATCTTCTTTGGTGTGGTGTCTATTCAGATCTTTTACCCATTTTTCAGTTGGATTGTTCATTTTCTTATTGTTGAATTTTTAATAGTTCTTTGTAGCTCTGTTCATTTTTCTTCATTCTTTTTTCTCTTTTTGTTCCTCAGACTGAATAATTTCAATTTACTTATGTTCCCTGGTTCTTCTGCTTAATCAAATTTGCTGATGAGTTCCTGTAGTGAATTTTTCATTGCAGTTATTCTGCTTTCCATCTCTAGAATTTCCATTTGATTCGTTTTTTATAATTTATGTCCCTTTAGTGAGGCATCTTTCTCATACTATTTTTTAGTTCTCTAGACATGGTTGCCTTTAGTTCTTAAATATATATAAAATGGCTGATGTTTAGTCATTGTCTAGTAAATACTACATCCAAACTTCCTCAAACACAGTTTTCCTTCATTACATTTTTCCTGTGTATAGACCATAATTTGTTTTTTTTTGCATGCCTCATAATTTTTTGTTGCAAAATGAGCATTCTAAATAATATAATGCGGCAGCTCTGTAAATCATATTCTTTCCTTTCCCAGAGTTTGTTGTTGTAATATGTTTGTTTAGTGACTTTTCTGAATGAATTTTCTAAAGTCTATGTTCTTTTTTGTGTGTGGTCTCTGAAGTATCTGCATCACTTGAGAGGGGTATTATTAAAATGCTCCTTCCCTACCCTCAAATTCTACCATACAGTTCATACAATTTTCCCCATACAATTCAGCCACACTGATCTGTGCTTAAGGGGGGAGATTAGTAATGTATAGTGGTTAAGCAAAAGGGCTTGAAATACAGGCTGCCTGGGTTTAAAGTCTTGTTCTGGCACTTACTAACTGGTATCTGCTTCATTAATGATTAATAATGATATAATGAAAGGTGCTTAAAATAGTGCCTGGCACAGTACAAGTGACATAGTCAACAAACATTGCTATTATTTTTAAGAGTATTGACATTATTATATTCCCTCAGTAGGTCCTTTGTGCTTGATGTACTCTCTGCCTGCACTCTTCTAGGACTTCTTGTGGCTGGCCTCTTCTTGTCATTTGAGTCTCTGTTCACATGTTACCTCTTCAGAGAGACTCTCCTGACTACTCAATATATGAAACCTTCTTCCATCATTCTCTGTTACATTTTTCTGTTTTATTGTCTTCAGAGCATGTGTCACTCTGCAGTTATTCTATTTATTTATTACTTCTTCATTGTGTGCCTGTTCACTGCACCCCCCAAATACAATGCTGCATGAGGACATGGGCCATGTCTACTTTTGGTTACTTGTCAGTGGATCCTCAGGGCCTAGAGCAGTTCCTGATGCATAATGGGGACTCAATACATATTTGATTAATGTATTTCCTTTGCACAGCCTTTACAGAAAAAAAATAATAAAAGTTATAGAAAAGCAAGTGGAAGACCTAAATAAATAGAGCAATATACTGTATTCATAGATAAGAAGACATGGTATCATAAAGATAAGAATTCCTTCTCCCCAAAAATCTAGAATTTAAATGGATTCCAAACATGGGTTTTTCATAGAGCTCAATAAGCTAATCTACAATCCATATATAAGAATAACTGATCAAGCATAGTCATGACAATTTTGAAAAAGAATGTGGAGGAGAAAGTTGGAGAAGGATAGAACTGCAGGGAGAAATAGAGAAACCCACAATTATGGTCAGAAATTTCAATAACCTTCTCTCAATAACTGATATAAAAAGTAAACAGAAAATCGGCAAGGATACAGTAGTTTGTAAAAACACTGTCAACTACCTTGACCTAAATGACATTATTATACTCTACCCAACAACAGCAGAATGCACATTCTTTTCGTGTGCACATGGAGCATTTACCAACATACACTACACTCTAGGCCATAAAACAAGTGTCAATAATTTTTCTTTTTATTGAATGAAAGATTCTTTAAATTCTATAGTGCTTTATAATTTTTGAAAGTTTCACACACATGATTTCATATAATCCCATAATAACATTTAATTGTATTTCTATTTTTTAAATTTTTTATATAATTTTGAAAGGTTACTTTCCATCTACATTTATTAAAAAATATTGGCTAACCATCACCCTGATACCAAAACCAGACAAAGACGTCACAAAGAAAGAAAACTACAGGCCAATATCACTGATGAACACAGATACAAAAATCCTCAACAAAATACTAGCAAACAGAATCCAACAGCACATTAAAAGGATCATACACCATGATCAAGTGGGGTTTATTCCAGGAATGCAAGGATTCTTCAATATACGCAAATCAATCAACGTGACACACCATATCAACAAACTGAAGAAGAAAAACCACATGATCA
>NC_041234.1:107924185-107979482 GCF_002837175.3 Physeter macrocephalus
CCCCCAGCCCCGCCCCCCATTCCCTGCATCTGTGCAGCGCTGTCCCCGCCTGAGCATCCCTCCCTCCTCGGAGCCCCTCCCCCTCGGCATCCGGGTGCAGTGGGTGAACCTTCCCCGTGGCCCAGGGCTGCGCTCGTTCCTCGCCACCTGTCCTCTGCCTCCACTCCTGGGGTCCTTGAGGATGGAGATGACACCCCCACGGGAGCGGTTCTGAACTAATCACTTGAGTTCATCAGGATTGGCTGGGACAAGCACGCAGCTCTCTGCTCACCTCCACGCTTTATCCGTCTTGTTCCACATCTTCAACGCCTTCCCTCTCTCTCTGTTCTCTCCAGCTGCTCCAATACTAACCATCCGCTAAGAACAAGCTCAATTCCCACCTCCTCCGTAAAGCCCTCCAGGACTACCCTCTGTTGATTCTTTTCCCTCTGAGATCCTAGAGCACGCTATACCAACCAGTTTTCAGGGGGAAATTCTTTGCCTCTCCTCCTGTGTGTTCATCTTTTCTCTCCAACTCGACTATAGCGTTCTTGAACGGAAATCAGTATTACCGAGTGACTGAATATACTTTTCACGAGTAAGAAAATCAACTTAGGATTTTTTAACTTTACAGTAATGCGAAAGCAATACGCATTCAGTAGAAACTACTTCGACTTTTGAATTTTGAGCTTTCCTCGGGCCCACCGTATGGGGAAAGACACTTCCTCCTGATGCTGGGTGGCAAAGCCCCAGCTCCCCACCAGCCACGCGACCACACCAGGAGACAGCGGATAGATGCAACCACCACGGACCCAGACAAGCACTCTGCTTGTCAGTACAGTAGTCAATAAATTACACGAGATGGTCAGCACTTTATTAAAAAATAGTCCTTGCATTAGATGATTTTGCCCAACTATAGGCTAACCTAGGTGTTCTGAGTGCACTGAATGTAGGTGAAGCTAAGCAGTGATGTTTGACACGTCAGGTGTATTAAATGCATTTTCAATTTATGATATTTTCAACTTACCATGGGTTTACTGGGACGTAACCCCATGGTAAGTTGAGGAAGATCTGTACAACAGAAGCAGCAGCCAAGGAACCAGTAGGAGAAATAATGGTTTTTATTTAAAGACAGTCACGGCATGGAAGCAACCTAAGTGTCCATCAACAGATGAATGGATAAAGAAGATGTGGCACATATATACAATGGAATATTACTCAGCCATAAAAAGAAATGAAACTGAGTTATTTGTAATGAGGTGGATAGACCTGGAGTCTGTCATACAGAGTGAAGTAAGTCAGAAGGAGAAAAACAAATACCGTATGCTAACACATATATATGGAATCTAAAAAAATGTCATGAAGAGATTAGTGGTAGGACGGGAATAAAACACAGACCTACTAGAGCATGGACTTGAGGACATGGGGAGGGGGAAGGGTAAGCTGTGACGAAGTGAGAGAGTGGCAGGGACATATATGCACTACCAAATGTAAATTAGATAGCTAGTGGGAAGCTGCCGCATAGCACAGGGAGATCACCTCTGTGCTTTGTGACCATGAGAGGGGTGGGATAGGGAGGGAGGGAGGGAGGGAGACACAAGAGGGAAGAGATATGGGAACATATGTATATGTATAACTGATTCACTTTGTTGTAAAGGAGAAACTAACACACTATTGTAAAACAGTTATACTCCAATAAAGATGTTAAAAAAAATATTGGCTATATTCCCTGTGTTGTACAATATATCCTTGAGCCTATCTTACACCCAATAGTTTGTACCTCCTACTTTCTCATCCCTATATTGCCCCTCTCCCCTTACCACTCCCCACTGGTAACCACTAGTTTGTTCTCTATATCTGTGAGTCTGCTTCTTTTTTGTTTTATTCACTAGTTTGTTGTACTTTTTGGATTCCATATATAAGTGATATCATACAGTATTTGTCTTCCTCTGTCTGACTTATTTCACTTAGCACAATGCCTTCCTAGTCCATCCATGTTGCTGCAAATGGCAAAACTTCATTCTTTATTATGGCTGAGTAGTATTCCATTGTATATACATACCACATCTTCGTTATCCATTCATCTGTTGATGGACACTTATGTTGCTTCCATACCTTGGCAACTATAAATAATGCTGCTATGAACATTGGGGTGCATGTATCTTTTCAAATTAGGGTTTTTGGTTTTTTCAGATATATACCCAGGAGGGGAATTGCTGAGTCATATGGTAGTTCTATTTTTAGTTTTTTGAGAAACCTCCATACTGTTTTCCACAGTGGCTGCACCAATTTACATTCCCACCAACAGTGTATGAGGGTTCCCTTCTCTCCACATCATCACCAACATTTGTTTTTTGTGTTCTTTTTGATGATAGCCATTCTGACCAGTGTAAAGTGATATCTCATTGTGGTTTTGATTTGCAGTCTGTTCTCTTACTTAATGGAATTAAAATGGAAAATATGTCACAGAAAGTTAACTGGAAAATTCCCAAATATTTGGAAAGTAAAACAGCAAAACAAAAACCCCAGCCTTCTGGATATCCCATGGGTCAAAGAAAATAGTCAAAAGACAAAGTAGAATTTTTTACACTGACTAATAATGAAAAGACAATATATCAGAATTTATGGGATGTCACTTAAAGCAGTACTTGCAGTAAAATGTATGGCACTGAACACCTCTATTAGAAAAGGAAGAATGGTCTGAAATGAATGACCTCAATTTGCACCTTAAGAAGCTAAAAAAGGGCTTCCCGGGTGGCGCAGTGGTTGCGCATCCGCCTGCCGATGCAGGGGAACCGGGTTCGCGCCCCGGTCTGGGAGGAAGAAAGCATAAGTCAATGAAATAGGGAGTAGAAAAACAATAGAGAAAATCAAAGAAACCAAAAGCTGGTTCATTGGTAAGACCAATAACATTGATAAACCTCTATATAGACTGATCAGGAAGAAAGAAAAAAAACCGCAAATTACCAATGTTAAGAGTGAGAGAGGGGACACGGTATCCCGGAAGGCAAGGAGGAAGTGTGTCAAGGTAGAAGGAAGTAATCAACTGTGCCAAATGCTGCTGCTAGGTCAAGAAATAATGAGGATGCAAAACTGGCGTTGGTTGAATTCCCTTGTGACCTTGGTAAAAGTTTTGGCAGATTAGTGGGGAGAAAAGCCTCAGTGAATCAGGTTCAAAAGAGAATGAAATTAATCCTTTGTCATTTGCTTCGTTTGCAAATATTTTCCCCCATTCTGAGGGTTGTCTTTTCGTCTTGTTTATGGTTTCCTTTGCTGTGCAAAAGCTTTTAAGTTTCATTAGGTCCCTTTTTTTTTTTTCCATTACTCTAGAAGGTGGGTCAGAATACCTAGGAATAAACCTGCCTAAGGAGACAAAGGATCTGTATGCAGAAAACTATAAGACACTGATGGAAGAAATCAAAGATGATACAAACAGATGGAAAGATATACCATATTCTTGGATTGGAAGAATCAACATTGTGAAAATGACTCTAGTACCCAAAGCAATCTACAGATTCAGTGCAATCCCTATTATTACATGTAGCTGTCCAGTTTTCCCAGCACCACTTATTGAAGAGGATGTCTTTTCTCCATTGTATTTGCAAACGAAGCAATTGACACAGGATTCATCTCCAAAATGTACAAGCAGCTCATGCAGCTCAATATCAAAAAAACAAACAAGCCAATCCAAAAATGGGCAGAAGACCTAAAGAGACATTTCTCCAAAGAAGACATACAGATGGCCAACAAACACATGAAAGGATGCTCAACGTCACTAATCATTAGAGAAATGCAAATCAAAACGACAATGAGGTATCACCTCACATCGGTCAGAATGGCCATCATCGGGCTTCCCTGGTGGCGCAGTGGTTGAGAATCTGTCTGCCGATGCAGGGGACACGGGTTCGTGCCCCGGTCTGGGAAGATCACAGCACTATTTACAATAGCCAGGACATGGAAGCAACCTAAATGTCATAGACAGAGGAATGGATAAAGAAGATGTGGCGCATATATACAATGGAATATTACTCAGCCATAAAAAGAACCAAAATTGAGTTATTTGTAGTGAGGTGGATGGAACTAGAGTCTATCACACAGAGTGAAGTAAGTCAGAAAAACAAATACCGTATGCTAACACATATATATGGAATCTAAGAAAAAATGGCAGTGAAGAACCTAGGGGCAGAACAGGAATAAAGATGTAGACTAGAGCATGGACTTGAGGACACGGGGAGGGGGAAGGGTAAGCAGGGACGAAGTGAGAGAGTGGCATGGACACATCTACACTACCAAATGTCAAACAGATAGCTAGTGGGAAATATAAAATAGCTAGTGGGAAGCAGCTGCATAGCACAGAGAGATCAGGTCGGTGCTTTGTGACCACCTAGAGGGGTGGGATAGGGAGGGTGGGAGGGAGGGAGACGTAAGAGGGAGGGGATATGGGGATATATGTATACATATAGCTGATTCACTTTGTTATACAGCAGAAAGTAACACAACATTGTAAAGCAATTATACTCCAATAAAGAAGGGTAAGCAGGGACGAAGTGAGAGAGTGGCATGGACATATATCCACTACCAAATGTCAAACAGATAGCTAGTGGGAAATATAAAATAGCTAGTCGGAAGCAGCTGCATAGCACAGAGAGATCAGGTCGGTGCTTTGTGACCACCTAGAGGGGTGGGATAGGGAGGGTGGGAGGGAGGGAGACGTAAGAGGGAGGGGATATGGGGATATATGTATACATATAGCTGATTCACTTTGTTATACAGCAGAAAGTAACACAACATTGTAAAGCAATTATACTCCAATAAAGATGTTTTAAAAATATAATGAAAGAAGAAGAATTTAAATCCATGAATATAGACAACTCTTGAATTTTGCTGCAGAATGGAGCAGAGAAGTGGGTCAGTATCTAGGAGAGGAAGTAGGGTCATGAAAGAGTATACTTTAAAAAAAAAATAAATTTATTAATTTAATTTAATTTATTTTTATTTTTGGCTGCATTGGGTCTTCATTGCTGCGCATGGGCTTTCTCTAGTTGCAGTGAGCAGGGGCTACTCTTTGTTGCGGTGAGCAGGCTTCTCACTGCGGTGGCTTCTCTCGTTGGGGGGCACGGGCTCTAGGCACGCAGGCTTCAGTAGTTGTGGCACGAGGGCTCAGTAGTTGTGGCTCGTGGCCCCTAGAGCGCAGGCTCAGTAGTTGTGGCGCACGGGCTTAGTTGCTCCACAGCATGTGGGATCTTCCCGGACCAGGGCTTGAACCCGTGTCCCCTGCATTGGCAGGTGGGTTCTTAACCTCTGCACCACCAGGGAAGCCCCGAAAGAATATACTTTTTAAGATAGGAGAAATAACAACATGATTGTATGGTAACAGGAATGATCCGTTAGAGAGAGAAAATTTGATGATGCAGAAAGGAGAAGGAAGAATTGTTAAGCTCGTGTCTTTGAGTATGCAAAAAGAGTAGAACCTATTGTGTACACAAGAAGACGAGAAGCTATCCTTAGCCAGTAGCACAGTGGCTCATTCATAATAACTGGAGAGAAGGACAAGGCCAGGTGTACAGAATCTCCAGGTAGGTGTGAACACATGGTACTGGGAACTTGTGGATGATCTCTTCTGATTACTTCTATTTTCTGGAGGAAATGGGAAACAAGGTCATTAGCTGAGAATGGGGATGGGAGAGGAGGTAGTAGAGGCTTGAGTAGAGAGACGAAGATGTCTAAAGCCCCTTTCAATTCTGACATTCTATGATCTTGAAGCTCAGGATAAAATACAGAAGAGCCTTCACTTTTTTCCCCTTGGAGGGAGAAGTAAGTTCTTTCTATGTAAGAACCACAGGAAAAAAAAAAAAACTGCATGAGATTGCAGGTGATATCAAGAAAAATTAGAAATAACCTAAATATCCATTAGCTGCTGGAAAGTTTAACTAAATTATGACCCACCCACATTATGGAATAGTATGCAGTGGATTAATAAAATAAAGTAGTTCTATACTAGTCCACATGGAAAGATCCCCTCGGCTTGTAAGGAGATGGAGTAGACGTCGTTTTTCTTCTCATTGCTATTCTCTTCCTTCCTCCCTTAAAAAGTCCTCAGCTTTGAATCTTGTAATCAGACTAAACCCCTCATCACCCCCTCTTGTTACTGTTGTTCACAGACCCCCATGTTTTGCTGACACAAAGTGAACATCCTTCTACAGTTAAATGCAAACTCTAGCAAGCAGGTATTAGATCATTTTGTTTCCTTTGCCATCAAAAAGGCCCCAGAGCAGTGAAAAGAGGCAGGCCAAAGAAAGAAGTCATATTCTGTGGTAATTGTTACTAATACACAATGTCACACCTCTCAACCCATATTTCTGAGGATTTTAAAGTACAGAAGACAGAGTTAAGGCAGGGACCCAGGAGAGCAGGTGATGGAGACCATAAAGGAAGCATTCTTTTCACACAAAAGTTCTCTATTATGGGGTTTTTAAAGATGTCTTAATGTCTTATTGGATCAATTTACCTAAAGTAATAAAACACTATTTAAAGGAAAAAGCACTGATCATGTGAAGCTAATGTTTTTATTGAAAAAATTTTCTAATATTCCTAGGTCAATTATAGTTTATGCTTCTGTCCCCTACCATTTAAAAGCATAAAAATAGTAACTAACTTTAAGGATCAAAAATTGTTTGCAAGCACTGAAAAATTATGAATGAAAATTGATGATGTGAACAATGAAGAAAAAGGAAGAAAAAACGGAGGTGAAGGAAGAGGAAGAGGAGAAAGAGAAGGACAAAGGATGAAGAGACAATGATAGGAACCATCTCTGCCTTAGAGAAAGACGTCAACTTCAGAATCAGGGTAGTGATGTTACAAAATGGACTTCTGGAGTAGATTTGCTTGCTTTCTTTTATAAGCTTATAGTTTCTGTTTACACTGTCAAAGCTTTTTGAAGAATATGATACTACTTCTAGCTTGTAAATTCCTTGAGGGCACAGGCCGTGTCTTATAGATCTTTGTATCTCACATAACATCTAGACAATTACTAGCCACAGTGGAGGTGCTCAATAAATATCTGTGGAAGGAATGACTGCAGAAGCCGAGGGATATTCTTTTTAAAAGGAGGGAAAAATGAAGTTTAAGAAAATTTAAAATGCATTTTCCAAATATTATTTTAGGTTAATTGTAAATCCATACATTTCAAAGTAAATCTACTCTATATTTTGCCAAATAATTTCTATTTTATTTATTTATGTATTAGCTTTTAAATTATTTTAACATGCAATGAACTCTTTATGGCTCATGAAAACTTTTTTTTTTTTAATATGTTTTCTTAACTTTTCATTTTGGAAATTTCCAAACCACAAACAAATTTAAAGAATATAACCTTCACCTAAATTCATCAGTTGTTAATACTTTGCCAAATTTATTTTATAGCAAAAAAAATTCCTTTTGGAGCCACTTCAATAATACAAAGAACGTTGAAGCGTTTTTGTAGAAAGCAGAAAGGGTATTTCATCAACTCTGATGATGAAGTAAAACCTCAAACATTTCTAAGACTTTAAGACCTTGATGAAAGAGACTGCCAGGCCTATTTTAGTTCACAATTTTAAATCAACCTGAGACAAGTATAATTAAAACAGTTCTTTTTTGACATTCACTTAAAGCATGGATATATTTTTAAATTAAAACATGAATTTTTTTGGTTATAAATCTGTGAATAATTTGGACTAATAAGTGTAACATCTATATTAGTCTTTTGATTGGTGGTATATATTTACTTTGATTTTTAGAAGATAAATATATGATTTAGCACAGAACCTGGCACAAAACATTCCATGTTCTTTTTATTTTACCTGTGTTATAGAGGAGAGTTAAATTTGTAAATCTAGAATTAAGTATGATATTTGTACACTGCATGTCAAGGTTGAATTGTAGGCTAGATAATAAACATTTCAAACCACAGCGTATACATCCTGGGAGTTAACCATACATTTGAACTCGTTTCCTGCAATGCAGTTATCTTTGCTCACAATGGATTTCCAGGTCTCTTTTTTTTAATAACATTAGATAAAAATTTAGAAGTTCGCAGTTTGTCTCAGTTGAATTTTGGTGCCCTGATTTTTCATATGCAAATTAGGATAGCTTATCATTATATATCATATATATATATGTTTTAAGGAATGAAAATATTTATTTAGCTCTTCCACAATTCACAGAGTCTTTTCACTAACATTACCTCATTCATTCTTCACAATATTCCTATGAACAAGCTAAGGATGTAGAGAGATCTGGAAATGTTTCACCCCATGAACAAATCAAAGACAGGCATTTTTTGAAGGGTAGATTCAGTAAGGTGGAAATCCTTCACATATGCTAAATTCTGCCTTGAGGAAGAGGAATCATATTTATTATATTGCTTCCTGGGCAGAACTAAGACTAGTAGGTAAAAAATAATAGTAGTAATATAAAAAATAAGAAATATAAATAAAGCAATAATAAAGATAAATTTTACCATACATGATGTGGCAGGTACTTATAATTAGCACTTTACATACATTCTTTCATTTAATAATGGAAAATATATTATTATACCCATTTTACACATGAGGACACTGAAGCTTTGAAAGATTAGGTAACTTGCCTAAGGTCATACAGATAATCAGTGGTGGTGCAGGAATTTGAATATGTATGTGACTCCAGAGCCAGTGACCTCATCCTCCATGTTATACTATCTTTTCTTTATGCCATACTGCCCATACATGGGAAATGGAGTTACCTGAAGGATTCACGCCAGAATGTATTAGGGGTGAACTGAGAACTCTCAATGGTGTTAAACGCTGATATTTGCCATGCAAACTGGCTCTGAACTACCGTTGGTTCATATTGAACACTAGGACTGAGTGGGGAGAACCTGGGGCATTCTGAGTGTTCTGGAAATAAAGCATTGACATTTGTCCCAGAAAAGAATAAGAGGTAGTGGCTGAATAGTTCCTAGAGGTCAGGAAGGCAAGATGGCATCCAGAATCCACATGGGTAAAGAGCAGGAAAGAAGCTAAGTACCACCAACCATCTAGTTGCTCAAACACAAACCTATCAATCATCTCCGATTTGTTCCTGTCTTTCCACTTAACCTTCCCCAATCTGGCTCACCAGGAGGTCCCATCAACACTATCTCCGACATATTTACTAAATCCCTCCATTTCTCTCCATCACCACCATCCTAATTGAGATTCTCCTCATCTCCCACCTGAATAACTGCCATAGCCTCTAGCTGGTCTTGCTGACACTCCAACTCCTACAGTCTATCCTCACAAGAAGCCAGAGTGATCTTGTGAAAATGTAAACCAGATCATGTCACCCCTCTGCTCAGAATAGTTCAGGGGCTCCTCTCCGGGCATAGGATAAAGACAAATTCCTTCCTGAGACCTACAGAGTCCTCACATGGACTGGCCCCCATTTGCCTCCCCAGCCCCCTCACACCCCACGCTCACCCTTGCTCTCTCCATGCCCCAGGCAAGGTAGTGGAGTGGTTAAGAGTCTGGGCTCTGGAGTCAAACTGCCAGGACTTGAATTCTGGCTCAACCATTTAGTAACTCTGTGACCTTGGGCAATTTACTTAAGGGTTCTATACCTCTATTTCTCCCCTCTGTAAAATGGAAATAGGGCTTCCCTGGTGGCGCAGTGGTTAAGAATCTGCCTGCCAATGCAGGGAACATGGGTTCAAGCCCTGGTCCGGGAAGATCCCACATGCCGCGGAGCAACTAAGCCCGTGCACCACAACTACTGAGCCCGAGGGCCACAACTACCGAGCCCGAGTGCCACAACTACTGAAGCCTGCACGCCTAGAGCCCGTGCTCCACGACAAGAGAAGCCACTGCAATGAGAAGCCTGCGCACTGCAGTGAAAAGTAGCCCCTGCTCACCACAACTAGAGAAAGCCCACATGCAGCAACGAAGACCCAACACAGCCAAAAATAAAATAAATAAAATAAATAAATTTTAAAAAATAATAAAATAAAATGGAAATAATACCAGTACCTAGCTCATAGACACTAAACTCACTATGCAGTCCAAAATGTCGATAGGGCCAGGTCGAAAAACCCTGTTGCAGGAAGAATGTTTAAGGCAAAAAAGGAAACAGGTTTCACTGGAAGATGTATTAGGAGGAATGGAATTGTTTTAAGTGCCACTTTTTGTTTTCCCCTCATGACAGACTAATCTGAGCATTAAATGTAAAACATGCCTTTCGCTGTTTATCAATACAGGTCAAAATTAGCTAGCTCTTCTGAAAGTTATCATTCTTCAAATAGAATAAAGCACAACGTTGAACTACAGAACTGACCACCCATGATTTTGTCCACCAACACATTCTTTGCTCCTTTAATTCCATTAATCCACGGTGGTGGATAGGGTTCAAAAATCTTTCTGAGCACACAACTCTGGGCCAGCCCTGACCTCTTGCTGCCATCTTACGGAAATAGCTTCTCCAATGGCCTCGGACCCTGTGGTCCTAGCTACATGAATGGTAGCTTCCATTTTGATTAAAATTCTTTAGCCACAGTCATATTTCCTTTCGTCTTTGCGGCAAACCGTATGAAATAGATGAATGTGTCAGCACACACAAGAGCAAGGAGATGGGACTCTGACAATTGTAAGCTATTCACAAAGTTTTTCCATAATTGTGAATTCAGGGCACAGTTTTTATGCCCAGAACAAATGGTTTGCAAAGAAACTCATCTTAGCACTCTTTTTCCCAAAAGGTTGATGATAACTATTGCTTTGTTAAACTTTATGAATTACATTTCAAAAGAGAAAATACCACTCTAATCCACTTTCTATTGATAACAGCAAGATTAACTGTTGCCTCAAACTCATGTCCCTCCCACAATGACTAACAAAGTATTTGTATGTGTTGCCCAGGGATCTACCCGCTCATTAAAAAGACCCATGTTGCAAATACCAATCTAGAAACCTTCTGTTGGCTTCTAGAACAAATACAAATAAGCAGATTATGTCGTTTATCCCCTCTCTCTTTGTATCTGTAGTTAGATGTATGGAATAGAATGTGATAAAATAGATTTTAAGGAAATAGTAGCAGACAGAAATTTTGCTGCTGAGGAAAAATACTTGTTTTAAGAAATACAAGCACCAGTAAAAAGATCTGCCAGGGGCTTGGAGTTGGGGAGTAATGATTTACTGGCTACAGGGTTTTATTTGCGGTTGATGAACTTGTTTTTGTTGGTTTGGTTTGGGTTGGGTTTTTTTAAGTGGGTGTTTTCATATGATTGGATTAAGATTGAATTTAGTAATGAAAGTACGTTAATTTTTTAAAAAATTACCATCTTAACCATTTTAAAGTGTACAGTTCAGAGGTATTAAGTACATTCACATTATGGTTGTGCAACCATCATCACCGTCCTTGATGAACATGTTTTGTAACTACATAGCGGCGGTGGTTGCACAACATTGTGAATGTACTAAATATCACTGAATTGTTCATAAAATGCCTCCTGCATGTTTGCATACTTATGGTATTTATACATATTATAATTTTCTCCTTCTTTTTGATAAAACAGGATTTCAGCTAATAAAGGTAACCAAATTACCAGGAAATATATTCCAAGGATATTAAAAATATGTCATTGAGTTTTAAATTGTTGGTGAACCCAACTACTGAGAATGGAAGCTGTGTCCTGAATGTTTGTCAATTCCAGTTCAGCTCTATAATGAACAGCAGTAGGGCTTTCACTCACTGAGACCAATATGATTTTTTTCCTTGCATCTCTATTTCAACTGAAAGAAAAGGAGAAAAAAAAATCTTCTATGAAATAAGTGACCTTTCTATTGAGTGTAGATCACTTCCGAGTTGCTTCAGACAACTGGCTTTTTTGTCCAGGTGTCTTGTTTATCTCTCCCTGTGTTATGGCAATAACCCAACCATTCTGAAATCCCCATCTGCAGAACCAGGTGGGACACTAACCCACCATTACTCCATGCCTCCAGAGCCCCTTTGGAAAAAAGGCTTCAGCAGAAACAGATAAGTTCCCCCCTCCTTCCAAGGCCAACATAACTCAAGGCAGCGAGATCAGACAAAAAATTCATTTACGGTTGGTTGGCCGAATCCCCTCCCCCTCCCCCAAAGGCCAATATATCTCCTGGGGTGTTTGGTATTTCCAGAGAGGTCCCTAAGTTGAGAGACAGAAGTAAATTGTTTTATATACGCATAACACACACAGAGTCAGAAAAGAAGAAAGAAGTAACTCAGCGGGCCAGTGCTAAAATCTTGCGAGAGAGACACGTGGGCGCGCGCGCAGCCAATCTGTAAAGCCTGGTGCCTTCCCTCAGGCTGGTTTTTTCTATCCCCTCTTTTCTGCCCGGATACACGTGTTGGGGGAAGGGACCAGAGGCAAAGTTCGCAGGGCTTTCTTTCCGCAGCCACCGGGGCAAGGAGCTCCAGACTTCCCCTCCCCTCCCTCTCCCTTCATCCCAGAACGGCCCCCTGCATCTCCCCGCAGCCAAGTCCTCCCCCCTCCCCCCAATCAGATTGATGCCCCCGTCGAGTTAGCCCCTAGGAAGGAGTCATCTTGCCATGGAGTGTGAGCCCGTCCACACGGGGGCGGGGGCGGGGGCAGCGGGGGCGGTAACGACACCTCACACCAAACCAAAACGACGATTATCAGACTGTATTTCATTTCTAATGAATCATTAAGGCAAATAAGACCATTTTCGTTTCCACTGGACCCCTTTCCTTTCCGTGGGCCTCTCTTGCCCGCGCGGACCGTCCCCACATCCCCGGAGCCTCGCCGCTCTAAGGCGAGCAAGGAGTCCCCAGATAACTATTTAGTATAAACAAACCGTGAGGCTTTAATGGAATTACCTCAGCCTGCTAGTAAATAATTTATAGTAGGCAGTAAATAAAATATGGTTCTATGTCTTTAAAAGAGTTGTCAAGTGGAAAACACCCACCAGAGGGATGTAAACCCCGAAGACTGCCACGCTTAAAGACGCCGGTTGGGATGGAGAGCCGGGGAAAAGACAACATGTTTTTATACCCTGAGGGAAGGCGTTGGTGCTGCCAGAGGCGGAGCCGGCAGCTTTCAGGGAAGGTTTCCGCGGGCAGGAGGGAAGAGACACCACGTCTCTGTCACTGAGCTGAGGGGCAAGCGATTAAAATGCAAAGGAAGGAGGCTGCACTTTCAGAATAATACCTTCCAGCTGAAAGCCTAGTCGCTTTCAAATTCGTTATCACACTTAATCCTCGCCACCACCCTTCCAGAAAGATCAGGCCGGGACCATGATTCCCATTTTGCGGATGGGTTTAAAAAAAAAAAAAAAAAAAAAAACGCTCTGAGGCTAAGGGCCAGCCTTCAGGTTAAGTGGATGACGGAAGTGCCCAGGTCTTTGCAGCTCCGGCCCGAGCAGTCGTTCTTCCCCGCGGCGCCCCCAGGCTAGTGCCCCCCACCAGACAACTCACGCTGCCCGCCCAGCACACTAGCCCAGTTTTACAACACTCCGGCAACTCTTCTGTTTTCGGTGACCTGAGGGCTCTCTAAATAAATTTTCTGCCCCCCCCTTCTCCGTATCACCCACCCCCCCGAAGGCGCATCCCCAGTTCGGAGAGGAGGACAGATTTATGAGCGTCTCCTCAAGGTTACCCTCAAGACAACCTTGACCATGAAACCAGAATCCTGAACACTTGACCTAAATTTCCAAGGGCATCTGTTTCCGTCTGTAATTGTCACCAGGCTTCATTTGAAATTCGATCCTGTGTCACTAATGGTATTAACAGGAGCTAAGGTCCAACCTTCCAACGGGAGACTGTTGCATATGATTTTACTTCCAAACGAAAGTAAATCAGCTTCTATAAACCTGCAGCAATCCCCTCCCCGAGCACAATAAAACTGTTGTCGCAATCAATAAATCTCTGGTTTGGGGCAATGAAAATTAGATAACTGTTTTCTCTCTCTTTCTGTCTCTTCTCCCCCCCCCACCCCCATAAGACAAAGCCACTATTCAAAGAACGGGGCGTCTTGTTAACCATTTCTGAAGTCCCTCGCTGTACCCGGCGCCTTTCAGACACGCACCTCTCAGTCATCGGAGAAAACCAGACGTTTAATTATGGTGACTTTTGTTCGATCATTACGGATAATAAAGGCAACCTTTTCGCTAGATACAATTATAACGCAAGCTGCTCCAACACCTGCACGGATCGCATTTGTCTCCAGCGTGGTTTCTCTCTCCCCCTCTAAACTGCCTTTGAATTTCTCCTTCTCTTCTGACCAGAAGATTTAATATGTTGCAAGAGATAGATTTCACGAAAACGCCTTGTCCCTTCTGTAGCTACATCTGCTCCGACCTATTAAGAAAAGTAAGACATTTTGATACTAATTGCAAATAAATTGTGATGTGTTCACCGAGTAATTGATTTAATGAAGTTCATATGAAACTCCTGAGATTGGCCAAGTGAAAGGCCCCCTGGTGCGTCTATTGTGCAGGGAAAGGAAGGTTGGTTTTTCGTTTTCTTTCTTTCTTAAAACACACACACACACACACACACACACACACACACACACACACAAGTGGCGTGGCGGGTGGAGGGGGGATGAGGAGGGGGGTCAGCACAGATGTTACCTCCGCAGTCGACGCGGTGGCGGGAAGGAGCCTCCGGGATCGCGCCTCCCGCCCGCCGGCCCGCCGCGAGCTCCGAGTCCTGCCAAACGAAGCGCAGGCGGCCGCGCCCCGACTGGGCCCCGGCATCCCCGTACGCGCAGTTCAGCGGCAGACACGGCCGCTAGCGTCCTCGGAGTTGCCGAGGTCGCATCGGGTGTTGCCGCTAGGTTCTGCTCCTCCGCTTCCCGAGGTCTCGACGCCGGCCTCTAAGCCACTTTCCCGGCCCAAAGGCCAGAGGCCAGGAGGCTGAGCGAGAAGGAGGGGGCACCAGGTGGCTCCTCGCTCGGTCCCGGCCCCCAGGCCGCAGCCGGGGAGAAAGCTGCCGTAGCTGGTACACGCCACCCCCTACGGCCCGGGGGTTCCGGGGTGCTGGGGGCCCAGGCCCACCCCGCAGCCGAGAATCTGGGCAACGAGGCCGCCTTCGGCGCTCACGCCGATTTTCCTTTTCAACCTTTCTGACCAAATTGGCAAGTTAAGGGGCTGGGGCTTGCGGGCTGCAGAAACGGAGTACGAATATTCTGAACACCTGCTGAGCCACAATTAGCTCGCTCTTTCCCAGCAGAGGGTATTATTGCTCCCCTTTAACAGATGCAGACACTGAGGCCGGAAGGACCCTTGGAGGTTCTCGAAAAACGTTCCCCAGTTTTCCCCCAGAGCCCTCCAAACATTCTCTTGGGTAACTTAGTCTGGAGGGCGTGGGGGCCAGGGCAGAACCGGCCGCAGGGCCCGGCCCACGTCTCCGGGTTGGCTGCGCACAGCCGGCGGCTCGAGTTTGGAATTTTTGTTTCGTTTTGTTTTTAAAGACAGAGGAGCTCCTTTGAATAATCAGAGCCCGAGCTGAGCTAGCGGGTGACTCCAAGTTCCTCGGAGTTGCCCTGCTGATGAACTTTCCCCGAGCTGCTTCCTCCCGGGTCCGGGAGCCGCTAATCTGGGTCCCAGAGCGCTCGCAGGCCCCGGCGGGGCTGGGGGAGGTGCTGACTCTGCACCGCGGGCGTTCGCTGCCCGGCCCCGCGAGCCCGGCTGGAGGGACGAAAGGGGGCCCTCCCAGCCGCCTCCACCCACTTCGGGGCAGCCGCGCCCACTGTGCGCGGGGACTGGACCGCCCGCAGCGTGCAGGCCGGTTCTCCTTGGAGGTGGCAAACAGTTCAAAACTCAGGCGAACGCAAACGGTCACCGCTGGGGTCCGACAGCGTCCACGTTCTCTCCCCGAGGGGCCAGCGCTGGCGCGAAACCAGGCGAAGGAATCAGCCCCTTGCTTTCGCCTTCGACATTTCTGACTGGCGGGTGCTCCAACGCCCGGCCCCGAGCGCCCAAGAAGCGCCAGAAGTGCCAGCTTGTCCCGGGGCGGAACTGGGCACCAAGTGCTCAGCCCGCTGCTTCCCGGGAAGCTCTGCTCCCCACGCTTCTGTCGGGGTTCGCCCGGCGCAGGCCCACCCTTTCGGGGACTCTCGGCCGGCCCCATTCGTTGTTGGGACCGAAGCACCTCTCCTTTTGTCTCGGTGGAGCCCTTTCCTCCTTTATTTTCCGGGACGCAGAAGGATGGGGGGGGGGCTAGGCCACCTCGCCCCGGTACGGGGAACCCCAGCTAGCCGCCCCTGCCCCGGGCTCAGCATTTCCGTGACCCAAGAGGGACTGTCTGGGCGTCTGGAGCCTCCTCCCCCATCTGTGGGCCTCGGAGTAGGTGAGCTAGGAGCAACTTTCTCCAGCCCAAGGTCACAAGCACACTTTCTGGGGCCGCGAATCCCTGGCTGCCCCTTTCCCGCATCCGCTTCAGCACTGACGCCGGCCCGGAGGCCAGGGTGTCGAGGACGCGGGTCGGCTCTAGCGCCGCGGGGCCGGGCAGTCGGGGGGCCTGGGCCGCAAGGGTCTTCGGGATTGCGGAGGGAGGCGCCGGTTGGGGGAGAAAAGTTAGATTTGAGAGGCTTGGCGGGCCAGGATTGTTTCGGATGACCTTTTCTCCCCAGGAAGTGGGCACCAGCAGCTGATAATCACGGGCGAGGGGCGTGCAGTCTTTGTGAACATTTTTCACATTCCTGGGACCTGGGCAAGATTGACAGGGGTCTTGGAAGGTATGGGACTCGCGGTATCCCGCCTAGTTTGAAGTTGCAGCCTGTGCGCCCCAGGACCCTGCCCCTCCCGGGCTCAGTGGACCCCAGGAGGCGGCTGCACCCCTGGTCCGGGCGCCCCGCTGCGGCGCCCCCTAAGGCCGGGAGGTGGGAGCGGGCGGGGGCGGGGGGTGGGTCCGGATGGGGGGCGGGAAGCTGGGTGTGCGCGGGGGCCCCGCCTGAGAAGCGGTCACCCGCGGGGGCTTGGCATCTGAAAGTGCGATATGGGTAGCTGGGAGTGGAGATTTACGATCCTAGAGGACAGAGCGTGAAAGGGGTATCATCATCAGTTTTGACTGAAAGAAAGAAAACATATTTTTAACAAAAAGAAGGGCCCTTGCCATTCACCCGCGTTGTTAGGACAACGTGAACTATCCTTGAGATGATTAGTTCCACTTCAAAGGAATTTACATTCAACAGTGAAAACTCAGCCTCTTTTTATTTATTCGAAAAGACTTTTCACTACGGAGAGTCATATGTTCGGTCTTTCTATTTATTTTTCCGCATTCACGGTGCACTTGTATTAAATCAACAGAAAGAGCTGCACAACGCACTCATTATGCGGACCAGCCCGGGGTTCCGGGGACCCAGAGCTACAGGTAGACGGGGCGGGGGAGAGGGTGCTGGGGTTGAGAGGTCTGGGACCACGCAGGCGACCGCCAGGCAGAGGGGATGCGGTGGAGAGTTAGGGGAGCAGGTCTGCGGAGGGAGAAGCATGGCACCGAAAAAAACCTAAGCCCCACCCAAACGCAGTAACCGGAGCTCTCCAGCGCTGGGTACAGCGCCTGGCGCGCTTCACTGTTTCTCGTGAAGAAAGTGGTCCCGAAGTTTCCAGCGACAGCCCAGAAAGCTGTTAAAAACTGATCGGGTTGACACAACTTCGCCGGTCACGATTCAATCCCATCTCCACAAATTGAGAAGACACACGCTCATGTCTTAGTAGCTTGGGATGTTTGCTCTCACACATATTCCCAGGGCCCACAAGTACACGCCCCAACGGCACCCCCGGGTCGCCACTTGTCGCCAAATCCAGGAAACCCCTAATCAAAGGAACAAAAGTAAAAAGTTTAGGCGTGCCGCGTCCTGGGGGCGGGGTGGAGTGGGGTGCTACCTCTCTAACAGTCTCCGAGCATCTCTGGGCAGTGGCTGGGATAAGGTTCTCAGCCTCACCTCACACACACCTCCAGCCCGTGAACCCCGACACTCCCCACCCCACTGCAAACTTGCTCTTTTCTTCAGCCCAGGGCTAAGTTTTTCTCAGCAGTAACGGTGATGCTAAACTTTTTCTTGATGACCTTTTCCAGCTTCTAATTAAAGGGGAAGGAGAATCTGTGTTAGCCATTGTATTCAAGAGTTTGTCCACCATCTCCTAATGTATCTTGATTCACACCCGCCCCCATCACACACACACACAAACTGAGCCTATACCTTGAATTATTGTCAACATGAATTCTAGCAGTTACCCTTTCTAACCAGGTTTCTGGGTCTCCCTCACTTAGATTCAGAAGCAGTGGCCACAGGCTGCTTAGCTAGGAATTAAAGATGGCCGACATTTGCCACCTGTAGCAAAGGTGTGAGCTGGGGTAGTGACTGGGGAAGGCCCTCCTTTTCCTGCCTCTGCACAAGACCTTTCAGGGTTGAATGAGAAGTCGGGTTTTGTTCAGCATCCTCTTCCCCCAGGATCCTCTTGGATTTATTTCACCTCCTCGGTCTGATGGTTTCCTTTTGCTTCTTCGCCTGCCCAAACCTGAAGTTTATCCTGAGACGTCCCTTGACCTCTCCCTCTCCTTCTAAAAGCTCTCTGGAACAGCTTTCCTGTCCTCTCGTCCCTGACCCTTCACAGAGAATCAAACTGCAGTAAGTCAGAACCCCGAGCAGAACTCTGGATGTGCCAGTCCCCCAGGTGGTTTGAGACAATGTGCAGACAATCATGAGAGTCAGAGCCCCACCCCTAACTAGATCTATGCCTTAGTCAGTGAACTCTTGGGGACTTCCACATGGGTTGGTGTTTGTTCCTCCGTGGTATCTACACTTCGCTGCAGGTAGCAAATGCACTCCGGTGTCCAACCCTGTTCGGTTGCCTTGGAGGTGCCTCTCTTGATCTCATGAAGGAAGGAAGGAAGGAAGGAAGGAAAGAAAAAGGAAAAAAGAAGAAAGGAAGAGAAAGAAGACGGAAGGAAGGAAGGGAGGGAGAGCGGGAAAGGAGAGGCCCCAGTAGAAAGCAATACTGGGAGAGCTCTGGGAGGCCTCCAGCTGAAAAGCCTTGAGAATGAGAGGCTCCCGGCTCCCAAGGCAACTCTGGTGGGGGGAGGGCAGGAGGAGACGTGTGAGAAGAGTGACACATCCTAAAGCACACCCCAGGAGAGCTGGGGATCTAGGAAGGACTCAAAATGTATTTCTAATTACTTTTCATGCTCCCAGGAAAGAGGCTCCTTTTAAGTTCTATTTTAAAAGCTGGTTATTGTTCTGAGTCTTAGTCTACACTCTGAAAGCGCTGTTTATACATTTTAACTTTTTGTATAGGGCAGAAGGATGGTAAATGCTATCAATGTACTTTTCTGGCAAAATCTGTAGAAAATCAAAACTTGGCAACTTCTTCAATAATAGTTTTCTCATTATAAGAACTGATTAGGAGTAGCAAAGACATTGATTTGTGAAAAAATTTATAGATTCTTTATAAGAAATGAGGAAACTCTCATTCATGTCTTGTTTCTGTTTAATGTATCTCTCAGGTAGCTGAGGCTCCAAATGGGCAAATGTGAATTATGCAGACATGACTGCAGAGCAGACATCCAGTCAGCAGAGGGCAGACTCGTCACTGTCAAACCCTATTTCCAGATTTGGAGGTGACAATGGTAGGTAGGGGCCAGAATGGTGGATATAATCCCGTTGGAATGGGGCTCCAGTGGAGATCTAGAAAATGAGAATAAATGTCTATTTCTTGAAAGTAAAAACAAAGAGAGCAAGAGAGGACATGTTGGTAAGTTTTATACCCAAAGAGAGTTCAAAAAGTAAAAGTATCTCAGGACTGGAAAAACAGACCTTGAAAATCTTGATTTGACCGCTTTGAGGTTAAGTTCAGAGTATCCACCGAATAAAGACCTGATGTTTGCTGTATGCCCATGATACCTGGAAACACTTACGCCTTCTCAAAACCACGAAGCAGCTGGAAATGCTGTAAAGATCACTGAATATGGCGTTGAAAGCCCTTGGTCCTTGTACCTTCCAGTGAGTTCTTAGTCAAGTCACTTCCCCTCTCTGCGTTTCAGTTTCTTCATCTGTGATAGGAGTAGATCACCTCTAAGGTCCCTTCTTGCTCTAACAGGATGGGATCCTGGGAACAAAATGAGATCTGAGCCCACTTAGAATTTAGTCCTCATATTCTAGGATCCTCAAACGCCGGTTTCGAAAAGATGGTAATACGCAGGCATGGATGAAGGTAGCAAAGCAATGCTGACCACTCTGCAATGCTAACTTTTTGCATTATCCAGCTTGAAAGCTGTTCTGAGAACAACACTTTAGCTTGTGTGCTAGAAACAGTAGAAACAAAGATGCTCTCAGGCTGACGGACCCAGACAGCAAAGGAGTTGTAAGTAGAAATTCTTGAGGGGGAAAAAAAAAAAAAAAAAAAGCCCTGAAACTGGGGCACTGTCCACCAGGGGAAGGCCGAGGTTTCAGGGTCAGGCCGGAATGCTCAAGTTTGAGTGGACCCTTAACATTCTCCTGGCCTCGGTCTAGTGACCTTGGGGAACCCTCAGATTCAGGAAGGCCACTGTCATGTCCGTTGACAGATTTGTGTTCCTCCGGCCTTTTCAACCCACAGTGAAGTTTTGGTTTTCCTCTGGTGAGCAATTTTTACCCTGATGGGGATACCTGAAGCAGTTGCTTGAATTGGACTTTCTTGTTTCTGTCTAGAGTGTACAGTAGATTGGTTAACACAAAGAGCACGGCCACCGCTGATTTTGTTATTCCACTCTTAATTGGCATGAAGCTTCTAAAACTGACAACAACAAAGCCATTGCAGCTGTGGATGCGCCCTTGTTCACTGGCTGAGTAGCTCAGAACGTGTCGTGAATGGGAAAAATCATGAGATCCTTGAAGGCCTAAAGTCGACTGTGTTCTGGAACCTGCCTCCCTCTGTCGCCTCCACCTCACTTCCCAGCTTTATGTGGCCAAGCTGTGGGCTCATAGACTCTGAAGCTCCAGATCGACTAGCCTGGCATTCAGCAAAGTTAAGTGTTTGGGAGCAAGTGCTGACACTTGAAGTGTGGCCAGGCCAAACGGAGGTGTGCTGTAAGTGGAAAATGCACACTAGAGTTTAAAGACTTGGTACAAAAAATGCTAAATATCTTAGTAATAATTTTCATATTTTCCCTGTGGAAATAATACTGGATTAAATATAATATATTATTAAAACAATTTCAACTTGTTTTTCTTTTCACTTTTTAAATAGGACTACCAGAAAATAAAAATTACACATATGGTTCACAATTGTGCCTCAGATTCTGACTCTGTTGGGTATAGCAGTCCCTAGGCAGTTGGGAAAGGGCTCCTACTCTGTGCCCAGCACTAGAACAGACCATATTTTCTCGCTGATGTATCTCCAGAGTCAAGTACAGTGCCTGACAGATAGTAGGGGCTTACACTTGAATGAATGCCCCCTCCAATACTCCAGACCTCGAAAACACCGACTTCGGAGGAGACAGCCAGGAAGGAGACGCTTTCCCCCAGGCAGCTCCACCCCGCTGTTGCATGGTTGTGGGTAAAAAGAGCCTGGGAAATTGCAGGAGACCTTAGTTTAAGATTCAGCTCAGCAAGTCACTCACTCACTGTGTGACCTTGAGCAAGTCACTTGTCTCCTAACCTCCTTCCCTTCCTCGGTGTAGTAAGAAGGTTGTGCCACATAGATATCCTAGGTGCCTTCCAGGGCTGATATTCTGGCTCTTTGGACAGGGAGGGGCAGAGAAACCTTTACCCACTCACAACCACCATGCCTCTCTCAAGTTCTCTTTGGGCTCCCTCTTGCTTGCTTTGCTTTTCCTCGTTTCCTCTTCACCTTTGTCCATTACACTCTGTGCTCTTGTGTCTCTCTCTGCCCCCATCCCCCCAAGCAATGCTAGTACTGTCTTTCTCCTGCTTTTGTATTGTTCTGCGTCTCCAGTTGCTGGGGATGGAAAATGAGGAAGGAAAAGAAAACCTTTCCCATCCCGGAAGAGACGACAGAGCAGGTTGGAGGGAGTGGAACTCCTCATCTACCTTTACTTTTAGTACTCTGGCAGCGGTAAGGGACAGTACTGGCAAACAAGAGGCCCAGGGTTTAGAGCAGTGAGGAGGTAGAGCAAGATTCCAGCCGAGACTTTTCGAGGAGGCCATCACGATCTCAGCTCCTCTTGCTGGCACTTGCTACCCTGCTGGCGCTCTTAAAGTTTCCCCTAAAGTTAGGGGTTCTACAGTGCCAGCTTGAAGCATTTGCTCCTCTAGCTGCTGAATGGGAACAAAAAGTCTCTAGGTCATAAATCCAAATGCCTTCTCAGGGGTCAGGTAGGGAGCGGCAGTGGGTAGGGTGGGTGAGTGTGAGACAATAAGGAATGGTGAGAGCCATGGCAAACGAGGGAGGGCTTGTTCTGGCTAAAGGCATTCCAAGTCCTCTTCCTTTTGATTTTTAAATGCTGTGGTGACAAGCAAAACACAACTCTAGCCTGAATTTGGCTCATATCCAATGTACTTCAAAGTTTGCCATCCTGCCTAGCTTATCTATTGTCTAGGTTTTGGCTAGATTCTTTCTAGACTTGTTTTAGGATGGTGGATAACATACTAAGACAAATAACTTTAGAATTCGTAGTCTATATTTAAAGTGTAATTTCCAATGAACATATGCAAACGTTTCCTTCCTTCCCCTACTCTTTCGTCCTAGAAACGTACTCATCTCCACCCTGGGGTCCTCCGTTGCTTTCAAGCGTTGCTCGAACATTAGTTATGTTTCAACTTCAAAGCAAAGCAAAGTGTCTTTTTGAGATTTGCGTTCTCTGAGATATGATTATATATTTTCAGCAGATTTCTCCAAATACTTAAAATACTAGTACTTATATACACATAAGCTGAAGTTCTTGATAACTTGGCATTTCTTCTAATGAGAAGAGTTACTCTGAAACTGTCCAGGCTGTCATTGGAGTTGGAAGGGTCTTAGGGCACATCTTGCCAAGGCCACATCTGCCTCGCTAATGCATCTTTCTACCTACTGAGGGGAGAAGATGCCTTCACACCCAAATGACCTCAATACACAGAGTCATCACTCCTCTGTCATCCTGCATTGTCACCCCAGGAGACAACGAGTACTCTAAAGACAGGGCCTGTGTCTAAGCCATCCTGTAGCCCCAGCACCCAAGTCTGGCACTCAAAGGTTATTGAACTGAACTGTCCTTCTGGACTGTTATGGAGCTGAACTGGCTCCTTCCCTAAATATGCTTTTTCCCTGTTCATTTATTTATTTCGCACACATCCATTGCAAATATGTTTTCTGCTATGAAAATGGAAGGAGAAAATGTTTAAGCAGATTCTTTCCCTTGTAACCTTTTCAAAGAAAGGCATACATCCCGAGTATCATTTGCTGAGTGCCAGCCACTCTTCTAGGTACTGAGGACGCACTGGTGAAATGACAGTCCCCACTCTCACAGAGCTCAGGATGGACACTGGCAGAGGCTGGGCTTTAGTGGAGCTCAGGCGCCACTTCTTGGAGGAAGACTCCATTCTCCTCATCCTTCTCCCTTGTGCCTCTTTTGTAATTTGTGTGCCCCTCGCCACAGACCTTGTTGTTCCGTGTTTTAGTTGGCTGTCTGCTTAAGGTTCTCCCAATCTGGACTCTCGGCTGCTCACATCTGGAGACTTGGGTTCCATCACTGCTGCATCCCCAGGGCATAACTTGGCTCCTGCCATGTAAGTGGCACGCAGTCAAAGCGTGCTGACAGTGGATGAAGAATTGACAATTCTATACAGAGTTTGAAAATGACCAATGAAACTTAAGGATATTGGAGTCAGAACAATTTGTAGTTGAGGTCGAACACAAAGTAGTGAGTGGGTTACTAGAAGACAGAAGAAAGAGCATCTTGGCTCTGGGGTGATGGGAGTTCCATGCTGGAAGCTGCTCTCACTGCATTCATCTGAGCATTCCGTTTCAGAGTGACATGAAACACTGTAGCACTGTAGTTCAGTGGAAGACCACTGGATTTTTGGAGGAGATGTTAATTTGAAGCAGAAGTTTAAGAATATCCTTGGGGTCTATTTCTTTCACCCTTCCTGCTACATATATAGAGAAAGACACTAAGTCTATAATCCATATCCAGATCGATATCTCTATCTTTCTCTCTTCAATTTTCTTTTGCTCTTTGGATTTAAAAATGCTTTTGAAGCTAAAGAAGAATAATGTGGGGAAACTAAACCATATAAGGTTAGCATGTGGGAAGTAGGAGTGAGTGCCTTCAAAACATGTGTTTTGCTTCCTGGATTTGAATTTTTTCTTTCCTTTCTCTCTTTCTTTCTTTCTTTCTTTCTTTCTTTCTTTCTTTCCTTTCTTTTCTTTCTTTCTTTCTTTCTATTGTGTGAAGCTTTCTTACTTAAAGGTAATTGTTGGGGAATTGAGCATTATGTTTCCAGTTGTACTGATATAAAATATCCAGCCATTTAGATTCCTGTGTTGCAATTCCTTTTTCTATAGCTTTTCTGAATTATTTTCTATCCCTTTCTCTGCCCATTGCACCTCTGTATTTTCTAGAATAGCACCCTCTTAACCTCAAATACAAAACACCATCAGAGACACTTTGGAAAGTCTCTTACACTGGGACAGTGTTTGAAGCATGTCCTTTTTTCCCCTAACATTTCCTGGGGAATTGTTTTAAACTAAATGCACCCTCATCTTCCAGCCTTTCATACGTCAGCTCTTTCCTTGTTATCATTCACTTAATAAGCTTCCAAAGACTGATGATTTCACCTGGGCGATGCCAGCTGTCCTGTAAAAACTTCCTGTTTTCTGTCCTACATGTATCCCTTTAATTCTGTGTTTTTCCGTAGCCCTTAGCTTTGGGCTTAGGCAGATTGCAGTCAGCATCTGCACCTCCTAAAATGCCCCAGCGCCTGCATTCTGCCGTTCTGGTGCTGGGGCATCATGGTACCCATGGTCCCCACCTGCCTCCCCTGCGTGTCTCTTGCACACAAGCATAGAGCCCCCACTGGCTTCCAGTCAGAGCACTGTATGGAAAAAGCAGCCCTTTGAGTTGAGAGTCGGGGCCTTAGTGGGGAAGCCCCCTCTTCAGTGATCACAACGCACCTCGGTAAGCATTCTCTTCTGCCCCATTTTCTCCAGAGAGGAGGCTTGGGGTCCGTCATGTTGGGGGGCTGCTGAGAATGGTATAGCTTCCTTCTGGACCTGCCCCATGATTCCCCTAGACATTTCAACCGAGCCATGTGTTTGTTCCCAGTTGGCTGAGTTCCTGTCATCTGAGGAATACGTTTAAAGTGGTTCAAGTCTGAAGTGTAGTGGTTGCCTTGACCCCGGCTGACAGGGCTGCTCCTGTTATCAGCAATTAGAAGTGCTTGCAGCCATTCATCTGTCTCCTTGTCTCTTTTCCTTTCCCTATAACCTTCTCGGCTAGGGGAAAGAGACAGCATAATCACTTTTCCTGTCTCACCTCGGCCAGGGAAAAGCTAAAAGAGAATCAGTTAGTTCTAGGAGATGAGAGAGTGTGTGTGTGTGTGTGTGTGTGTGTGTGTGTGTGTGTGTGTGTCTGGCGGGCAGGGAGGAGGGAACGCAAATCAATCTAAGATTTTCTGGCCCCATATTTTCATTTAAATATTTGAAAGGAAAAACTCTGAAGGATTAGTGATCCGGTTGCCAGTTGGAGATCTACAGCCAAGGCGAAAATACCTGCTCTGTGTCCAACTCTGTTCCTGGTAGAGAAGAGACTTGGAGGACAAAGTCCTTGCCCTCAGGTTATGACCCATCTTTCTTTGGCTCTTTGAGGACTTGGAAGAGCAGTCTATACTTGAAGCCTCTGCTTCTTTCCTTCAACCCATGTCTCAGGTTGCGTTCTCTGGGAAGCAGAGTCTGAGGCAGAGTTAGAACGCAGGATATTTATGAATGAGTTCCCTTGGGATTAACATCTGTGGCAGGGAAGGAGAGGAGGCGGGCTTAGGCCGAGGGAAAAGATGGGCCATGATGCAGGCCCAGTGATCGCTCGGCCAACCTCACAGGGCTCCCCAGATGCAGGTGGTCCTTCAGAGTTGCCCCGAGCTACACTGAGACGGCTGCGGCTTTATGCTCCCACATAAATCAGGCATTAGATGTGTGCCACCCTGAAAAGAAATGTGACCTTTAGGTGAGGGGTCTCTCTGAAGCTGAGGCCATCTCTGAAGGGGCTGGCTGCTGAAGACCCTGTGCAGATAGTACTCCCAGCAGCTGGGCAACAGATTTTGCATTGAAGGGAGATCTGGGTGGTACCTCACAGTGGCTACCACAACCCACTGTAAGGTGGCTTTTCTTTTTGAACTTTTAGAGATCTTTTTATTCTTTTTTTTTAACATCTTTATTGGAGTATAATTGCTTTATAGTGGTGTGTTAGTTTGTGCTTTACAACAAAGTGAATCAGTTATACATAAACATAGGTTCCCATATCTCTTCCCTCGTGCGTCTCCCTCCCACCCTCCCTATCCCACCCCTCTAGGTGGTCACAGAGCACCGAGCTGATCTCCCTGTGCCATGCGGCTGCTTCCCACTAGCTATCCACCCTACGTTTGGTAGTGCATATGTGTCCATGCCACTCTCTCACTTCATCCCAGCTTACCCTTCCCCCTCCCCATGTCCTCAAGGCCATGCTCTAGTAGGTCTGTGTTTTATTCCTGTCCTACCACTAATCTCTTCAGGACAAGATGGCTTTTCAGAAGCCAACTAAATCCCTCTTGCCAAGGTTAGCAACGAACCCCTCATTAGAAAGCTTAACAGCCTTGTCTTGATCCTCTTCTTTCATGAATTTTCCGAGCACTTGGCATTGTTGATCAACTTCTCTGGCTTCGAAACCTCCCTTCACTTCTGCTGTAGTTCACTTTTACTTTTCTGAAACTCCTTCGAAGTCATCACTCTATTTTCCTCAGTGAACCATTCAATTATAGGTGCCGTCCCCGCCCCCTTGTTGCATCCTAGCTCCTACTCCCCCCGTCTTCTCTTTTTTTCTTTTTTCTTTTCTTTTTTTTTTTTGTTTTTGCAGCTTCTGGGATCTTAGTTCCCTGACCAGGGGTCGAAGCCGCACCCTTAGCAGTGAAAGCTCAGAGTCTTAACCACTGGACCGCCAGGGAATTCCCTCTCCTTCTCTTTCTTTTCTGTGTTCTTTTTCCCTCTGGATGATCTATCCCATCCACCTCCAAATGCCAAGCTGCATCTCTTTTCTGAGCTCCAGGTGTATTTCCAACTGACCACTAGATATCCACAACATAAGTGTCCTGCTGTCGCAAATTCAGCCTGTCTGTATTAGTCAGCTTGGGCTACCATAACCGAATCCCACAGGCCGGGTGGCTCAAGCAACAGAAATGTATTTCCTCACAGCTCTGGAGACTGGAATTTTTTATAAGATCAAGGTGCCAGTAGGGTTGGTGTCTGATGAGAGCTCTCTCACTTTGAGTTGAAGATTCCCACCTTCTTTCTGTGTCCTCACATGGCCTCTTCTCTGTGCACAGATGAAGAGAGAGAGAGAGCTCTCTAGTATCTCTTCCTCTTCTAATAAGGACACCAGCTCTATCTGAATAGGGCCCCACCCATATGACCTCATTTGACCTTAATTACCTCCCCAAAGGCCCTATCTCCAAATGTGGTCACATTGGGGAATAGGGCTTCAACATATAAATTTTGTTTTGCAGGAGGCGGGGGACACAATTCCGTCCAAAAAACTGTCCTAAAATGAACTCTTGATTCTATTTCTCCTATCGCTGTCCCTCATCCTTGCCCTTACCCTCTCTTCCCTTCTCAGGAAATCATACCACCCAGTGGCTTAAGCCAGGAACTTGAGAATCATCATTGCCTTTTCTTTTCCCTCACCTTCTACATCTAAGCTGTAGTCTTTATGTATTGCTGTGTAACAAATTATCCCTAAACTTAGCATCTTAATACAATAAACACTTGTTATCTCACTCAGTTTCTGTGGGTGATAAATCTAAGAACAGCTTAACTGGGTGAATCTGGCTCAGAGTCTCTCATGAGGTTGCAGTCAAAATGTTGGCTGAGGATGTAGTCATCTGAAGGCTTGATTAGAGCTGCAGGATGAGTATTAAAAATTGCTCACGTACGTGGCCATTAGCAGGAGACCTCACTTCCTCATTGGCTACTGGCAAAGAGTACTCATTCCTCAATAGATGGGCTTCTCCACTGGGCTGTTTGAGTGACCTCATGACATGACAGCTAGCCTCCTCAGAGTGAATGATCCAGGAGAGCAAGGAGGAGACCAAACTTCTTTTATAACCTAGTCTCAGAAGCTATACACCCTCACTTCTACCATATTCTATTCAATAGAGACAAGTTACTGAATACACACTAAAAGAGAGGACAACTAAAGTCCTTTTGAAAGGAGGCGTATCAGATCATTTATGGACATATCTTAAAATCTCCTAAACATCTCATACCCACCCAACTTCCATGCATTCTTAGACTGTTATACTGGCCTCCTGAATTGTCTCCTTGCTTTTGATTTTTCTAAAACCCAGATATAATCATGTGAACCCCAGTGGCTCCCTGGAACCTGCAGAATAAAGCCCACATTCATTAGCATGACATTCAAGGCTCTCCATAATTTTGCTAGAAACTTTTTAAAATTTAACTTCATTCTTTTTTTTTTTAACTTCATTCTTTATTCTTAGTACCACCCTCTGAACAATCCATACACATTCATACCTCCATGCTTTTGATCATCTTTTTACTCTCTCTCTCTGCCTGGAATTTCTGTGGTTGTTCTAAATTGTTCATCTTCCCTGTATCTACACCCTCTGCCATGTAACTCTGCAGTTCCTCTAGAGGCAGAATATACTTCTCACCCTTCAGCTTTGGACTCAGCTATGTGACTTACTTTGACCAATAGTTATGTTAGCAGCTGTGATGTAAGCAAGGGCTTGAATGTGCTTGAATAGTTGGACTTGCTCTCTTGCACTTCTGCCGTGGCCATGAGAAGAGCTTTCTTTGAGCAGCTACTGCCCTTTCAGCCTGGGCTCCAGAAGGAACACACACACACACACACACACACACACACACACACACACACACAAAACCCCTGCATATTGGGACCAAGCCCCAGTGGAGCCCAGCCTAGAGCAGCTGACCTCCAGGCAACCTATGGTTGTATGAGTAAGAATAAATGATTGCTGTTTAAAGCCACTTAGCTTTGGGGTGGTTTGCTACACAGCATACGATCATGGCAATAGCTGACTAATCTACTCTTCCTTATTGTCTTTGCTTGCCAAAATCCTACTCAACCTTCAAACTCCAGCTCAGATGACACCTCCTCTATGAAGCCTTCCCAAGTTTTCACAATGAAAATGAATTACTCCCTTTTCTGAAATCTCATGTTTTATGTGCATTTTATTATAGTAACATTTTTGCTTTGTATTTTCAATTTCCTAATGGATTTGTAAGCTTGTTGAAAGCAGAGTTCATATTTTGTCCTTATGTGATCCTCTGAACACTGGGCACATAGTAGGCACCCAATAAATGTTCAATGGCTAGATAAATGAATGAAATCAGCAGATAACTTACTACTAGATTGGGTATTACAAAACGTAAGCATCATAAGTTTTCAGAGAGTCAATCACAATGGACCAGGATACTCCAGAGTTAGTAAGGTCTAGTAGCTTCTATTGTCTAGTAGCTTCTCAATAAAGGTTTTATTTGTCATTAGTCATTGGTTACAAGGAACAGATACTCACCCAACGTAGTTCCCAAAAAAGGGAGAGTTTATTGAATATAAATGACACGGGATTGTCACAGAACTCAGGGTCAGTAAACAAAGTAAGCCAGGCCTCATAGGGGCCACAAAGCCATGGGGAATTGACACTACATGGGACCACCCGGTCTCTCTCCCATGGCATCTCTGATCTACTCTTCTCTCTCATTGCAGACCTGCTTTCTCAGTTCCTCATGATCTTCCTCAAACGGCTGTTGCCCGTAGCTAAACAGCTCAGTGTCCTGGGACCTCAATCCCAGGTTCCCAGGAAGAGGATTGAATTGGTCCAGCTTGAATTAGCTGGGCTCAGTCAGCTGAGAGCAGGATGCATGGGTTAACTGGGGCAGCTTAGGCTCATCTCTCTGGCAGGGATTATGGATGGGAAGCAGTTCTCAGAGAAAGTGTGGGGAGGCAGGCACTTCAGACTTACCTACTAAATGTTTACTGCATCAGAAAGTCATGAATGTGTCTTAGAGGAGCTTTTTAATTTTATGGGCCTACTCAGTAGCCTTAAAGTTCAAGATCATCAGAACTTGTATGGGCTAGAGAAGAATCTCCTTGGCCTGTGACTATCACTCTTGCATGACACTCACAATAGTCTGGCCTTTGGAAAGAGCTTAGCACAGTGCCTAGCATATAATAACGCACTCAATAAACGTTAGCTATTGTTATTTGTAGATGTTGCCAAGAGGCTGCATTACTGACGATTTGAATCTGTAGGCTCCTAGATGTGAAGATCTTCCCACAGAATCTTCAGTCCCTAAGAACTCAGGACGGAACAGGAGACTGAAAGGAAACATCAACCTCTTAGGGCCCTTGGTGAAGTGACTGCTTGTAGTTATCAATGTTTAAACAGCTAACCTTATTTACCAACTATTTGGAAGAAAGGGCAGTCTCAGATGCCACTAGTTAAGCATAGGTGAAAAACACAGGGATCAAGTATGTAAATGAGGTTGTATACAGTACATATTCCTTCTTAAGAGCTACTTGGGGCAAACAGCCCTTCCCTGGGGTGAGCACAGCGATGTCAGCTCTCAGCCAGCTGAGTGATACCAGAGAGATGGGAATGCAACTGCTCAGGAGTCACGCTGTTGAGTCATGAGGATGTTTTAAAGGAGAGGAAGTGTTTCAGTAAGGGGTGTTGGGAAAACTGGAACGCTACATGCAGAAGAATCCATTTGGACTACTTCTTCACACTATATACAAAAATAAACTCAAAATGGATTAAAGACATAAGTTAAGACCTGAAACCATAAAACTCCTAGAAGAAAACATAGGCAAGATGCTCTCTGACATCAGTCTTAGCAATAGTTTTTGGATCTGTTTCCTCAGGCAAAGGGTACAAAGGTAAAAGTAAACAAATGGGACTTAATCAAACTAAAAAGCTTTTGCACAGCGAAGGAAACCATTGACTAAACAAAAAGGGAGCCTACTGAATGGGAGAAGATATTTGCAAGCAATATATCCGATAACAGGCTAATATCCAAAATATACAAAGAATCCATACAACTCAACATCAAACAAACAACCCAATTCAAAAACAGGCAGAGGAAACTGAATAGACAGTTTTCCCAAGAAGACATACGGGTGGCCAACAGACACACAAAGAGATGCTCGACATCTAGTTATTAGGGAAATGCAAGTTAAAACCACAATGAGATATAATCCCACACCTGTCAGAATGGCTATCATCAAAAAGACAACACATAAAAAGTGTTGGCAAGGATGTGGAGAAGAGGGAACCGTCGTGCACTGTTGGTGGATTTTAAATTGGTGCAGCCACTATGAAAAACAGTATGGATGTTCCTTTAAAAATTAAAAATAGTATTGCTGTATGATCCAGCAATTTCACTTCTGGATATATTTCCCAAAGGAAACAAAAACACTAATTTGAAAAGATATATGCAGCTGTGTGTTCATTAAATCATTATTTATAACAGCCAAGATATGGAAGCAACCAAAGTGTCCATCAATAGACAAATGGATAAAGAAGATGTGAGATATATATATATGATGTGATATATAGATATAGATATAGAAATAGATACAGTGGAGTATTACTCAGCCATTAAAAAATGAAATCTTGCCATTTGCAACAACATGGATGGATCTAGAGGGTATTAAGCTAAGTGCAATAAGTCAGACAGAGAAAGACAAATACTGTATGATTTCACCTATATGTGGAATGTATAAAAACAAAACAAACAAAACAAAATGGAAACAAACTTACAGATACACAGAATGAATGGGTGGTTGCCCATGGGGAGGGGGATGGGAGAGCAAAATAGGTGAAGAGGGTTAAGAAGTACAAACCTCCAGTTATAGAATAAATAAACCACAGAGATGTAATATACAGCATAAGGAATGTGGTCAATAATATATTAATAAATATAAAAATATTTATTTTTTATGTCCCCCCTTTGTATGGGGACAGATGGTTACTAGACTCTCATGGTGATCATTTCATAACATATGCAAATGTCAGATCATTATGTAGAACACCTGAAACTAACGTAATATTGTACAACTGTATTTCAGTTAAAAAAAAAAAGAGGAAGTGTTATAGTGATGAGTCACCTTTCCTCAAAATGAGACATGGAAACCCCTAACCCAAGCAAAGAAAAAGTTGAGGGCTTTTAGAGCACTCCAAAGGCAAGAGGAATGTCGGTCTGGGTAGAGGGGGAGACTTTGCTGTTTGAGCAAGGTGCTCTGGGCTTAGAAAAGACATTGTGTTGGGCTGGCATTTCTAAGCTCCATTCAAGCTGGCCTTGGGTCTGTCACATTCACCAGTATGTTCTGAGAGCCTAGCACAGTACCTGCCACACAGTACTGATTCAAGACTTAACTTGAGCTAGCTAGAATTCATTCATTCATTCATTCGTTTATTCATTTCTTTTCTCGTTCACTCATTCTTTTGTCCGTTCATTCAGGAATGCATGCCTTATAGGTTTTCTCAACCTCAGCACCATTGTTATTTTGAGTCAGATAATTCTTTGTTGTGGGAGGCTGTCCTGTGAATTGTAGGAAGTTTAGGGGATCCCTGGCCTCTACACACTAGATACCAGTAGCTGACCTCTCCCAGCTGTGACACCAAATGTGTCTCCAGATGTTGCCAAATGTCCCCCAGGTGGGGGCGGGGGGCAAAGTCGTCTCTGGTTGAGAACACTTGTACCAGGATTCCCCAAGAACGGTAGTTTCAATCTGAAATCAAGAAGTGCCCCTCTAGCCATGGAAAAGTTCAGCTTTTTCATGGCTAGAGGGAGCTGAGAAAAGTAATTCAGTCTTGGACTGGGAGCGTGTACAGTGTGCAAGTGAGGAGAAAATGGCAGGAAAGGTCTCAAAGCAAGGATGTTCAAGCTTTTTTGCCCCTGTGCCTGTCTAAAACTATTTTGAAAAAATAAGAATCCCTCACACACATTTTATTTTTATTTATTTATTCTTTAGGTTATTGGGGTATGAAGCACAATATCCTTTTTTTTCACATTTTCCCAGCTTTTTTTTTTTTTTTTTTTTTTTTTTCGCTGTATGCGGGCCTCTCACCGTTGTGGCCCCTCCCTTTGCGGAGCGCAGGCTCCGGACGCGCAGGCTCGGCGGCCACGGCTCACGGGCCCAGCCGCTCCGCGGCACGTGGGATCCTCCCGGACCGGGGCGCGAACCCGCGTCCCCTGCATCGGCAGGCGGACTCCCAACCACCGCGCCACCAGGGAAGCCCTTCCCAGCTTTATTGTGCTATTATTGACATACAGCCTATTAAGTTTAAAGTGTACAGCGTGATGACTTGAAACATAAATATACTGGAAAATAATTACCACAATAATGTTAGTTAATACCTCCATCCCCTCACATAATTAGAATTTTTTGTGGTGATAAAATTTAAGATCTACTCTTCTAGCAACTTTCAAGTATCAATATGTAATACAGTATTGTTAATTATCATCACTGTGTTTTACATTAGATTCCCAGAACTTATTCATCTTCTAGGTGGAAGTTTGCATCCTTTGACAAACACCACCCCATTTCCTCACCCCCCAGCCCCTGGCAACCACCATTCTTTATTTCTGTGAGTTTGGCATTTTTAGATCCCACATATAAGTGAGATTACACCAAATTATTTTTCTCTGTCTGGCTTATCTCACTTAGCATAATGCCCTCAAGATCCATCCATGTTACCACAGAGTGTGTGTGCGTGTGTATGTGTGTGTGTGTGTGTATGTGTGTGTGTGTATTAACATATATATAGCTTCCATATTTTGGCTATTGTAAATAACGGTTCAATGAACATGGAGGTGCAGATGTCTCTTCAAGATAGTGTTTCTTTTCTTTTCCATTATAGTTTATTACAAGACATTGAATATAGTTCCCTGCGCTATATAGTAGGACCTTGTTGTTTATTTTATATGTAGTAGTTTGTGTCTGCTAATCCCAAACTCTTAATTTGTCCCTCCCCCCTTTCCCTTGTCGTAACCAAAAGTTTGTTTTCTATGTCTGTGAGTCTGCTCCTCTTTTGTAAATAAGTTCATTTGTATCTTTTTTTAGATTCCACATATAAGTGATATCATGTCATATTTGTCTTTGTCTGACTTACTTCACTTAGTATGATAATCTCTAGGTCAATCTATGTTGCCACAAATGGCATTATTTCATCCTTCTTTTATGGCTGAGCAGTATTCCACTGTATATATACACCACATCTTCTTTATCCATTCCTCTGTCGATGGACATTTAGGTTGTTTCCATGTCTGGGCTATTGTAAATACTGCTGCAGTGAACATTGGGGTACACGTATCATTTCAAGTTATGGTTTTCTTCTGATATACACCCAGGAGTGGAGTTGCTGGATCATATGGTAACTCTATTTTTAGTTTTTTGAGGAACCTCCTTACTGTTCTCCATAGTGGCTGCACCAATCTACATTCACACCAACAGTGTAGGAGGGTTCCCTTTCTCCATACCCTCTTCAGCGTTTATTACATGTAGACTTCTTTATGATGGCCATTCTGACTGGTGTGAGGTGATACCTCATTGTAGTTTTGATTTGCATTTTTCTAATAATTAGTGATGTTGAGAATTCTTTCATGTGTCTATTGGCCATCTGTATGTCTTCTTTGGAGAAATGTCTATTTAGGTCTTCTGCCCATTTTTGGATTGGGTTGTTTGACTTTTTTGGTTATTCAGCTGTATGAGCTGTTTGTATACTTTGGAGATTAATCCCTTGTCGGTCACATCATTTGCAAATGTTTTCTCCCAGTCCATAGGTTGTCTTTTTGTTTTGTTTATGGTGTCTTTTGCTGTGCAAAAGCTTATGTTTGATTAGGTCCCATTTGTTTATTTTTGCTTTTATTTCTATTGCCCTGGGAGACTGGGCTAAGAAAACATTGCTTTGATTTATGTCAGAGAATGTTTTGCCTATGTTTTCTTCTAGGAGTCTTACAGTGTCTGTCTTATATTTAAGTCTTTAAGCCATTTTGAGTTATTTTTGTGTGTGGTGAGAGGGTGTGTTCTAGCTTCACTGATTTACATGCGGCTGTCCAGCTTTCCCAACGCCACTTGCTGAAGACTGTCTTTTCTCCATTGTATATTCTTGCCTCCTTTGTCGAAAATTAATTGACGTAGGTGTGTGGGTTTATTTCTGGGCTCTCTATTCTGTCCCATTGATCCATATGTCTGTTTCAAGATACCGTTTTTATTTACTTCAGATATATACCCAGAAGTGGGATTGCTGGATCATGTGGTAATTCTATTTTTAATTTTCTGAGGAACCTTCATACTATTTTCCATAGTGACTGCATCAATTTACATTCCCACCAGCAGTGCAAGAGGGTTCCCTTCTCTCCACAGTCTTGTCATCAATTATTGATGAGGTTTTTCTGCGAAATTAGTTCATGTACCTGAGATAACTATTATTTAATGCTAAAATGAGACAGGAATCAACATCGATTTTATTTCTATTTTTCATTTTTATAGATGTAAGTTCAAGGCAACTTTATTCACATAAGTAAGCATATTAGATTAGGAGGAGTGAAGTTTTGTTCAATGTCAGCTGATTTTGTAAACCTCTTTTCATGTTACATGCCCCCCAAATTACATAATAATTAACACTGAAGACTTTTAAAATTGCGTCAAAATATACATCACAAAATTTACCATTTCAACCATTTAAAGGGTACAGTTAAATGGCATTAAGTGTATTCACATTGTTGAGCAACCATCACCAGCATCCATTTCCAGAACTTTTCCATCTTCCCCAACTGAAACTCTGTAAGCACTAAACACTAACTCCCCAATCCCTCCTGCCCCTGGCAGCTACCATTCTAGTTTCTGCCTCTGTGAATTTGAGTACTGTCAGTACCTCAGGTAAGTGGAACCACACAATAGTTTTCATTTTGTGTCTGGCTTATTTCACTTAGCATAGTGTCTTCAAGTTTCATCCACGTTGTATCATGCGTCAGAATTTCTTTCCTTTTAAAGGCTGAATAATATTCCATTGTATGGATAGACCACATTTGTTTATCCATTCATTCATCAGTGGACAGTTGAGCTGCTCCTATCTTTTGGCTATTGTGAATAATGAGTATACACATATATGTCTGAGTCCTGCTTTTAGTTCTTTGGGGTTTATACCCAGAAGAGGAATTACTGGATCATATGGTAATTCTATTTTTAATTTTTTGAAGAACTGTCATACTGTTTTCCACAGTGGCTGCACCATTTTACATTTCCACCAGCAATGCACAAGAGTTCCATTGAAAAATCCGTTTAGTGATCAGTCAGCTGACAATACAAGTAGGGCCTTCTTCAATTTTGTTAAAAGCGAAGAATTGGATACCACCTACTTGAAAAGAGACTTGTTACCCAGTATTGATGAGAGTCGTCCACTTTTTAAACACTGGCACAGTATTTCAAATTGCCTCCTTGTTTGTTTTCCCAGAGGTGTTTACATTCCTGGGTCAATGCACCACAGTGAGAGTTAGGATGGGTAAAAGTTAGCTTTTCTTTGGGGAACCGAGAGAAGGTTTGTGATTAAAAAAAAAAAAAGAGGTAGCAATGTAAAACTGGCTTGCTGCCTCCACCATTGACACCTTCTCAAGCAGATAGGTTTTAGGAAAAAGTACATAGTGAAATTGAGGATCTGGAACTTGGTTTCCTTAAAACTTCATGGAGAGTCTTCATGTACTCCCAAGGAAAATACAGACCCCAGTTTGAAGACCAATGGAATCTCTTTAAAGGAAAGGGAAGTCTAACTGGAAGAACTTGGAGAGACTGAGTAGCGTCCTAAATCAGTGCTTCGTAAACTGTAACGTGCATCAGAATCACCTGGGTGGGAGGGCTTGTTAAGACACAGATTGTTGAGCCCTGCCAATGGAGTTTCCAACTCAGTAGGTCTAGGTTGGGGCCCGAGAATTTGCATCACTCATAAGCTCCTGGTGATGCGGCTGCTGGTCCAGGCACCACACTGAGAACCACTGCTCTAAGGTAAACCACGTGAATCTTGGGAGTCCGTGCACTTACCCCTGTAACTGACTGATTCTTGCCTAGAGCTTCTCCCACACTGTAGCAGATGAGTTTATGCACTTAATTGATGGCTGCACCGTTTGGACACTGCAGGGGAGAAATTCAGCCTGTTATATTACTTGTTGTTTTGTATTATATCTCCATCCCCCATTGAAAGGTTTTTCTAAGGAGGAATTAGGTCTTACCTCTCTATCATCCGTTGTAGTCGCCTGATGACTATTTGTAGAACTTAATACTATAGGATTGTCTTCCCATGAAAAAGTTTGACTGATACACTTATTGACTTAGTATTTCCAACAGGAAAATGTAGACATCATTTCTTAGGATTAAAACACGTGTTATTTACCCTCTTGAGACAAATTCAGATGTAATCAAGGAGAACGTAAGAGGAAATAATGAGCTATAAGATGTCATCCAAATCTAATATTACCCTTTAAGCAATAGCACTGCATTAACTAAATCTGCCCTCTTTTTCCGTGACCATGAGGCAAACGGGCATACATCTATAATGGGGGTTTTATCAAAAGATTTAAAATCTATTGATGCTACAGATATGTAAAACACGATAGGACGAAGAGGACAAAAAAGAATCAAACACGTACCCTACGTGTTTCAAGAAGCTCCCAGGGTAGTAGGAAAAAGCAAATTTGAACAGAAATACCTAGGGAAAGTGCCATCAGATAGAGAAGTAAAGGATTCTGGGATTTCACAGTACAGAAGTATAAACTTCAAGTTAGTCTTTGGAGAAGGTGGAACACTCAGGGAAACTTCCACGTAGGCAATGTCATGTGAGGCAGGCCACGGAGGAGAGGTAGGAGCTGCCTGTGGAGAACTGGAGCAAAGAGCGGGAAGAGAGAATTTCAGGCTGAGGGAACAAAGAGCAGGAACAGAGCCACTGAGGCGGGGAACCGTGAGAGCTCTGGGAGGAGCAGATCGAGACCCCACGTGATTGGAAGACACAGTGCATGAAATAAGTAGGGACCAAGGATGGCACCAGATCACATTGGGCCTTGAATGACTGACAAGCTAAGGAATTTGAACTTTATTCAGTAAACAATGGGCAACCATTGACGGTGGTTGAGCAAGAAGTGGAATGATCAGAGATGTACTTCAGGAAGATTCATTTGAAAGGAATGTGTAGGAGAGATGAAAAAGGATAGAGCCCAATGGCCGGGAAACCAATTACAGTGGTCTGTGAGGACAGAGAGGAGAGGACAGATGATTCAAGTTTAAGAATAGACAAAATTTAGTAACTCATTGGATGTGACAGGTGGAGGGAAAAGAGGAATCATATACAATGCTGAGGTTTTAGGTCTGGGTGATTGGGTAAATGGCAATGCCAGAAATTGGGAATGGTGGTGGAGCAGACATCCTTTTGGATGTCTCACAGCAGTTAGTCAGAAGTGAGGTTCAGGAAGGCACCAAAGTTGTAGATGAAGATTTCAGACGTATTTCTATAAAGATGATAACCAAAGGGGTGTTATTAGAGAGGGGAGATATGAGGGGATTGCCATGGCAAAAACAGTAGAAGGGGAAGAATTAAATATGAGAGTCAAGCACTGACCCTTGAGAGACTCTGTATTTATTCCGTCAGTTTGCAGATTTTTGTTAGTGTGCCTACTTTGACTTAGGCCACTTATTTAGTGTGCAGGAGGAGGAAGAGGAAGGGAGATGGAGACAAGAAAGTAGTGATAGAGAGGTGGGAAGATAAAGTGCTATGCAGTTGCAGTGAAGAGAGCATACAAGCTGGGGATATTGCAAAAGTGAGTGGCTCCAGAAAGGTTGGACAGGTTAAAACATATAAAGAGTTCATTGAGGGGACTTCCCTGGCCGTCCAGTGGTTAGGACTTGGCGCTCTCACTGCCAAGGCCTGGGGTCAATCCCTGGTCAGGGAACTAAAATCCCACAAGCCACGCGGTGTGGCCAAAAAAAAAAAAGAGTTCATTGGGTTTGGGACAGGTTAAAACATATAAAGAGTTCATTGAGGGGACTTCCCTGGCCGTCCAGTGGTTAGGACTTGGCGCTCTCACTGCCAAGGCCTGGGGTCAATCCCTGGTCAGGGAACTAAAATCCCCCAAGCCACGCGGTGTGGCCAAAAAAAAAAAAAAAAAAAAAAAGAGTTCATTGGGTTTGGCGATGAGGTCTCAAGTGATCTCCATGTAGTAGACAGACTTCCCACAAGCCACGCGGTGTGGCCAAAAAAAAAAAAGAGTTCATTGGGTTTGGCGATGAGGTCTCAAGTGATCTCCATGTAGTAGACAGACTTCTAAGATGACCCTCAGTGATCTCTGCTTCCAGGAAATCATGCCCCTCTGTAAGCTCTTCCCTTTTTGTATGGTTTGGACCTAGTGACTTTCTTCTAGCGAACAGAATACAGTGAAAGTGATGGGATATTACTTCCAAGATTAAGTTTAAAAAGACTGTGACTTCCATCTTACATTCTCTCTCTCTTGCTCTCTCACTTGCTTACACTGATAAATCCAGCTGCCATGTTATGAGCTGCCCTTTGGAGGGGCCCATGGGGCAGGGAACTGGGGGTGGCCTCTGGCCAACAGCCAGCAAGAAACTGAGGCCCTCGTTCATTCCGCGTCCATGAAGAATTGCATCCTGCCAACAACTACATGGCTGAACTTGAAATTGAATCCTTCCCCAGTCGAGCTTCGAAAAGAGGGCAGCTCCAGCCGACACCATAATTGCCACCTGTGAAGAGACCCTGAGCCGGAGGCTCCGGTTATGCCACACCCAATTTCCTGAGCCACAGAAACCGTGAGATAATAAATGTATGTTGTCTTAAGTCATTAAATTTGGGGGTAAGTTGTGATGCAGCGATAGGTAACTAACACACTGCACTTCGAGTAGAGTCCTGAGGGCAGGAGCCAAAGCACAAGGGATTAAGGAGCACATATAAAGAAACGCAGGCAGGAAATACAAACAACTCTTCTAAGAGGTGCAATGGTGAAGGGAAGGAAGAAAGCGATATTTACTACCCCAAGCTGATTTTCCAATGGATATAATCAATTAAAATATTATTTAGAACTATTAGGATTACACAGACTTACTGTAGCCTCGGGACTATTTGAAGTGACATTACTTAAACATGCAGAGATTCATGAGTCTTTATTAGGTCAGTTCTTGCCGAGAACCAACTAAATAATAATAACCATCACCTTTCATACTTGGATATCAATGTGCACCTGGCCACAGCCTTCTCATGTGATAGCTGCGAACACTCACTTCCTGTGAAGTAGGCTTGGCAGGCACTACCGAAGCAAGATCCATCTTTATATCTTTGTAATGGGATGAACTTGGTTCCTGTGACACAACACTTACTGTTGGCCCAATAAAAACCGAGCTAGACAGACGTGACCATAAAGTACAAAGCTGGTTCCGCAAACCTCGTATGGCAAAGGTGTGTGGACTCCATGTGGGGTGTGGAGTTGTAACGGGGGGAGGGGTGTCCCAGTGCAGCATGAACACATCCTCGCAAGCAAATGTCTTGAGAGCCACATATTGTCATGCTCCTGAGGGTTAAGCTCAGCTTGATTATACAATTCACTCCCCTCTGCCAGCGCAGGGACCCCAGCTGTTGCTCTTAGCAAAGGACCGACGTTAACTGACACTTTATCATTTTTATGGGCAGAACACTTGATACCAGCGATATCTCTGCCAGCTTTGGAAAGCAAACTCTCCCAAGATCTCTGCATTTTGGTGACATCTGCAAAAGGCTACAACGGAGCCTACCCGTGTGTGGGCGCACTTTGGCATGTGCCTACGAAGCTTGACTTTCAGAGTCTTCCTAATTGCCCCAGGCAATTACTTGGCCGTAATTCCTCAGACAACCAAGTGTTCCAGAAAAGCTGGTCAGAAGCTGCCAGTCAGCTCATCCATCCCGACCCACCCTGCTGTGCTTCAGACAGTGACTTCCAATCTGCATCAGTTTGGGAGGGCAAAAAACAAAACCTGGGGCCTTGTCCAGTGGCTTCAGAAGTCTTAACACCACACTCGTGCATGTGCTGGAATTCGTTATCCATTCATCTGTTGATGGACACTTATGTTGCTTCCATACCTTGGCAACTATAAATAATGCTGCTCTGAACATTGGGGTGCATGTATCTTTTCAAATTAGTGTTTTTGGTTTATTCATGCCATACCGATTACTGGAAAACATTTTTCCTCCTCCTAAAAGGTAATGACGGTGGTGAAATACACTTAGTGCTTTTCTTTATTTTTCCATTCCTTTCATTTTGATCTTTCCCTGGTTAAGAAAAATGATTTTCTCTACTCAGTGCTAGGGTTTCTAAAATGCTGCTTACAACGAGGTAAAAACGAGTGGATTAGCACCAAAACCTATTCGCACAGATGAGTCTTCACTTTGTAAGCAATAATAGCAGCAATAGAGACATGTTTCTCCCTCTGATTTAGCTTTCTTAGATCTGTAATATGTAACTAATAATTTGCTTACAAATAATTCTGTCTTCTTGGTAATGAGAGAGGTTTTATCCCCCATCCTCACCCGCAGACTATGCACCGAGAGGGGGAAAGACAGTGCAGACGTCTGAAGTTTCATTTACAGGGTATTACTAATTTCTCTCTCTAATGTTTGTTCACGTGGATAGTTCCTCTCATCGTCTGCTTCGATATTGAGTGTTGCCGTCATTTATTTATGTACTATTTAACAGACACTTACACAGCACGCACTCTGTGCCAGCCACTGCTCTAAGCACTTTACGAATATGAACTCATTTCCTCTTCCTAACAGCTCCACGAGGCAGGTATCATTCTCATCATCATCCCTATTTCAGAGACGAAGAAACTAGGGCACAGAGAGGTGAGGAACTTGCCCAAAGTTGCACAGCTGGGAATGATGGGGCTGAGATTCTTCCCCAGGCAGTCCCTGCTCAAGCCTACTGCACTCTGCTGTCTCTGTCAGCCACTTCATTAGTTTGGCTTCTGAAGGCTTTCGGAGTGCTGTTTTAAGTCACATCAAACTGCCAGCCACAGAGTGTGCACAAGCCCTGAGTCAATAGAAATGATGACAGCACTGTCCATTCTTGGTAAATGACTTTCAGCCAAGGTTGGGCCCCCGGGGGCCAGGAACATGTTGCCTGTGAGACTTGAGCTCCTTGGGAACTCTTTGAAGGGTGTTCCAGTGCCTTTTTTTCCATCTAGTGAACTGTTACTCATCCTTCAAGACCTAGTTCAAACGTCCCCTCCTTTGGACATCGCCCCTGAAATCCAGGCAAGCAGGACACATTGATGGTGGATGTGCCAGAGGGCAGTCTGAGAGAATACGCTGAGGTGAGCTATGCCCAAGGCTGGGATTTAACAAGCCCCCAGTGACGTGGGAGTCACTGCACACATTTCTAGAGTGCTTACTATATATATATATATATATATATATATATATATTTATCTACATATAAATGTGGCTATATATCTCTCTCACATATTTTTAATGAGACACAGTTTGGTGCGAGCCATGTGCCGTTGGCCTGTGAGAACTCGGCAAGTCCTGAGCTCCTGGATGAATTTTCTCACCCATAAAAGAATAGGTGGTGCCTTCTAGTTCCAGCATCCTCTTTTATTCTGAGTGGCTTTATTTTACCCAGCTATACATTGGAGATAATAATACATCGGCCCCCTTTTCTGCCCCAGTTCTCTCCTAACCTCCTGAGGCAAGTGCGAGCCTCCTGGAAGTGGATGCGGGGACCTCAGGGGCTGTGTTTGGGCACATCTTTCCTCTTTTCCTAGAACCTGCCCTACCTAGCCCCCCTCTCAATACATACACCCAATATCTGTAACTCTACCTCTCAGGAAATTCATTGTAAATGCAGTGTATGTTTCAATAAGATTATTTGAAATGCAAAAACATATACTTGGAAAATTTTCAAACTCGTAGGAAAGTTGCAAGAATCGTATCAATATGTTTCTCTTCCGTGAATCATTTGATAGTAAGCTGTCAACATGATGCCCTGTCACCCCTGAATGCTTTGGTGTATTTTCCTGCAAAGAAGTAGATTCTCCTTTATAACCACAATATAACCATTCAACACAGGACGTTAATTAACACTGATGCATCACTACCATCTAATCCAAAAACTCCGTTCAAGTTTCTCCAAATTCCCCAACAATGAACGTCCTCTATAACAAAAGGGTCCAATCCAGGATCACGGGTAGCATTTAATTTTCTTGTCTTTTTAGTCTCCTTCAGTCTGGAATAGTTCCTCAGTCTTTCCTTGTTTTTCGTGATCTTGACATTTTTGAAGACTACAGACCACTTCTTTTGTAGAGTGTCCCTTAGTTTCGGTTTGTCTGATGTTTCCTCATGATTAGGTCCAAGTTCTGTGTCTTTTGCAGGAATAGCACAGAAGCGATGCTGTGTTCTCATTGCATCCTCGCAGGTGGCCCATGATTTCAATTTGTCCCGTTACTAATGATGTTCACTTTGATCACTTCATTAAGGTGGCAGTATTTGCCAGCCTTCTCCACAGTAAAGTTATTCCCTTCGTAATTAAGAAGTATTCTGTGGGGAGGGGAGGTACTCTGAGACTATGTCAATATCCCATTCCTCATCAAACTTTCACGCACTAATCTTAGCATCCATTGATGTTTCTTGGCTAAATTAATTATTACTATGACGGTTGCCAAATGGTGATATTTTTTCTAATTCAATCATCCCTTAAACATTTATTAGTTGATTTTTTATGCAAGAAACTTTTCCTTCTCCCTATTTACTTATTTATTTAAAGATGGACCTATGGGTTCCTATGTTTCAGTAAGACTTTACAAATCTTTCTTCCCTGGCTCTTCTCAAATCTATTATGTGATCTTACACTTCTCCCTTCTGGCAGAATGTGGGGCAGACGGCAATTGAAAAATTCAGCCTGTTCCCAGAGACCTTGTCAATCTCTCCAAGCCACAGAGCCTGATTGCACAAGGTTGACCTCATAACGTAAGGACCTTGACCTTGTAAGGTAAGGATTTTCATTATAAGGTAATGATAGCTAATTTTATTATGCACTTAGACCATTTGCTAAGTTGTTTACATGCATTATTTGAATTCACCAATAATAAAGCCCTGGGAAGTAGATGTTATCATCATCTATGATTTACATATAAAGGGATCAAGCCTGTAAGTGTCCAAGTAAGGACCTCAATCTGTATGAGTCCTAAACTGCTGCCAATGATCACTTTGCTGTCTTGTCCCCAACTTACCTTCTGCAAACACAGAAGTCCCTGAGACCTGCCTGAGTACTCACTTTCCATTTGATCCTCATTTGTATTTGTTCTCTGGGCCAAAGTGCTAGCCTCTTCAGCAATCTGTCCTTGGAGTATAGCTTTCTTAAATCCATCATGGGGACTGAGGTTGAACTGGTTTGCTAGATAAAAACAGAGATTGTCAAACTCCAGGTGTGAAGAGTCAGCAGGCTTCAGAGACACTGAATTCAATGACGAAATAAAATCGGAAGAATAAAAAACCCAGCACCCTCCCTCGCCCCCAATGTTAGCTTCAAGACCTAAGATTCGGGGGCTTAGACTTAAATGTCCCAACGAATGTTCCAGTCAGAGTGGGGCATGCACAACGAACTGGGCTCCGCGGTGACATTCCCTTCCCTGCCAACGTCTTTGCTGAGCTTGGACACATCAGGCTGCTTGGAGGTAAGCCCCTGAGGTTGTACAGTTTGCAATTCATGCTGAAAGTCTGAGGCATTAAGGCCAACACACAGCAAGCCTTCCCTGAGTGTGACTGTGGGAGTCTGTTGCTGGGGTACCTCATTCCCCACCCCCGACCCCTGCTCATTCATTCATTCATCAAATGTTTACTAAGCACCGTTGTCCAGGGGACGTAGTACAAGGTGACTAAAATCCTCCTCCATACTTCCCAAATGTCCCACAAAGATTATGTGTTCCTGTATTCCTTCATGCATTCAGTGAAGGACTGTTTACGGACAATCTGCTCTGTGCCGGGCACCAGAAGCAGGGAGAAGGACAGCAGCCCTCAGAGAACTCACTGTCCTGCCAGGAAATTGTCACCCAGTTTGGAGGAGAGCTAAAGAAGGCTCCGAAGGCTTTCCAGAAGAAGTGGCCTTGAAGCTGTGAGGGGAAGTCTGCCAGATCAAAGGAGAATTGGGTTTTCGTGAGACCCAGGAGGCCCGGAGAGCAAGACAGCAGGCAAGATGAGGGCTGAGCTGAGGGGCTCGGGAAGGATGGGGCCTCGGGGGTCATGGGTGCTGCCCAGCTAATGGAGACCGAGCTGTAGCCTGAGGAAAGGAGGCTCCCGAGAGCAAATCAGGAAAAGCAGGCTAAGGGGAGAGGACCCCAGGCTGCCACTGCAGAGAGCCGATCTAGGCCCTGTTTCTCCTGGCTAGCAACAATCTCAAAGGGGCACCGAATACCCCTGAAGGAATCAAAATATGGTTCTAGTTACTACAGGTTTTCACCAGATTCCCCTAACACAACTGGTGAAAAGTAAACAGCTCTTGTCCCTGCTCAAAGGAGTCCTCAAGTGGAGCTTGTGAACACACACATGTGCACGTGCAAACACACACACACACTTCTTGCTAACCTTACTTATCTCTGTTGATATTGTTTGCACGGGCCTGTGCCACTTTCCAGGGGCAGCTACTAGCCAGGCCTCTGGCTGGTGACCACATTCGTCATGGCCTTGGCAGCCAGCCAAAAAGTTGAAACCACAAAATTCATGGCTTAGGGCAATTTACTAGAAATACTGATTCACTTTATTGCATTTAAAAGATGTTAAGAGGCCTCCAAAGAAATATCCATTCCAGCCTGCTGTGACCTGCTCCTAGCTTAACTTCTGGGTCCTCAAGCTCGCTGTGGCCAGCAGCTTCGGGCCGCCTTTCCCCGCTGACTGCAGTGAGGGCCCTGGAACTCTGCTGCCCTATCGCCCTGGGAGCTACAGAAGGAGGGGTCTGGAGAGGGAGGTGAGACTTCTGATCAGAATTTCACCTTAAGAGCCCAACCCTGCAGCGCTTAGGAAATCCAGTGCTGTGTTATGTAAAGTCCATAGGCAGACCTGGTAGATCACGGCTTTACTGCCTTCGACCTCTGCGACCTTGGGCGTGTCACACAAGCTCTCTGAACCTCCGCTTCCTCTTCAGCAAAATGAGAATAAGCCAATATTGGAGGCTTTGAGGGATGGTTAAACAAGACGACTGATGTAAAAGCACTCTGTAAGCTCGGAAATATAAATATTTCTGTTGTCATTTTTCTCTCTGCCCAAAGGAAAGACCTGAGAGAGAGCCAACTGGTTACCTACTCAAGGCAGAGATGGCAGCAGGAACTGCTGGAGAGAGAGAGAGGATGCCAGGGCTCTTGGCAGGGAAGAGGCTTGCCTGGCAGAATTGGGCAATTGGCCAAGCAGGCTTCAGGACCACAGTCTCCCGGTGGCCTTATGTGGGGCGTGCGCTTCTTCTTGTCCTACCCTCTGATTTTCTCAGGCTGCCTTCTGAGAATGCCCAGGTGTCCACAAGAGCCAGTGCCTGGGGTCGGCCCCGCCGTGTTCAGTACTCAGGGCTGTTTTTCTCCAAGAATGCAACACACAGTCAGGATTGGCATCAGCTTTTAACTCCTGCCATCCCCATAGGGAAGAACAGTCATGATTAACCCCATTTTACAGATGAAGTGATTGGAGCCTAGAGGTGTTTTGAAGACATGCTCAAAGTCACAGTCAATGGTATTTTCCTTCCAGTATCCAAAACGATGTTTTTGAAATGTATTTATTCAGTCAACACGTATTTATTGAACACCTACAAACAGCTAGACTTGTTCTAGGGGAAGGGGTTGCACAGATGAATAACAACAACAAAAGTCACCAAAATTCCTGCCCTTAGAGAATACATAGATTCTAGAGAGGGGAGAAAACAAATCAACTTGCACGGAAAGGTATTAACAAGCTAATTTCCCATAGAAGTAAGGGTCAGAAAGACAATAACAGAGGGAAGATCTTTCCAAGGAGGAGGAGGAGAAGGAGGAGGACGTGGCTGTTGAGCTGATACCACATGATAGATGAGGCGAAGGAGTTTCCAGGCAGAGGGGTGAAGAGGAAGAGTTTCCACAGACCTGTGGTTGCCAAGGGGGAGGGGGCGGGGGAGGGGTGGAGTGGGAGCTTGGGATTAGCAGATGCAAACTAACATACGTAGAATGGGTAAATAACAAGGTCCTACGGTATAGCACAGAGAACTGTATTCAATACCCTGTGATGAACCATAATGGAAAAGAATACGAAAAGGAATGTATATATATGTCTAACTGAATCGCTTTGCTGTATAGCAGAAATTAACAGAACATTGTACATCAACTATACTTCAATAAAATATTTTTTTTAAAAAAGAAGGGACTTCCCTGGTGGCGCAGTGGTTAAGACTGCGCTCCCAATGCAGGGGGCCGGGGTTCGATCCCTGGTCAGGGAACTAGATCCCACATGCATGCCACAACTAAAAGTTCGCGTGCCGCAACTAAGGAGCTGGCGAGTGCAACTAAGGAGCCCGCAAGCCGCAACTAAGGAGCCCACCTGCCGCAACTAAGACCCGGAGCAACCAAATAAATAAACAAATAAGATAAGATATTTTTTTTAAAAAAAGAGAAGGAGTTTCCATGCAGAGTGATAAAGAGGAAGGGGAGAGTTTCCATGCAGAGGGAGTAGCAAGTGAACAGGCCCTAAGGCAGGACTGAGCCCTCCAGGAAGAGAGCATGTTCAAGGACCAGTGTGACTGGAGGGTCATGAATGAGGGGGGAAGAATGAAAGGAGAGGAGATCCAAGAGAGATGGGCAGGAGCCAAACATGGAGGGCCTTGCAGACCAGTGTAGAGAGTTTGCATTTTATTCTAAGTACCCTGGGAAACTATCACAGTAGCCAATGTGAACCTCCATATTAGTTGTTTTAAAACCTCCGCTGGGGGACTCCCCTGGTGGTCCAGTGGTTAAGACTCTGCGCTCCCAGTGCAGGGGGTCCGGGTTTGATCCCTGGTCAGGGAACTAGATCCCACATGCTGCAACTAAGGAGCCTGCCTGCTATAACTAAGACCCAGCGCAACCAAATAAATAAATATTAAAACCTCCGCTGTAGGACTGCGAGTGTCTTAGAGCGATAAACTAAGAATGTTATGTAAGGTAAGAAGTTTGATGGGCAACGTATGTCATTAGAACAGAAAGAGCAACTGATAGAGCCAAGGCCCCCTCCCCTGAAGCAACTCTTACCCATAAAGAGGGACCACTGAGCCCACTGACTTGAAGGCCCCTCGCTGGAGGACCTGGCTCCGTGCTGCTGGGAGCTGTTCCGAGGGTCACTGCCCGAGGCTCTTTGGGAATGGAGGCTGGCTCCCGTTCAGGTTCATGAGACCCATGGCCAGACCTGTGGCTGGACCCGAGACCGCTCGCTGCTCGTGCGGAGATGCTTCCTCCCCGGACTCCTCCTTGGGGTGGTCCCTTACCCCCTTTCTGTTTTCCCTACTCTGACCAACGTATGTTGTGTGCTAATTGGCTGCAATCAACTGAGTGATCCGTGAATTGAATATTGGCTACGTTTGGTGTATCTCCAATCCTGTGGCCCTTCCCTGGCCTCACTGCTGGGCCCTGTGACAAAACAGGGATTCACATGATCTGGCCAAAAGGTGGGGAATAAGTGGCAGGGAACAAGAGTGGCTGGAAGCAGGTAGATGGGTCAGGCAGCCATCGAAATAAGTAGCTCTGACTGGAGCCGCCAATGCCGGAGACAGAGCGAGGTGGGCAGATTTGGGATTCGCTGATGCCTTGAGGATGAAAAGCGAGGAATCAGTGGTCAGAGGAACTGTGGGGGGCGGAGCCACTCCTCAGAAGGAGAATCTGGTGAAGGACTAGCTTGGTGGGGTAGGTTGGGGTGTGCTGTGAGACCCATGGGTTGGGGCAGGCCACGTTAAATTTGAGATATCTGTTCTAGGCACTGGGGGTTAAATGATGGACAAGAATAGGTACAGTCCCTGTCCTCATTTCAACTGTGGTCTCCAATAGAGGTTCTTAACTGGGGTCCATGAATATGCTTGAGGGGAGTCTGTGGACCTCCTGAAAGTCCATCACTAAATGTCCCTCCACCTGAATCCTTTTGGGATTGTGATCAAAACTATTGATTTCCTAAAAAAAAAAAAAAAAAAAAAAAAAAAACCGACACACACACATACACACACACACACACACACCACACACACACACACACACACACACACAGTAGGGCTGATACTCCCTCCTGTAAGACATATTGTAATGCTATTGAACTCTATGCAGAGCCCTGCACCTACTCAGCGATTTCGCACCTCCTAGCCTTTGCTCGCGAAGTCCGGCCACCCGGAAGGACGTGCCTTCGTCTCGTGCCCCTGGTGCTTAGCTAACCTCCGATCATATTTCTTACCTCTGTGCCTTTCCCTGAATGAACAATATACACCCGGTCCAGGCCCTCCTTGAACTGATGGTCTAGCCAGGGAATACAGACATCAAACAAGGACTGACCATAAAGTGGGACGAGCGCCTTGAAGGAGAAGTGCGGGGTGCTGGGGGACAGGGAACTCTAACCTCATCGTAGGTGCCGGTGGTGAAGTCCATCAGGGGAGAGTTCCTGGAAGCAGCGAGCTGGACGTCAATAACTGAAAGAGAAACAGCATTGGGACAGGTGGGGAGGGGGACAGGGAAGAAAAGAGTGTGTCTGGCAGGGAGAGAGCATGTCTAAAGGCCTGGGGTGAGGGGACCATGGAGTATAAGGGAGAATACTCGGCAGAGGGCCTCGTGGGTCCAGTAAAGCTTCAATGGGAAGGCACTGAGAAGTTTTAAGGCGGACGGGAGGTGATCAGGTTTGTACCGGGGAAAGAGCACTGACTGCGGCGTGCAGCATGGTTGGAGTAGGGGCTGAGAGGAGAGCAGGCGGCCCTGTTCCTGCTGTAACCACCCCAGGGACCGGCGAGCGTGCAGCGGGGGAGACCTGCCACTTCCTTGCTCCCACTCTCTACCTTAAGCCCCTTTGGAAACCACAATCATTTCTACCAACAGAAAGTGGCTTATTTTTCTTTGCCAAGAGGCCAAAACTCATCCTTTCTTGCCCGCAGCCCATTTGGGCATCTGACAGAAAAGAGACTACGTCCCAGAGAATATGTCCCTGCTCCGTAGAAAAAAAGATGTGTTTAGACCCCACCTTTCTTCGGAACCCTCTGAGCCTGACCTTCTGAATTACTTGGACGCACTTACTGCTGCGGATGATGAGCGGTGGGCTTGCAAGCCCCAGTAACGGCACTCTCGGGCCACACTCCCATCAGCCGGGCGGGAGGCGGAGAAATGGGATGGTCCCGGGGTATGGGGGAGGGTGTCAGGGGACCCACAGAGAGAGAGGGCTTGGATCTTCTCAAGTTGACACAAAGGATTCCTCTCAAGGCTGGGAGGTATAGGAAGAATGTAGCATTTGATTCTGGTTTATAACTAACTGGTGGAGTAGTCATAGGGGTGGATTTTGGAGACAATAATGCTTTCAAAATCCCTTCTGTGGCTTCCTGTGCTTTAGGGCTTATTAGTGTCCGAAGGTTGGAGGCTCTGTCCAAAACGTGCCCAGGGCATTGGAAATACTTCATGGGGTCATATCCTTCTACCTTATGCATGGCATAGGTTTTGAACACAGGCTCAAGAGTCAGACTGCCGGAATTCAAAAAGTGACACCGCCACGTAGCTGGGTGACACCGGTTAACACAACCTCTGGGAGCCTCTGTTTACCCATTGGAAAATCAGGATGCTAATAGTACCGACTTCACAGGATTGCTGGGAGGGTAAAATAGGATGGCACATGCCAAGTGCCTGGTACATCATGTTAATAGTAGCTATTGAATACTTACTATTAACCCCTGTAACGAAACCATCTGGCAATTCAAGCTCCCTCCCCACCCCCAATGTTTGTTGTCTTACTTCTTATGCTACAAACAAACACTTTTAGAGACTTCCTTAAATACTCTGGAATAAAGAGTCTCAAACAAGATTAGCCTAAAAACCAATGCTTGGAGCTATGAAAGAATTGATTTGTTTTCTAACGTGATTGATTTTGCTCAATCTAAGGAAACACGAAAAAGTGGAGAAAAACAATAAGACCAAACTTTAAAGTTTGTATCATAATGCAGAAAAGAAGTAAACATTTAGAAAGACAAACTCAGTGCCATCCACAATGAAACTAGAAAGCACAAACACTAACAATGGTTGCGTCTGAGCGATGAGGCCGTAGGTGTTCTATTTTCTTTTTTTTTCAACAAACCTGCATTTTCTGACTTTCCTTTAAGGAACTTATATTACTTATACACATTTTTTAAAATTACAAGTAAAAAGAAGAGAAAAAGCAGTGCGAATGTTGTCTTAAACTTCAATCTGAAAGTTCATAGCAGTGCAAAATAAGCTAATTACAGCTTCAAAAAATTAACTGGTTTAATTCATGCAGTTTGTTCACTGAGAGTTAATTTAATATACTTATCCTAGAAAATAATACATTATTCAGTTTAATCAATATTCATTTGTTCTTTGCATAATCATATTTGCCAAAGGGTGTATTAACAACGTGCCTGCAGACTCCCAGGGAAAGGCCATGCTATAAGTAGAGTAAAAATTTTGAAATAAAAGAAAAACAATGAATTTGCCAACATTAGGCAAATGATTGATGCTAATATGCTGCAGGTTTTCATTTAAAATGCAGCCAGGAGTCTTTTATATATGTGTTTTCACTGGAAGCAGCAACATATACAGCGTCAAATTAATGAATATCATGGTAATTCAGAAGGAAATTAAATCTGGGTTGTTATTGAATAGTTGGCATATTGGTACGTGTGACACTGGCTCTTTCTACATAACCTCAGTTGACTGGAACAGTCAATGCGATGGATATTTGCAAATGTTTGTTCTTCTGTAGCTAAGAAATACATATTTTTCCATTTAAGTCCAGATGCTTAACGTGATGTAGACAGAGATAAAGACTCTAGTTAGGTTTCTCAAACATCAGGACTTGAAAAACGTCACGTTTTAGGAATAAGGAGAAGTTTCCTATGAATGAGTCCTATTTGCATTGTTGAATTTTTCTTTGAAAAATTTCTTAGATTGTGATTATTATTTTTTATCGATTCATTTTATGTGATTTTTCAGAGCTCAAACTTTCAAGAGAAAATGGGAAACTGGATTTAGAGAATTGTTGACTAGCCTCCATATGACGCTAAGGACAATACACCCTTTGGAGAATGGGTAATGTTACAGTGATACCTTCATTTCCATTTCATTTGTTTAGTATTTTTTAGCTGAAATATAGTTGCAAATATTTTTAAAAATAAAGTAACGAATTAGAGCTATTTTCAGGTAGGTTGGAAACCTGGAGGAAAATACAGCTTGGGGGCAGAGGTTGTGGGAGGCTAGGGTAAACACTAAATAAAGATATAATAGATTACATTCACTTCCAGACTGGAGAACTAACCCTGAAGAATTTTACATGGTTCTCTCCATGACATACAACTTAAACATTTTTTTAATCCTAAGGAGAAGTGTCTAAAGACTTAAATTCCATTATTATTCAGAAACAGCTATAAGAAAAAGGTGCCTACTAGTAGTAAGGTAATACCCCACAAATGGGGGCAGGTTGAGGAGAAAAAGTAGTATTAAGAAAATTTTCATTGTCCGAATGGTCATGGATATCTTCCGAATATAAGTAGATCCCATTTAAACACAACTCATTAGGTGGAATATACTTACAGAAGTAACAAAGTATGGCAATAATCCTTCAGCCAGCATCTGATGCCTCAACTATGCAAAAAGATAAGGTGTCTACTCCCTACTGAACTTAAAAGGGCATTGAGCAAACATTGCAACTCCTGGCAGCCTTGAACAGGGTAATTAAATAAACAGTGAAGGGATTTCCTATAAGACAAACCTCTCTACAGAAGGGGCAGCTAAATGCTTTGAGTTTTCAAAGAAAATATTTATCTAGGGAGAGGTGAGCAATGGAACACATTTAACAACTAAGGTAACACACAGGACATTGCCTCCTTCAGATGTAATTCCGTATCAAACTCAGAGGCTTCTCAGCTTGTGATTTTAGAAGTGACCCTTAATATCATGGATGGTCCCAGGGACCCGCTTTTTTCCTCCTCCACCAGCACAGTCTTGGGAGTTTGTTAAAGAAAAACAGGATATTTGAATATCCTGCCAGATCAGCACAGGTACACTAGCCCAGGCGAAAAATAGTTTACAACCCAACTCGTGGTCGTGGCACGGTGACTTTAATTCTTAAAGACACATGCCTACTTTGCAGATGGTCAGGGTTTATCCTTGTCGATCAGGGGCACTATCTCTTATGCAGGGGACACCTTTCTCAGTTCAGGAGACATTGTATTGGGACGGGATCATCTCAGAGAAAAAAAGGTCCTGTAGGACACAAAGTTAGTTACTCAGATGCCAGCAAACTCACCTGATAATCCAGCTGTAGACTCCAGAGGGCTGCAGCTGGCTAAACAAAGCTGCTCTGTCATTTACTTAAAAAAACAATATGATAAAAACCCTCCAGAAAGTAGGCATAGAAGGAACTTACCTCAACATAAGAACGGCCATATATGACAAACCCACAGCCAACATCGTTCTCAATGGTGAAAAACTGAAGTCATTTCCTCTAAAATCAGGAACAAGACAAGGTTGCCCACTCTCACCACTATTATTCAACATAGTTTTGGAAGTCTTAGCCACAGCAATCAGAGAAGAAAAAGAAATAAAAGGAATCCAAATCAGAAAAGAAGAAGTAAATCTGTCACTGTTTGCGGATAACATGATACTACACATAGAGAATCCTAAAGATGCTACCAGAAAACCACTAGAGCTAATCAATAAATTTGGTAAAGTAGCAGGATACAAAATTAATGCACAGAAATCTCTTGCATTCCCATACACTAATGATGAAAAATCTGAAAGAGGAATTAAGGAAACACTCCCATTTACCATTGCAACAAAAAGAATAAAATACCTAGGAATAAACCTACCTAAGGAGTCAAAACACCCGTATGCAGAAAACTATAAGACACTGATGAAAGAAATTAAAGATGATACAAACAGATGGAGAGATATACCATGTTCTTGGACTGGAAGAATCAATGTTGTGAAAATGACTCTACTACCCAAAGCAATCTACAGATTCAATGCAATCCCTATCAAACTACCACTGGCATTTTTCACAGAAGTAGAACAAAAAATTTCACAGTTTGTATGGAAACACGAAAGACCCCAGATAGCCAAAGCAATCTTGAGAACGAAAAACAGAGCTGGAAGAATCAGGGTCCCTGACTTCAGACTATACTACCAAGCTACATTAATCAAGACAGTATGGTGGCTTTGCAGACGCCGCCACACCGGGACCTCCCGCGCTGCCCAACCATGGTCAACCCTACCTTGTTCTTTGACATCGTCGTCGGTGGCGAGCCCTTGGGCCGCGTCTCCTTCGAGCTGTTTGCAGACAAAGTTCCAAAGACAGCAGAAAACTTTCGTGCTCTGAGCACTGAAGAGAAAGGCATTGGTTATAAAGGTCCCTGCTTTCACAGAATAATTCCGGGATTTATGTGCCAGGGTGGTAACTTCACACGCCAAAATGGCACTGGTGGCAAGTCCATCTATGGGGAGAAATTTGATGATGAGAATTTCCTCCTGAAGCGTATGGGTCCTGGCATCTTGTCCATGGCAAATGCTGGCCCCAACACAAACGGTTCCCAGTTTTTCATCTGCACTGCCAAGACTGAGTGGTTGGATGGCAAGCATGTGGTCTTTGGCAAGGTGAAAGAGGGCATGAATATTGTGGAAGCCATGGAGAGCTTTGGGTCCAGGAATGGCAAGACCAGCAAGAAGATCACCATTGCTAACTGTGGACAAATCTAATAATAAATTTGACTTGTGTTTTATCTTAACCACCAGACCATTCCGTCTGTAGCTCAGGAGAGCAGCACCCCTTCATCCCCATCTGCTCAAAATATACTATAATCTTTGTGCTCTCATTGCACTTCTTTGGGTTCCATATTTTCCTCATTCCCCTCCAAGTTTAACT
>NC_041234.1:107980907-108017770 GCF_002837175.3 Physeter macrocephalus
GGAGGAGATATGGAGATATATGTATACGTATAGCTGATTCACTTTGTTATACAGCAGAAACTAAAACAGCATCGTAAAGCAATTGTACTCCAATAAAGATATTTTAAAAATGAAAACAATAAACACTCTTCCAAATCCAAGGGGAAACAGTTTTATAAAGGACCCCAAAGAATGTATTCCATGTCACCTGGAGGGGTTTTTAACTTTTTCACTCTTATGCCAATTTCTTGCCAAAGTGAAGAACTACCATATTTTATTTACAAATACACTTGTTAAACCAGGAGATCTTTTAGATTAATTACCCTGTGATTTAACAGTTGCTGTGGTATTGCCATTGTATGCAAAAGTAAGGATATAATCATACCTAATCTTTGCCGATACCTTTAGCGGGTCTCAGTGTTATCCCTTATTTAGCAAGACTTGGTATTTCCTACACATTCCACTCCCCCCAATATTGCAGTGTTATACTGTGATTCGTGCGTTTATTGCACCTGTATATCTCTAATAAGTCTGCATTTCTTAAGTGGGCTGGCTACAGGGATGAGTTTCTAGAGCTGTGAATTTGCTTAAAACAGACAGTAATATAAAGTCGTATAACATCAAGCAATGTTGCTCTTAATTCTTTGAAACTAGCCATCCCAAAGGACCTGCCTCCAAAATCCTATGAATCCAATAAGAAAAATATACCTGTGTTCAAATTAAGCCACTCATTTAAAACTCTTTTTAATAGGAAAACTTTCAAAATATACAAGTAAAAAGAATAGTACAGTTAAGCCCCATTGACCCAGCCTGAGCAGGAACTATCATTTTGCCATCCTTGCTTCATCTCTTCACTGCCTACCTGTGCTGGGCTGAATTACGTTAAAGCAAATGCCAGAATCGTGACATTTCTCCTCTGTGTACTTCAGGATACGTTTTTAAAATATATGGGCACTTTCTTAGTTAGCCAGAATGCCATTTTCATAGCAAATATAATTAATGACCATTTCTTGTCATCGTGTAATACCCTATTCATAGTCACATTTCCCAGATTTCCTCCAGATCCAAACCACTCCATTTAATCATTCCTCCATGGGAGCAAGGAGGAGCTTCGGGTTCGAGCTTCTTACCAAGTTTTCTATACGGAGCAACCCTTCCAGTCCACACCCCGGGCCCCCCCCCACCCACTCGTTTGTTGAATCTGGCCTTTCTCTTGTTTGAGGAAAGAAATCAAAGGTGACACAAGGAAAGGTAGTTTTTCCAGGGCAGCTGCAGCTCCCGGAATTGAAGCCTGAGAAAGCTGCTATTGATTTCTGCAGCCTTCTGCCGAAGTGCGGTAATTCTCCTAGTGAATGTTGCAGGCATGTTGAAAAGGCCACCTTCCTAGCTGTCTCTGTTCTCTGTTCACTGTGTGCATCTGCAGTTAATTGAGAAGCTGATTAAAGAATCAACTAACCCAAACTGAGTGGTTTTGTTGTCTCCTTTTTCATTTGATTCTGCTATGAAACATTAAATAAATGCATTTCCCCTCCTTCCCAAAGGTGCAAAATCTCGAACGCATGCCAGCTAACTGTTCTCTCCTATGACTAATTGATGTTTTGCACTCACAGCCTTGAAAAATAATCCTTTCCATGCCCAGTGATGGTTGTAATGAGATATATTATGCTGACAGCTTGAGCCCTCACGAAGGTATGGAGCTCAGCTTGTAAATAATTGTGTGTGCAATTTAAAAATTTCCTACAAAAGGTGCACTGTTTGGGATGGAGTCTGTGCTTGCCAGCGCTTGGCCAGCTGTGCCCAAAGGTGCAGCTCGGACACTGTTTGGCCCCAGAGCCTTCAACCAGCCGTGTGTAACCTGAGGCTGCTGTATAAGTCGCCTGGCATCTAGCACCATGCTTGGCAAATGGGGATTAGTCAACAAATGTTTGTAGAATGAATGAATGAATAAATGAATGAGTGAGGGCCAAAAGAAATCAGTCTTAACACAGTGAAGCTTTATTTCTCACCAAAGAAAGAAAAAGAAAAACTAAATCAGCCCAGTCCCAGACGAGCACACAGGAGGCTAGCAGCTCAGTGGGGCTCTGACTGAGCTCAGTCCCACGTGCGATGAGCAGAGGCTATTGGTTGACTCCTTTCAAATGAGTCTTTAATGTGTGTTTTTTCTCAAAAGATATGCTCATCTCCCTAGCACTCACAAATTCGTATTTTTATTTGTGGATAAGAAAGTAAAAATCTCTGTGAAAAAATTCCCTAAAACCATAAATAACAATGTTTCAGTTAGGAAAAGCAGGAAGACAGACTGACTCAAGTGGAACTATTGGGTGGCCTCGTGGATGACGGATTCAGGCAGGAGCTGCTGAATGGTACAAAGCTTTATACGAGACCTCTCGAACCATGCGTCTCCAACTACCCTTTGACCTAATAATCTCACGTATGGGACTACATCCCATGGAAATAAGCCAAAAGGCAAAACCTAATTTTATAAGGATATTTACAGCAAAGCCACTTATAATAAAGGAAAATTGGAAGCAACCCAAATGTCCAACAGTAAGGGGATTGGCTAAGCCAAGAATAGCATATCAACTCCGTGGTTCACCGTGCAGCCATTAGAGCACTGAGCAGGTGGTTAGTTTCAACGTGTGGCAATGTCTGCACGAAATAATGGTAATTAGAAAAAGCAGAACACAAAGCATCATGTGCCCAGCGATTACAGCTCTGCAAAACTATACCTGGTATTCTGAAAAGGGTCAGAAAGTTATCTAGAGTGATATAAACACAGTTGTAAGTTCACTGAATTCCTTTCCAGCCTTGTGGATGGTTAAATGTGTAACACACGGAAGGAAGGAAGGAAGAAGGAAGGAAGGGAGGGAGGGAGGGAGGGGAAACTGCTGACTGCAAAGGGGGACTACTATTTAAAACATTCTTTTATTCAGAGGTGTTCATTGATTAAGAAACATCAGAGAGAAATACAAGTGGGAAATCAGAAAGACTCAGGAACATCTGGATCTAGTCTATATGCCCAAATAGAAAGTCGAAATTCATTTGGAACAAGATCCTTTCTGAATGCCTTGCAGCATTGGATCAACAATTGGAAGCCATAATGACCAAGATGTGTTCAGACTCCTACAGGGAAAGACAACTTCCCGCGACCAGCAGTGTGTGTTCCTTAGCAAACCACTTTTCAAGGGATGATGTCACCATTAAAGAAAAAAAAATCAGCACCTGCAGAATTCACCATCACCCAGCAGAAAGCAGCATGCCAAAACCTTTAGAATTGATTTCTGGGCATTTACAGCACACCTTCCAGATTCTGTGGCTTAAATTAGTCACTAATGAAAATTAGAAAGCATTAGTTTTGGATCGTATTACAGCATGACCTCTGCCACTAAAGGGGGGAGGGTCTTAGAAAATAAGTACAATCATTGCCTTAAGACTTAGTCCTAAAGGTTTTCTGGAGGACATCTTCAAAGATGTTTTTAAATCTTTTGTCTATGTTAAAATTAGCTTTCATTGTTGCTGATTTTTTTCTCAGTATTTCTTACAGCTGCAATTATAATTGCGAAGGGAGGATATAATGTGTTTCGGAAGAAGCATCACATGTCTGTGGCTGTTGTAGCATTTTAAATATTACAGGACCAGATCCAGGGGGAAAATCCCTTAAAATTATTTTAGGTATCACAACATTCAATATCAATCAACATGCAAGTTGGGAAGAAGCCAAAGATGATGACGGACAGCCGAAATGTGTTTGATCTGAAAGTTTTCATTTGTGCCACCATTTTATTGCCGCAAAGGGACGACAGCAAAATGGTGGCTTGCCTATACTGTGTTTCTATGAACAGGACACATGTAAAACAGCCACCCCCCGGGAGGTGTTAATATGCTACCTCAGCCTTAAAAGCAGTGCCCTTGCTGACACACAGACCGACTCTCTGGCGTCTGTGCTGATATTAAAGTCGCAAAATCAAATATTAAGAAGCCATATTTTTCTCAAAGGAAAAAGATTTACCAGTTTAATTAAACAGCACATCCCTTTTCTTTGCATCTCCCTCTCTTTCCTCCCCCATTGCCCCCTGGGGAATAGAAAGAAGTCTGGTGCTACAAGAAACCTAGAGCTAAGCTCTAAGGAGTCTAAGTGCTTTGACTGTATTTGTGAGCATGAGATCTATTTAAAGACAAGTGGCTAGGTCTAGCTTTTCCTCTTTTAGCCACCGTTGGAGGTTCATACGGTGTGATTTCCTCTTAGTTGTTGAACACGCAGTGATTCTGTCTATTTTGTGATTTTTTTAAAATGAGGGAATAAAGAAGTAGACACCAATCAGTCCCCTGACCCTAAACAAAGCACTGGTTTTTATTCTCTATCCTTTGTCTCTCCGTCCTCCCATACTCTCTCAGGTTCTAAAGAAGTTCATCATCTTTGCCTTTTCACATGCACAGATAGTGTGTGTGTGTGTGTGTGTGTGTGTGTGTGTGTGTGTGTGTGTGTGTGATGGTTAAGTTTCTTTAGCTATAAAATGGAGATAATATTTCTCGTTCTCCTTCACCTCATAGGGTTCTTATGAGGATAAAATGAGATCAAGGATGTGAAAGTGCTTTGAAAAATGTTAAAAGCACACTACAATCGAAAGTAATTGCGATGGCCATCTTTTCCTTTGAGGTCTTAATAGTATTCATGCTACAGGTAGAGTGTTAGACAATTTCTACATTTTGGTAGGTATTTGCTGAAAGTTAAATAGTTTTCCAGTGAATTTAACCAAAGTGTTAGTAATGTTTGTCCTTTAGACAGGTTCTCACATTGTTCCCAAGTTGGTCACTCCTGAAGCTTTGGTTTAACTCGGTGCTTCAGAAGCGGGGGAAAAAAATGACCAGCGGAGCCCCCAGATCAGCTTAGGCAAAGGGGAGGCATGGGCAACGGCATGGGTAAGAGGGAGTGGAAAATGGGCTCTTTCATCACCAGTTACTTCTGGAAAAAATATGCCTGGGGAGAGGAAAGAGGCTTGGATACCATTTTCTTTGGCAAAAGGTAATTAGATAAATATAAATCTTTACGCCAAAATCTTGTTTAAAATGTGCTCCAGCAAAAAAAAAAAAAAAAAAAATTCTTCAGCGGGTGCTGGGGCGCCCCTGGAACTGAGGCAGTTTGTAATTAAGATCATGAGTTCGAGTGGTTGCTGCTGAGCTGCTCTCCAAAGCTGGGTGACTCCATTCACAATCGAAATGAAATGGTAGGCCTGCTTGGGAAAGCTTTATTCAAAGACCTTAGCGAGGCTCTCTTCAAAATGGCTGGCTCTGTTGTTCTGCAGTCGCACATTCGAGAATACATGGCACCCTCAGACCCCACCTCTTTCCAGGCGTGAGCGTCATCCTTCCTTACCTTCACGCATCCAACACTTCTGCCATTCTACGTCGGTCTCCTAGAACTGCCGTCTCTACACACCACTGCCGATTGCTGAGCGGTCACTGAATGGGAATTTGGGGCTGTCTCATGAGGATGCCACTTATTTCAGCAGCGTTAATTGTTTGGATACAGAGCTTCAGGCAGCTTCTCATTTTGCAGCCGGTCTTTATAAAAGTGAATGGATACAGAGAGCAAACTGGTGGTTGCCAGAGGGGAGGGGCGAAATATGTGACGGGGATTAAGAGATATAATCTCCCAGTTATAAAATAAATAAGCCACGGGGATGTAATGTACAGCGTAAGAAATCTAGTCAATAATACTGTAATAATTTTGTGTGGGGATAGACGATTACTAGAATTGTCATGGTGATCAGTTCATAATGCGTTTGATTGGTGGATCACTATATTGCACAACGGAAACTAACACAATACTGTATGTCAACTATACTTTGAAGGAATTGAAAGAATAATAAAGTGATATGCAGATTCCACGTAATAAATGAATGGAAAGTAGAAAACAGAATAATAAAAGTGTTGGGACTAGTGAGAGGAAGCTCGGGTCTCTTCGACATATAATACGATGAAGATAAAGATGGAAATCATCACACGGTCCAAAATTAGAGACTCATTAATCTTAGTCTTTAGATTGAGTTTTTTGACACAGAGAATGTGTACAAAAGGCTGTGAATGTATCCTTCAGGTTAATGTGGGTTTTTCAATACTATTTTTCATTTTCTGGGAATGGGACACTCCACTCTATCCCATATCGTGCAAGACAATTTTCCACACGCTCAAACTTCTACATGTATTTTTAGTAGTCCATTAGGCGTGAAAACAGGAGACTGTGTATACGTCAGGTATTGCGGCACCAACTGCATTCTGGTGAGTCTCTCTCTGTCCCGTGGACATAAAAATTCAGCCCTTTAATCGTACTGTTTCTCTGCCTGGAAAAGCCTTCCTCTCTTTTACCCTGATCAAATTGCTATCCATCAATCCAGCCCCACCTCCTCCACGTAAGCTGCCTTGGCACATAAGGAAACTGAGGCTTGGAGAAGTTAAATGACCCGGCCAAATTGACATAGTAAGTGGAGGAGCCAGGTAACAAATGCAAGCAGTTTGACTTTAGAGCAAATACTCTTATACTGGCCTAATACTGTGCTCGCTGAGCATGCTTTCAAGTGCTTTAACCTTGAAAACCTAAAGTATATTTTGCCAAATACCTTTGTCTATTTTAAACAATTTTACTGAGGTATAATTTAGGTACTATAAGATGCATCCCGTTTAAGTGTACAGTGCCTTAATTTTTAAACTCTTCTGCACTTGGTGAGAAATGAAATATTTTGTTTCATCTTTACTTAGTTTATCAAAATGTTATCTCATAAAAATATTTGATATTTAGGAATCCTCTGGTTCTTCACTCTAATTTACTTTTCTTAGAAACAGTAATTGCCATTAGTATAATGTAATAATATACGACCCCACTATTTGAGTTCTTTTCAGCACGTCTAGCTACTAGTTCTCAAGTGGGTTCAAAAATCCAACACAGCATGAAATTTAAGCAATGGAATTTCTAAACCAGATTCTCCAGTACAGATTAAAAATGCATCTCGAGAAGATCACTGTTAAATTCGCTCAAACAAAACATACTGAAGACTTGGAAGAATCCAGTGGAGTTGCATTACTGATGCATTACTATTGTCTGCTTGACACTAAAACAAAATGCTAAGATGTAAAAAAGCTACCCCCTGTAGGGGGACTGAACCGATTTTAGCTCCGTTTGGAGCTGAATCACAGAGTCTCCTCTGAGTTGCAAGGGAACCAGGTGATAAAGTTGTTCAAATCTTTTCTGGTACGTAAATGCCCTCAGCAACGTGCAGCTTCTGCTTGAACACTTGATGGAGATCTCACTACCCAGAGAAGCCTCAGTCATGAGAAACCTTAAGTTGAATACAAATCTACTGCTCTGTAACTCCTACTAATTTGTCTTTCTGCTGCTTTCCAAAACTATCTAGAAAACAATCCTTTCCCACTTCCTAGCTCCTCCAATATCTGAAGACAGCTCACCAGTCCCCAGCCTGTCCGCAGTTTGTTCATCTTTTCCCTCGGTAATACAGTTTTGAATCCCTAAATTATAGTAGGAATTCTCTGTGCATATTTATCAAAATTCTTTCTATAAAGTGTCCCCTAGAACCAAGCACAGTCCCTTAAATGTGGTCTAATCAGTGCAGAGCACAAAGGATATTCATCTTCTTTTTTTCTCCAGCTTTATTGAGGTATAGTTGACAAATTAGGGACTTCCCTGGCGGTCCAGTGGTTAGGACTCGGCACTTCCTCTGCAGCGGACATGGGTTAGATTCCTGGTCGGGGAACTAAGATTCTGCATGCCGTGCAGCCAAAAAAAAAAAAAAAAAAAAAAAAATCGACAAATTAAGAATGTGTACATTTAAAGCGTACAATGTGATGATTCTACATAGGTGTACACTGTGAAATGATTACCACAATCAAGTTAATTAACACATCTATCACCTCCGAACCATAGTTACCATTTTTTGTGTCTGTGATGAGAACATTGAAGATCTACTCTCTTAGCACATTTCAAGTAAAAATCCAGTATTATTAACTTCAGTCACCATGCTGTACATGAGATCCCCAGAACTTATTCATCTAACAACTGAAAGTTTGTACCCCATTTCCCCCACCCCCAGCCCCTAACCACCCTTCTATTCTCTGGTTCCATGAATTTGACTTTTTTGATTCCACATATAAGTGAGATCATACGGTATTTGTCCTTCTGTGTCTGGCTAATTTCACTTAGTATAACGTCCTCCGGGTTTAGGATCCCTCATCCTGTGCTTGGTGTTCTCTTTAACCATATGCCATGGCCATTTTGGAGGTCAAAAATCGTCAGATATCAGCAGCTTCAACTGGTCAATCTACTGCATTTCATTAATACAACCTACAGTCGAATTATCTGCTTTAGCAGCAACATCATACTGTTGACTAATATAGAGCTGAGTCAACTAAACCTTCCAACTCTTTCTATGCTCTATGCTTACTGTTAATCCACATTCTCCTAGTCTTGAAATTGTGCAGTTGCTTTTTTGAACCTAGGCGCTCACTTTACACTTATTGAAGATAATATTTGAAGAAGCCTTTGGAAATCCTGGTTATATCATCCAGAATATAGACTCTCCCCCACCGTCTTTGTGTCATTGCAAATCAGATACTCATGCCCTCAAACTCCTCATATAGGTTGGTGATAATGAGGGTGAACATTATTGGGCAAAGGAAAAAAAACTAAAGGGCAGAGATCTTGTTAGTTACCCACCTTCTGTTTCAGGGAAATAAGTACTCTGTACTCATTTCATCAGAGAGCACTGAGGGAATTTCGTGCTTGACTCCAGCGAAGGCTGTAAGACCTCCAGCAGAGTTTGACCCCTGACCCAAACCTTCCTAGGGTCCCCCCTCCCCGGTGCCAATATCCATCCGGCCAAGCCCCTTTGTGTGGAAATGCAGCCCTGCTTTCCAAGACCCTGCTTCAGACAGAGCTCTTCCCAACGCTTGAGGAACTCAGTGTCAAGGAAACACAGCGGGGGGGGGGGGGCCTTGGAGTTGTTATATAACCAGCCTTGTGTGGCAACTTTGTTTCTTCTGATCCACAAGCCCTTCGCCTCCCCAAACTTCTCGGTTATCTTCTGGCTGATGCCAAGAATTCCGTCATTGCCGGTTTATTCCCTTAATTTAACGTTATTCCCTGTTAAACTAGTTTCTTCAAGGAAACGTAAGCCATAGACTTTCTGGCAAGTCAGCGCAGTGTTCTTCAGCTGTTTCTCTGACGTGACTGTGGAAGAGAGGGGAAAGGAGCAGGAGGAGGCCAGGAGGCCTAAAGAAACCAAGTACTCTGGGATTTATTTTCAGTTTGTAAGTGAATGAAATAAATATTAAACCTTGCTTAGTAATAATAACAGTAAATACTTAAACAATGTTTGCCTCACATCAACCCTGTGAGACAGGTAAAATTGTTAGCCCCTTTTCCAGATGAGAAAACTGAGGCTCAGAGAAATTAAATAATTTGCCCAAGGTCATACAGCTGGTAAGGAATACAGTCAAGCTTTAAACACAGGAAGTCTCGCCCTAGAGCTTAAGCCTTACTGCCCCTGGCTGGTGTCCCGTCTCGGTCCCTCCATGAGTCTTTCCTGTTGGTATTGAGAGCAGTCCACAGAGCTCAGAGTGGACATCAGTAGGAGGGGCCCCTGCAGCTGCTCCGTGGCAGGCCCTGTGGGCACATTCCACGTGGAGAAGGTCATCGTCCCCACCATGTGCCCTCTGATGGGCACAGGGCAGAGTTAATGAGTGTATAGCAGATGGGCAGTCTTGCCTCATCAAATTTTCTGTCAGGACCATTACAATTTGAGTGATGTAGTACAAGCTTCATAAACCAGAGGGGTTCAGGCTCTACAGGAAACCTGATATAAGATAGTGTTGTCAGCTGAACAGTGCAGAGATTGGCTGATTGGTTTGGGTGAGCAAATAAACCCACAGGCGAGCTTAGGTACATCACAGAATCTCAGAGCTAGATGAGGCTTTAGAGAATCATCTGGTCTAGCAACCCATAAAACAATTACCTCTAAATTACCCCCCATGTACACACACCGCCACCACAACCAGTCGTAGTCTAGCTTAAACACCTCTAAGAATGGGGAACTCACTACCTCCCAGAGCTGTCTTTTCTGTCTGTTAAGGGTGATAGAATGCAGTTCAGTCCTGGTGATTAAGAATGCATTTTGTGCCTGTCAGAAGTTCATCACTGAAGTGGCAGGGAAGGAGAATTCTCAATACCTCTAACAGGGCCTCTGTCCCTGAGAGGTCACTTATATTCAGGAGGAAAAAGGACTCCAGATTTTTCTTAGGCAGCAATAATGAAAAGCCGGGTTAGGTAAATGAGAAACCCCACAGGAAGTCCTAGGAGTTCCCTGATTGAGCAGCTGCAGGGAGCTTCGGGGCTGAGCTTTTGGGACAGCTCCACTCGGCTCCAGTGCCCTTTGTCTGGGCTCTGGGCCCCCCAGGGATGGGATTCCTACAGTGAACTTGACAAAGGAGAGCAGAGAAAGATATTCTTGAAGCCCAACCTTCAGTCATAGGGCTCTCTGGGAAACAGCTGGGAATCGCGAGCCAGGCAGCCAGCAATCCAGCGGACAGAAAGCGAATCTCTCTGCACCAGCAAGCACAGTCCAAGGCCCCAAAGAGAACAGGTGCCAAAGCAGAAGGAATTGTTACAGGCCCAGCAGAGAAAGAATTTAGGCATCAGCCTCCTTAGCACAAAGTCTTACTTCTCAGAGGCCTCAGCACCCCAAAGATAACCTGGGGTTATGCCTTTAATATCAGTAGTAGATGCCAGTTAGTGAGCACTTGCTCTGTGGCAGGCCCGGTGTCCCCTACTTTATACGTATAATCTCCTTTAATCCCCACAATATCACCAGAAGGTAGATGCTATTGTCTTCCTCATTCTTCAGGTCCAGAGAGGTTAGGTGATGTGCCCAAGGCCACACAGCTGGTAAATGGCAGGGCCAGAATTCTAACCAGAACTGGAACCTAGGCTTCTCTGACTCCGGAATCTATGTGGTAGCCCCTTTGTCATGCTACCTGTCCCAGTGAGGCAGGACAAAGTCTCTCTCTGCTTCTCTAGCCACATTTAATTAATTCTTCACATTGCCCCCAGAGTTACCATCTTGCTAAAATTGCCAGCTCTACTCAAAATCTTCAGTGGCTCTCGTTCTGCTTCTAGCACAAAGTTCAAGATCTTCAGGATAGTATTGAAGGTCATCTCGGTTTGGCTCAACTTACTCTTTAGATCCATTTTCTATTACTGGCTTCATCACCCCCATGTCCCACTTCACCTCCTCCTGCCTTATGCTCCAACCATGCTGGCTGACTCGCCATTGTCTGAAAATGCCACACCTCATCCTGTCTTTTCTTCCACTGGTCCCTCTGCTTGGAAATTCCTTCCTTTCTTCACCTGGCTGATTTATTTCTTCTTCCGAGCCCAGTTGACATATCAACTGCTTTCTGAAGTCTTCCTCAAGTGTCTCAGTTAGAATTATCCCCGCCTCCTCCCACCTCGTATATCCTTTTGTGGTTAATAATCTTTTAATGTTTTCACACTCCCTATATTACAGTTATTCCTGCAAGGGTATCTCTTCTAGTCAAAAGAGAAAATGCCAGGAGCACACAGAAACCATGCCTTCTATTCAGCTCTGTCGCTGGATGAAGGGGATTGCAGGTTTTGGGGTTGCAGACCCGAGGTCTGGCCTCTTAGGTGCGGTCTCCGTAGGTCTAGGCTGCGCCAATAAATGCAGTCCAGGAGGGAGCGAAAGAGGAGGCTGAAAGCGGCTCCAATGACAATCTTGCCTCGTTCACTTGCAAGCGTTCCCATCAGCTGTTCCACCTCCTTTGTGGTTGTCCCCATTCAAAATATTTTAAGAGAATTAAAGGCACCTCTTTGAGGGCAGACTGCCGCAACAACCCAGATGGACCTCAAAAATTTAATGTTCATCAAAAGAAGCCACACAAAGAAGAATGCATCCTGTATCATTTCACTCAATGAGATTTAAGAACAGGTAAAAGTAATCTATGATTTTAGACGTCAGCATAGTGGTTACCTTTGGGGGAGGGGGGTTAACTGGGTGGAGGCACTGAAGGAAGCTTCTGGGGTGCTGAAAGTGTTCTTTATCTTGACTTGGGGAGTGGTTACATAGATATGTGTATGTATAAAAGTTTCTTGAAGATCCAGATCCAGGAGTTTGGGACTACAGAAAACACTGAGTCCTACAGAGGCTCCAAGCGGGAGTAAGTTATAAATTTAAATTTCATAAGAGCAGGTAGCCCCTCAGAAACACCATTTCCCATCTCTCCTCTACTCTACTCAACCTCGAGCCTAACTGCCACATCACCTCTTCTGTGGTGCATTCTCTGGTCCCTTTTGTACCTCACACTCCAAGATCAAAGCGATCCCAGCTAGTTAGTAGTAGAGCCTGACTTAGGGCCCTGCTACTCAAAGTGTGGCCCACAGACAAGCAGCATAGGTATTACCTGAGAGCTTGCTTAGAAATGAAGAATCACTGGCTCCACCCCAGACCTACAGAATCAGAATCTGCGTTTCAATTTGATTCCAAGGCGACTCATGCACATGAACGATTAAGACGAGGTTTAAGAGAGCTCTTACTCAAATTTAAGAGTGCTTCCAAATCACCTGAGGCAATCCTTACAGCTGCAAATGCATGGGGGTCTTACCTCAGAGTTTCTGATTCAAAAATTCTAGAGCTGGGAGTCTGGATTGTAATAAGGCTGGGCTTGAAAGTTTCCAAGGAAGTCGGCTCAAACTTGAACAGTTTCTTGCTAATAGAGACAACATCACAGATGGTAACCGAGTTCCTTGCCAGTTCCCGGAAGCCCGCTGAACAGGTAGGTGTCAATCATGATTTGAGACCTAGCTATCAAAAGAGAGGCTCATGGAAAATATAAACACTAGGCCTCACCAGTCAGGACTCAAAGCTGCCCTCTCCTTACAGCCCAGTGCCCGCCAGAGAATCCTAGGGCAAGTACTCATCCATTCTCTTTTTGGCACTTTCCATCTGTCTCAAACAGGAGAAAACCCACCTCCTCCAGGATGCCGGTGTTCTTAGAACACAGACTGTTCCACCTAGACTGAATGCCAGGTGCCACTGCAAGCAAAGCAGGGCCAGAAGGAGTCGAAGACCCTGTCACCTGTCACTGTGGGCAAAACCTCCCCGGACAATGGCAGCCACGGGTACCTGAAGGCTTCTCCCAAGCCTGGTACCCTGGAGCCAGAGAGCAAGGAAGAGGCTTGGCAGGACATTCTAGTCACCATGTTAGGAAACACTCACAGCAGTTGAAAGTGGCAACGTTCAGATGTCCCATCCACTGTTGATGTCAAGTACAGGATTTTACTAAGCATTCAACTAAAGTGGCCAGTTATCAGATTGAAAAAAATGAACATGAATATCTTAATACCCAGGGTGGCTGAGGGGAAGAGAAGGGGACACTCACACCACTGGGGAGAGAATAAATGAAGACTAATTTGTAGAAGGCATTTTGGCAATATGTGTCCTGCAGGGAAGGTGCGAAGTGGGGTACTCGGAGATTCAGCGGAAATGACCTAAAACCAGATCAAGATTACAATCTCCTACCTTTTCTTGCCAATTATATTGGCTAACGCTGTAAAGAATGAGAACACCCACTGCTGGTGAGACTGTAAGGAAGTGGGCACTTTTATTTACCGATGCTGGTAAGGTTAAACTTGGTATATCCTTTCTGGAGGGCATTTTGGAAATAATAATCAAAAGCCTTAAACGTGTGCCTGCTTGCTGATCTAGAAATTCCATTCTAAGAATTTATCCAAAGGAAATGATTTTAAATGTGTGAACAGGTGTTTACACAAAAATATTTGTCACAATTTCGCTTGTAATAGTGAAAAATGGAAACAACCTACATAGGCAACAAAAGAAGACCAGTTAAAGAAATGATGTGCGGTCTGTACAGTCGGATTCCACGTAGCCACGGAACATGTTATTTCAGTCTATTTTTATGGACCTACAGAGGTGTTCACAATGTATTGTTGAATGAAAACTCAGTGTGTATAGTAGGATCCTGGTCTTCAAAATATATGTCTGCACAGATTTGTTAGCATAGGAAAATGTCTGCTGTGATAGGTGGGTCTGGTCCTTGCATGGGAGGATTAGAGAGGCTTTTTAAAATGACTTTTGTTTTTTCACATTTTCATATTTTTCTATAATGACTATGAATTTTTATGAAAATTTAAAAATAGTAATTCTTTCAAAAACTAAAGAAAGATCAGCTAGGATAAAGACCTAAAGGAGGAGCTGCCCTGTTATTAGTCTAACGTGCCGATCTTCAGAGCACAGAGAACCCCTAGAGTGAAATGCAAAGCAGTTACAATTTGCTCTTGAAATGGGACTTATCGTAAATGGCTAAGGAACAGAGACGAAGTGTCATCAGTTAAAAAAAAAGAAGTGGAAGCTGAGCCCTTGTGTTCTCCCTAAAAAGATGTTACATTGGCAATCCTTCTAGCTTATCCACTTGACATATAAGGGCAGGAGGCTGAGAGAAAAGTACAGTTACTAGTCCTGTCATTTTTATTTGGACACTCGTATTTAGATCCCATTCATACTTCGAGGGCATAGCCATCCTACTGACTTGCCCCACCATCAGACTACTCGCTGGGCAGCCCCAGAGCTTGCAGGGCAGGGCAGAGGAAAACACGGACATATGGACATCTTTGAGAGTCAGCAGAGCAGCTGAGGGGACTTCATGAAATTCAGTCTCTTAAGCCTACCTGAAGAACGACTGTCCAGTAGTGGGGAGAGCTGCTGTCTCCCAATAAGCCATGAGGCACCCAGCCCAACGCAGCTGGACCAGGGCACTAGGGCAATGCAGAAGGGTGACCAAAAGGAGTTTTTTCATCAGTCATCCTCAGTACGATGCTTCTCTCACCCCAAATCCTACTAAGAGCTGTGGTTGTGAACACTGCTGTTCATGACCCATTCGTGGGTCATGAAATCACAACCAGTATGCTTAAATATGCAATAGAACAGAATGATACAGGTTAAGATAGAATAGGAAAATATAGGACAGAAACTATGAAAGTGCCTCCCGGGTAGTAAGAGAACAAGTATGCTGTGTGTGTGTGCCTGTACGTGTGTGTATGTACTGGTAGTGACATTTAATGTATTATTTACTCTGGGACATGGTCAAAAAGTTGGAAAGTTGAAGGACTAGAGGTTTTGTGTCTGGATGCTTCTACCCGCTACACCACAGGGCATCGTCACTTGAATCCCCCAACCCACGTTTGCTGCCTGTTCGCTGCTTTGGACTCATCAGCTTGTTCACCCAGATATGTTTTGACTGGGCCTGACTTTAAAAAAATTTTTTTTATTTTATATTGGAGTACAGTATAGTTGATTTACAATGTTGTGTCAGCAACCTATATGGGGAAAGAATCTGAAAAAGAATGGATATATGGATACGTATAACTGACCCATTTTGCTGTACACCTAACTGTGCCTGACTTTTAAAAAATACAGTCCCAATGCCGTAAGTTTTTTTTTTTTTTTTTTTTTCCGAGATGACCAAAAGCCTACATAAAAATAACTATCAATATAAAAGTACCCTTAGTCAGGCAACAGTGCTTGAATTTAAGGCACTTTTTTTCTCCCACCTACTCATGTGCAGAGGATAGATTCATTTTATGAAACAAAAAAAGTCATACTTACTATTTTACACTTTTCTAAAATATTCTCTCTTTAAAGTATTCTCTCTTTAGGCTTTAATGTTGATCGTTCCTAATAGATAATATACTCGGCCTACAGAAAAGACATAGGTTTATTAAGTGGCCCGTTTTTTCAAAAACAAACAAACAAAACAAAACAACCTAAAGACATAATTGGATCAAGAAGTGAAAGAAAAAAGTTAATCTCAACAAAATATCTCCTGGACTCAGTTTCTGAGCAACTGCCTTATAGTCTATAATTATGAATAAAATACCCTTTGAAAAGACCTCATCAGAATCAGAGAGAAATGAGAACAAGAGGGTAGGTATTACAAAAGATTGGTTCTTCTCAGATAATTGTTTTTAATAAAATGGTAAAGGTGTAGAAAACACCAGGCAAGTATAATTAGGATAATAATCTATTGTTATACAGGAATATATATACCCTGTTGTCGCTTCTGTTGGAAAGCAACAAAGAAAATGAAGGAAAGGATGAGTGAATACGTTTGAACGATAGTTATACATTAAACTGTAGCGGTCATTAATTAATCTTTCCCTTACGGCAGAACCAGCCAAATAACGAAGAGTGGATGCTGTGCTGCAGGCAGGCTCTGAGAGCGCCCTACTTCTGGAGAGCAGCCCGGGGGGACTACGGGGCTGCTTTTACACATGACTGCCTACATGTTCTATTTATTTGCTCAGGTACAATGGTATTCAGACACCAAACATCTCCTCTCAACTGCTGAATTCCGTTCTCTGTCAGCTGTGAGTGTCTGAAGCTATCTTTGGTCTTTAGTTGAAAGCAATTCCAGGAACGGAGGATCCATGAAGATCCATGAGCACCTTAATTTGATTGTGACCTCGACAGAAAGATGTTTACGAGATACAGGACCTAAAGAAATACAAGACAGCTAACGGAAAAGATCTGGTTTTCGTCTTCATCTTCCAGATAAAAAATAAGAGGGAGCAAAATCAAACCATCTCCCCTGCTCCAGGCTGGGGAGAAGAGGACCACCTTTGTCTAGGAGTTCCTGTCCCCTGGCCGCTCTGGGTCAGAGGACAGCCAGACCTTTCCCTGGTGCCTCTAGAGGAACATGCCTTTGCCCGTTCCAAGGAGACTGCCACTACATGCTGGGCCTAGGGACCTGACAAGGGAGCCATACCAAGCGAGCTTCAGGGAGAGGTCCTCGCCTCCAGGGCCACAATTCTTTTTCTTCTCCCCTGAAGCTGGGAACCCTCAAACAGGTCGGCCCCAACAATCCTGATTTAAGTATAAACTTGGTGGTATGGTCCAGTAGTTAATGGCACAGGCTTTGGAGGAGGACTGCATAAGTTCAAGTCCTCTGCCATCTATAGCTGTGGGGCCTTAACAAATCCTTAAACTTCCCTGAACCTCAATTTATGCATCTATAAAATGGGAGTGAACACAGTGCCTCTCTCAAAGGGCTGTGATGAGGATTAAATAGTTAAATACAAGTAAAGTTCTTAGCCTGGAACATAGTGAACACTTAAATACTAGCTATTTTTACAGTTGTCATCAACTGGAAATATTCGCCTCCCTTATTTTTCAGCCTAATAGGAGTTTGGGGACTGCATTAAAGAAGAGCTAAGTGATCGCTACTAGAAAAGTTTAGACTTTTAAACTAAACCCTAAGGATCTAGGATTGTCTTCTCTAAACAATTGTTGGTTTCCATAACAACGGAGTCTTCTCTGCTCCCTTCCATTAGATGACTCCTGCTACCCAACGCGCGCGCGTGCGCGCGCGCACGCGCGCGCACACACACACACACATCTCTCCCCTCAGCTCAGGGTCCTTATAGAAAGCTGAGCTGGAATTCTTAGTTTAAGTGTCCCACCAGGTGAGTGTGTGTGTGTGTGTGTGTGTGTGTGTGTGTGTGTGTGTGTTCACTGGAGTCTTTCTTTGCCAAGGTCAAATAGACGGATCTTTGCTTAAGGCGAGAGCTTTGAGCTTCCCCTTCCCTGATTATGTCTGATTCCTCCCCACACCTTTCCTGCCCAATGGCATTGCATCTTCTGCTTTGAACATTCCCAGAGTAAGCTCACCATGCCCTAAGGCCACCATACTTATCTTTAGCAAACTCCTTCTCTTTACAATTCCCTTCTTATTTTGGCCGGAAATCTCTATCCTTCTAGCTTCATCTAGATCCTACTTCTGCCTCCTCAGGGGCCCTAACACCTTAGAGTAAAATAAAGCCATTTATATCACGAATATCAGTAAGAAAAGTCCTATTCCTTCCAAAGGGAGGGGTGGAGCATCTCTGCATCTCCACTTACAGTTGTTTGAGATGACTGGTGTCTTGGGTTGGCATGAGTTTATCTTGGACCCAAACCCCCCCCTGTCTAGGGCAGCTCCCCTGGCTGTCTCCCATCTCTAGGAGCAATCTTCCACCCTTCTTTCCCCTGACTGCTCTTGGCCCAGCTTGGATACATAATACCCACCTCACCTGACCTGACACTGGGTTTTAATTGGGGTCCCCTCGGGAGTATAGGTTGCCCTGATTCACCGTGGGGTATAGACACTGACAGCTGAGAGCCTGGAAGCCCAGACTTTGTGAGGGACAGCAATATCACCCCTCTTCCCTCTCCCTCCCCCCACACAGTGTGGACAGAATCACTTAAGCCTCACAAAGTGTCAGAGGTCGGGACATTGTTTGCCCTCAACACATTAAAACAGATAAAGTGAGGGAATAAGGTCAATCAGTCAAAGATACTGTCAGAGATGCTACTTACCGGAGGGTGCCGTGTTCCCCAGGCATCCACACAACAGACGCACACATCTGTTGAGTTACAGCCGTCTAAAGTGCAGTTGATCTGGCTTAAGCCCGTCGGTGATCATCTACCCATCACTGCAGGCAAGTCCTAAAATCAAGGAGGGGAGCACCAGTGTGTACACATCGTGTGCGTTTTGGGGGTAAAGGGTGTCACACCCATGAATGGCTGTACCGCGTGTACATTTTATGTTACAAATTTCCTTTGAAACCTAATTAATTTTGACCTCTATGTTAGTTATATAATTCATTTCACACTCTGCCAATTTTTAAAGTCATTTTAGAGGCTTAGAAATATAACATTATCTTAGGCCTTCCCATCGATTATGTAATTAACACGGTGAAAAACAGAACTTTGGAAGTTGCACAGTTATCAGTGCCTGCCCGCTCTAGGAAGACTCACAAACTGTGTTAAATGCCATTTTCCATCACCTCTCTCTGCTGCGGAAAGAGAACAAGCTCTCACATAGCTCTCCAAATTTTAAAGCCAACTTTTTGTTCCGTGAAATAGTGTTCCTGAATAACTACCCGGCAACTTTGTTTTCTAAATTAAAGAAAGAGATGGAAGAGGGGACTAGGATTTATTGAACTCCAGCCATGAGCTACATGTTTTACTTATATGAGGGGTAAAATTTCGAGGGAAAGTTTCCTTTGTCTAGTGAAAATAAAAGATTGTGCTTATTTGTAGATGCTCAGAAAAGAAATATATTATGAAACCTGGATGGTGCTTAAAATCAGTTTACACCACAATTTCCCAGTCTGTTTTGATGAACACGAATATTTTCAAACCTTTTTATTCTGAATTAATTTTAGAGTTGCAAAAGAACTGCAAAGAGTACAGAGAGCTTCCGTGTATCGTTCCTTCAGCTTCCCCCGAGGTGAGCATCTTATATAACCAGAGTCAATTTGTCAAAGCGAAGACATAAATATTACTACAATACTATTAACGGAACTCCAGGTTTTACTTGGATTTCACCAGTTGTCCCACCAATGACCTTTTTCTGCATCAGGCTCCAGTCCGAAACACCGCACTGCACTTACTCGTCAAGTGCCTCTAGTCTCTCCAACCCATAACAATTTCTAGGTCTCTTATTGCCTTCCACGACATTGACACAGGTGAATACTCATGTTACTGGATCTTCTGTGGGGGAAAAAATATTTTATAATCAATTAAGTTTAGAAAATGCGAAATAAAACAGACTTCTTGGACCCTGGAAAAATATGCTAATGCGTTTTATGAACATTCAAGAGGGGCCTGCAACAAGCAGTGTTTCCCAAACATTTGGCCACAGAGGCCACGATTCACAGAGCCTCTCTCCAGGCTAGGGTTCTCCAGGCTAGGGAAAGTCTGGTTTATACCATTTGTATTACATGAGTCTCCTACCTGTTCTTCCTACCTCTGGTCCTGTACATCTTCCCTCCGTTCTCCAGTCAACCCCTAGAGTGAACTTTGCATACTGCAAAACTGCTCCAAAACCTTTCTCTAGCCTACGCTGAACTGCAGGACTGGAACTCACACTCTTTGGCGTGCAGTCCAAGCCCACGGCAACCTAGTTGCAGCCCACCTTCCCAGCCAAAGCCCTTTCTTCCGCTGCGGTCCTCAGCCACGCTAGCTGCTCCGGTATCTCCCCAGCCTCTGGCTCTTGCCTTTCAGCACTCTCACTCTGCCTTTCACTTCCTCCTTCTTGGTCTATCAAAACCCATATCATCCTCCTGGTCCAGTACAGGTGCTGTCTCCTTTCTGAAGTCCCCCGCTCTCTTTCACTCCTACAAGCCTAAGGTCAGAATGAATCGCTCTGCTCCTGGGTTCTCATCATCACAGTGGCTGCTTGCACCATCCACAGCACTCGTTTCATTTTGCTACTTATTGGCGTCAGCTGCACGTGTGTGCCCCGCTCTAGGCTGTGAGCTCCTTGAAGAGGAGAAATGGACCGTGTTTGCCATTATGAGTTTGGCTTCTCATCTTTGGACTTGAACAAGACAGGGGGCTCATTAAATGCTTGACAAATGAATGGACAAAAGTCTACAGTACTTTCCACTCTCTAAGTCTTTTATTTGAGTCTCAGAATAATCCTATAAGGAAGGAGTGATCATTAGTCCCCGGTTACAGTTAAGGAAACTGAGGCACAGATTGGTTAAGTGACTTGCCCAGCTGTCACACAGGTAATCAGGTGAAGAGCAGTATTCCCTGATCTCAGTTAGTAACTGTTCTTTTCAACCTCCCCACATAGCCTTCTTGAGTAAGTAAGTGGACGTCAAACATTAAGCATCTACCGCGCGCTAGAACTAAGATGTGTGGGACCCAGAAATGAATAAGAATGAAGAAGCATTTCTGCTGGAACAGGTGGGAGTGGTATTACTTTATGAACAAAAACATCCCGACCTGAGAAAGGCAGCGAGACGATAAGAGGATCAGAAAAGGCTCGGAGGCAGGGACGTGTTGGTGGCAACCAGAGAGAGCTAGCTGCTGGTTGTCAGAGATCAGGCAAGCTGGGAAGAGCCGTGTCGAGCTGGAAATGTGTTCGGAGACAGTGATGAAGCCAACACTCTTTGATTGCCTAAGATTGGCTGTGCAGAAATGGATGGCAATGGAGACGTTTGCTGCTGGGGAAAGAATATACTTTAAATTTAATGAGGACAACTCTAGAAGCCCTGCTGATTCCTGATTGATAAGTACTAAGGCGCCTCACTTAACTTGCAGCAGCTCTGCCCACAGGGGAAACAGTCCCTGCCTTTTTGCCCGTTTGTGATTTCACCTCCTGGACAGCAAATGGGAGAAGAAACAAGCCCAGAGCCCCGCAACCTCCAAAAGGTTATTTTGTCCAAGGCCAATATTGCCTATTGAATTCCCACCAGCCTGAGTAGAAAGGATTATTCCGAAGGCCTGTGAAGTATCTAGTAGCCAATCTTCCGGAGTTATTTTTGAATAGCTATTGAATGGATAATTTCCATACCCATTATCAAAATGATATGCTGGAGGTGAAATTTAGCTGTATTGTATTTGATCAGTAATTGCAGAAATGTTTCCCTCGGATTTAATGCCTTATTGGCAGCAGGTCTCCCTACAGGCGCAAAAGACTTCGGGATACTTTTTGGTTGACACGAATGCTTTATTATTGTACTATTTTTGTTGCGGTGGGAGGAGGGGGGACGAGATTTATTTGGGCATCTGAAGATGAATTGAAAGGTTTTTTTTCACCTCCTGAGAGCAGCATTTGGCAACATAGCGTTTTCCACCAGCAACAGCGAGTGAATAATATATCTCCCAGTCGCCCAAGCCTCAGTGTCTGGAACAAGAGCAGACCCCGACGCTCCCCGTGGACAGCAAATCCAACGACAACAGCCATTCATGCAGGTCCCTGTTAGCAGAAATAAATGGAATAGGAAACGAAGCTTGAGCTATTTGACTGGGGAAAGGTAACTCGAGTCCTGAGGTTCACTTTATGCCTTGCAAGATTCGAGATCAGCCGCTGCCAACAGTAATATAATGCAAGCCACATGTGTAATTTTAATTTTTCCCCATTTAAAAAAAGTGAAAAGAAACGGCCAAAATTAATTGTAATATTTTATTTAACCAAATATATCCAAAATATTATCATTTGAACCTAAAATCAATATAAAATTATTAATTACATTTTTTTCATACTAGCTCTTCAAAATTGCGTGTATATTTTACCCTTACAGGACACGTCAATTCAACGAGCCACGTTTCAAGTGCTCCGTAACCACACGTGGCTAGGGGGTCACTGTAGTGGACAGCACAGGTCTAGCTTGAGCTGCATACCAGGGATTGCAGCTTCCAATTTAGTCCCTGATTTGAACTGGTCCTTTTGGTCTGCTCTGCCCCTAGGCCAGGGAAAAGCTCAGATTGCCCTCATCTTTTATATGGAGCCCCGTCCCCGTTCAATCCCGCAGTCCTATGCAGACCTTGCCAGGGTTGTCAAATCCAAAAATCAAGACCATCCGCTGACAGTTGGGACAAGTAAGGTTGCACGATGATTTATGCAAAGAAAGGAAAAGGCAGCCTCCCACGTCACTTTCAGAAGGAAATGACGGTAGAGACTCAGCCAGCTTCAGGGTGATCCAAGTGCACTAAAATCCACCAAGGTATCTTACGCCTCATCACCTTTCAGCATTAGACACTTTACCTGGGCTAGGTTGGGCTTGCCGGTACTGATTTTGGAAACAAATCCCAGTAGAACGGAAACGAAGATGCCTCATTGGGTTGGCTTTACATTGCCATATTAGAATCCTGAAACGTATATTGTTGCAGATTGGCAGGCAAAATTGATTCCTCTTAACTGAAGGTCTTTTTGGTTACAGAATGATAATGCCACTTTAATTCTCTTTGTTGTCATAGGTTTGGACCCATAGCTACATATCCTAGGCATGCTGAAGGAATGTTATTACGTGGAACATTCATGGCTACATACTTTGGAGAGCTATCAAGCTAAATTTGATGTGTGGAGACTGCTTTGGCATTGATCTCTCTTCTCTCTGGCACGGCAACCTAATCCTATCAGTCTCTAATTGTTTCATATATAGGAGGTTTGTCTCTTTGGTAGTATGGTTCAATTATTGGAACACAAAGTAATTTACATTCGAATATGTTCTCCGTCCACCCCACCCAAGCCTAGCACGGTGCTGAGGGTTTGATGCCATTAAGGCCTGATAAGTCCACTTGACCTGATACCCAGTTCCCTGACAATCTACCTCTGAATAAGGTATGGTCATTTTTCTAGGACATGGGTGAATTGCAATTACTTCTTGCTCCCCTTCCTTGAATGGCTTCATTTAGGTATTTGATGTGCTTTGATTAAAGCAACTAATGATGAATTTCTATACTGTAGCACAAATGTGAGCAGGTGAAAAATTGTCACCTAGTTGATTTGTTTACTTGACATTAAGAACTGTGGGCTGATCTTTTCTACTGAATTGATGGGAAGAGCTGGTATTTTGGCATTCTTTATAATTTTTCAGTTTCATCAATTCATTAGAAATTTTGTTGAATGCTTACTACGTGCTCCCCTGCACAGTGGTTTCAAAGAGCTTGGCCCAGGGCCTCCCTGGTGGCGCAGTGGTTGCGCGTCCGCCTGCCGATGCGGCGTTCTTTATAATTTTTCAGTTTCATCAATTCATTAGAAATTTTGTTGAATGCTTACTATGTGCTCCCCTGGACAGTGGTTTCAAAGAGCTTGGCCTGTATGTTCAGCACTGTCTATTGGGGACATTTTGGAACAAGTGTATTACAGTTTTCGTTGTAAGAATAAATGGAAATTCAGAAAAACAAAAGGAATAATAGTAATGACAAGAAACATCTCCAACTTAATTGAGACAAAGATGGAGATCATTGGATATGCTGTAACATGGTAAATATTTAGCTTTGATTGGATTCTCATTGGGCTTAAGGCATTTATGTCTTCAGTTGTAAACAGAAGGATCGCAATTCTGGAACATAAATAAAATCATAAGCATCTATTTTTGAAAAATGTGACTGGAAAGTAAAGTATAATTGGGGATTTTTATATTATGTTTTGGCTCTCTGGGAATCAGCTCCCTCCCACGTTTCCAATAACATGTGAGTCTACTATTTGACTCATATGTTGGATTTTTGCATATATTTTCAGGATTGCTTTCTATTGTTTTCTATATATTTTCAGGGAGCTACTTGAATAATGTTTGGAGTCATCAGCTTTAAGATGATAGTTAAACCTTGAAGTAGCTGCAGCTGTTTCCTAAATGTCTCACTGGTTGGCTAGTGTTCCTGTCAACACCTTATGCAGCCAAGTTTCTTGGTTGACAAAAATATATAAAGATAATTCATTACGAAGCTTAATCACTGGAAAAGTCCCAGTTTTGAAAATCACATTTTTCTAAATGTCTCCTATTATTTTTCATTTTATGCCACTCAGGATTGAAATGGACAGAGGGTCAAGTAAAGTAATAAAGTAAATTAAAATAAAAGAGTAAATGAAAGCTACCTTGTAAGCCTGCCAGGGTGGCCACGAAGAACAGCTTTTCCATAATAATAACGTCCTATGACACTCCTAACATTTGAACATGTATTTCATATCCTGGTTGTGACTGAGAGTAGCCCAATATGTTTAGAAGCAAAGAAAAAATATTAGCCCATAAAAATTCCCTTTTAAAAATGGAAGCTATCCAATTTGCTTGGCTAAAAGAAGCGTTGCCAGGAACTTCCACGTCTTTGGAAATTACTCCCAGCAGGTGAACTATTATGTTCCCACCTTGGGCTGGAAGAGCATGTGCTGGGAATCATTAGCCTCATAACCTTGGAATTTATGCAAAATAACATACCTGTGAACTTTACAAACCAAATGAATGCGTTTAAGACCATTTAAACTCTGCTTGGTTGAAAGAAACAACTGCGAATGGATGTTTGAAGAATACTTCTTCTGCATACAGACTGCTCTTCTTTCTTATGCCAACATCTAGGTCAAGGATCGGCTGATAATTAAAAAAAAAAAGATATTCATGTCCTATTGAGAACTTTCGAAAGTTGGATTTTATTTCCCCTTTTCTATTGTGAAACTCACTAAATATGGCAAACAAAACAAGGCAGTCGTCATCAACGCCGTTATAATCACAGGTGTGATGTTGAGGTCTGTAAGTTAAGATGTACCTTAACCATTTGCGAATATTTTCTCCCACTCCGTAGGTTGTCTTTTCATTTGGTTTATGGTTTCTTCTGCTGAGCAAAAGCTTATAAGCTTGATTAGGTCCCATTTGTTTATTTTTGCTTTGCTTTCTTTTGCCTTGGGAGGTTGACCTAAGAAAACACGGCTATTATTTATGGTAGAGAATGTTTTGCCTATGTTCTCTTCTAGGAGTTTTAGCAACATGGATGGACCTAGAGATTATCATATTAAGTGAGGTAAGTCAGACAGAGAAAGACAAATATCATATGATATCACTTATATGTGGAATCTAAAAAAATGATACAAATGAACTTGTTTAAAAAACAGAAATAGACTCACAGACATAGAAAACAAACTCATGGTTACCAAAGGGGGAAGGGGGGGGGAGAGATAAATTAGGAGTTTGGGATTAATAGATACACACTACTATAGATAAGATAGATAAACAACAAGGACCTACTCAATATATTATACCACCCAATATATATATATTACTCAATATATTATAATAACCTATAATGGAAAAAATCTGAAAAAGAATATACATATGTATAACTGAATCACTTTGCTGTACACCTGAAACGAGCAAAGCATTGTAGATCAACTATACTTCAATTTAAAAAATTAAAAAAAAAAACATGTACCCTTAAGACAAACCGGATCACACCCTGTTGGGGTGGCTTCCTGCTTTTTTCTGAAAGGCAGTACCTAGAGCTCTGCTTCTCAAAGTTTACTGTGCATGTGGCTCACAGGGGTCTGTGGGTCTCGGATAGGGTCTGAAACTGAAATTTGGTATATGAGCTCCCAGGGGAGGCCGATGCTGTGGATTCACAGGGCCCGCTTTGAGTAGCAAGGGGGCTAGAATATAAGGTGAAGTTTATACACTCAGAAATGCACCCTGTCTTCCTTTGCAGGAGGCAGGATTCACTTAGGAAATGAATGTGTTTGCTCCTCTATCTAAATATTTATTTGGGGAGTGTTCATCTTCGTGAAGGAAAGAAAGGACAAGGGAAGTAGCTTCCTGAGTGTACAGTTATACGCCAGGGACTGCTTGGGCACTTCCATTTAATTCTGACAAGTACCATGCAAGGAAAAGAAAACTGAGGGAGATGTCTTTGTCTAAGATCAAAGTTTCTTTCCTCTGGACCATCCTGTCTCCAAGTCTCCAATCTTATGACCCTGGCCAAAGGTGCCATCTAATTCACCTCTTTTTCAACATGATTTCTGCGATTCTCAAAAGAAACATAATTCAAGCTGAAAATGTTTTACCTCATTTCGTGAAATTTAATAGAGCCCCATGACAGCTCTGAATATACTACCAGTTAGTTACTTTGTGTCCCTGAAAATACAACAATTACACTCAATAACGACCTAGTATTTCACCCTTAAGCAGAAAAGCAGGGGTTGGTGTTGTCCTCTGACCCCACGTGCCTGTCTTTAGTCACTCACTCCTGGCCACACCTCCGGGATGCCAAAACAAAGCCAATCCATCAGTTGTTTGATCAAAATGAAGTCGAGAAATCAGTTTGCATTCATCATTGAACTGTCCCGCCACTAAAGCTAAGTCAAGAGGGCTTGAAACACTTCAAACAGGCATTCCAAGAAAACACATTTCAATCGGTCATGGATCTAACATGACTCAAATCCATCAGTAAACATGTTTCTTTAAAAAAGAAAAAGGGAACAGGGGACCAATGGCAGAATCTATACCTACCATTCTGAAGCAACTTGGTTCTGCTGCATCCTGAAAGCAGATCTCATTCTGCCCGGGAATAAGGGACATGATTGGGAGTAAATAGAACCACCACTGTCCTGGGTACTAGGGCTACAGTAGAGAACCAACCACAAAAATCGTTCTCTTCACAGAACTGATATTCTAGTAGGAGGAGGCGGAAATAAACAAATGAAGAGATGATACCTCAAGTGGTGGTGAGTGCTGAGATACAAAGGGCCCGAGAGTGCTGGGGGTCCTATTTCAGATAGATTGGCCAAGTTATTCCACCAAATTCATCAGGCAATTACCAAGCCCCTGCTGCATGCACTGTTTTCAGGGCAAGGTCTGCTCTCAAAACTGCATGGGCAGGTATACAAATGATTTGGACAAGGTCCAGGAAGTTAAGGGACAGAAAGAAAACGCCAAGCAAATGGCATCAAGATTCAGGAAACTTGCTGCTTCCAAAGCCTAAATGACAATTCCCCCATAGAGCCCCGTAACTCAAATCAAGTCTTCATTCAAATGTCACTGCTTCAGAGAGGCCTTCCCTGAGGTAGGTGTGTTAAAGGACCGGCAAGGAGGTGGGTGCAGCTGAGTGAGCAAAGGAGAAAGTGTTAAAAGACAAGGTTCGCCTCAGATATCACTTTGGCCAGGAAGGCTTTCCCGATGTCCCTAACAGGTTATGATCTCTCCCTCCCCTGAATGAGTAGAATTTCCACATGTAGCTCTGACAAGGGGGTGGAGCCTGCATCCAGGAGAAGAAGCAGCCTAAGCAAAGAAATGCGTGAAAGCAGAAAAGTGTAGACAATCTTCAGGGGACTCTGGTTTGCCTGAAATGTAGGACGTGCTTACTGCACAAATAACTAAGAAGAGGAGATAAGGCCAGGCAAGTGGTCGGAGGCCACATTGTAGAAGACCCTAAATAACCCATTTAACCGGGGAGGCTCTTACTATTAAAGAGCAAAATGATGGTTGGTATGATTCCTAAATATATCTGCACAAAATACTCTTATCTTCGCTAAAATATCACCCGGGTTTGATATCATGCTGCAAATAGGCTACGCCAATGTTGTGTATTAAATCTGAAAACTTCAGTGCCACCCTGACAGTTATTAAGGCATACAACAAAGCCAGGGTGATCAGAACAGTGTGGTATTGACCCCCAAAGCAGACCAATAGTCCAGTGGATCAGAAGTGAGCACTCGGAAAGCGTCACACACGCACACGCACACACGCACGGTGTTTCAGGTATGTATTGCTACCTAACAAGTTACCCTTGCCTGCCTGAGTCTGTGCTCCGCAGAGCGGCCAGAGTGATTGCTTTAAAACTGTTTGAGTCAGGGCTTCCCCGGTGGCGCAGTGGTTGAGAGTCCGCCTGCCGATGCAGGGGACACGGGTTCGTGCCCCGGTCCGGGAGGATCCCAGGGGCCGCGGAGCGGCTGGGCCCGTGAGCCGTGGCCGCCGGGCCTGCGCGTCCGGAGCCTGTGCTCCGCAAAGGGAGAGGCCACGACAGTGAGAGGCCCGCGTACCGCAAAAAACAAAACAAACAAAAACAAAAACAAAAAACTGTTTGAGTCACTCACGTGCTCGAAATCCTCCCGTGGCTTCTCAACACACTGCAAATCCCTGGCATGACCTCTCAGGCCCTCTGTGTTCTGGTACTTACTACCTTTCCATCCTTGTCTTTCAACACTTTCTCCTTTGCTCACTCAGCTCCGCCCACCTCCTTGCTGCTCCTTTAACACACCTACCTCAGGAAACTTGCTGCTTCCAAAGCCTAAATGACAATTCCCCCATAGAGCCCCGTAGCTCAAATCAAGTCTTCATTCAAATGTCACTGCTTCAGAGAGGCCTCCCCTGACCAATCTATCGGAAATAGGAGCCCCAGCACTCTCGGGCCCTTTGTATCTATCTGGGCACTCACCACCACTTGAGGTATCATCTCTTCATTTGTTTATTTCCGCCTCCTCCTACTAGAATATCAGTTCTGTGAAGAGAAGGATTTTTGTGGTTGGTTCTCTACTGTAGCCCTAGTACCCAGGACAGTGCCTGGTACACAGCAGCACTCAGAAGGTAGGGATCCAGGCTACCCTAGCAACTAAGGAAACGCCCTTCCTGCCTGCCTTGCCCACTCCAATCTACTCTGCGCTTGCAGTCATGAATCTCATCCTTTCACTCCGATTCAAATTCCCCAGGGGTTCATTATCACTACCTTACACAGCACGGCCCACATCCCTAGGCCTCTATTCAAGGTCCTCATTGCTTAGGCCCCAGCCTAACTTTTCTAGTTTTTTGCCTCACTTTTCCTTGCCAATCAATTTATCTGTGCTCTGCTCCAACTGTTATCGAGTTCTGTTTTTATCAGTGGAACACTGATACTTTTTCCCCCAAATAAGACCTTGCATGGAACCCTAATGCGGAAAATAGATTAAAGCAGAGGTATTTTGGTTGAAACTTCAGTAGGCATCCTAGAGATTCCTCCAATTTGACCTTCCTTCTTCCCTGCAGTATCCTCCGAAGCAGCTCCAGCAAACCTGGTTTGAAAAGCTCTAACAGTGTATGTCTCCCAATACTTCTGAACGCCCCACGTCCCCCACCCTGAATGTCCTTCAGGACCATCTGTGCAGGTCCAAATCCTACCTACACTCAAGGTCCAGTCAAATATCATCTCCTTCACTAAGACTTCCCTGGTCTCAGTAGGTTTGACTCTTCTTTCCTCCTCTGAACTTTGTTTATCCATCTTTTAAGGCCCTTACTCCCTTGCTTCCTGCATTAGGAAGATTGGTTTATAAGTTGTTTGTCTTACAAGGCTGTAAGCCATTAAAAGAAATGGGCAGTCAGTGTTTGCCCAATGAATGATTCCTCTCTGTAGCCCCAATAATCCTAGTGCAGTGCCCTGTACCCAGTAGGTGCTCTAATACACTTTTGTTTGTTGGATGAATGAATGAATGAATGAATGAATGATGGATGAGTTTCCCACATTATATGGAACAAAACCAGTTTTTATTTTTTATTTTTTTGCGGTATGCGGGCCTCCCCCCGCTGCGGCCTCTCCCGTTGCGGAGCACAGGCTCCGGACGCGCAGGCTCAGCGGCCACGGCTCACGGGCCCAGCCGCTCCGCTGCACGTGGGATCCTCCCGGACCGGGGCGCGAACCCGGTTCCCCTGCATCGGCAGGCGGACGCGCAACCACTGCGCCACCAGGGAAGCCCCAAATCCAGTTTTTAAATTGAGCTTATTTAGCCTGTGGTTTGTTTCTTTTCCTTTTGGTCATAAAAGCGGACAATGCATCCAGTCCCCTGTGGCTCCTGAAGGCTTCAGTAAGCTGCCAAAGAGCATTACTGAATTTATGATTGGATTAATGAAAAGCTTGTAGCAAAATTATCCTAGTGAGGAAATGATCCTTTTGGGGACTTCAGCTTCAACTGGTAGGGCAACATTAGTTTTAAATGAAAGAAAACATCTCATTGTGTAGACTTGTATAGCTGATAAATATGCCAGAAGGAGTTTGTCCCAGGGCACACTGTAGTAGATGCAGATAGGAAGAAGCTCACCATGGCAAACTGAAGAAAAGGGAAGCGTGCCGTGTGACCTTACAAGAGGTACTCCCCCTCTCGGGGCCTCCCGTTTCTCAGTTTTTTTCGTGTGTAAATGGAGTTTCATTTCAACGATCTCCAAGTTTCCCTCCAGCCCAAGCCATCTATGGTTCTCTCTCGGATGGTAAGCAGGCTACCGGTTTCCACTGGAGAAAGTCCCAGATAGCTACTCCCCTTAAGCACCTGGCATTCAATCCCACTCTTCCATGAGGACCCCCTTCTAGTAACCCTGCTGGGTACAAGGGACATTTGAACCTGTCCCTTGCCAATTACCCACTGGATACCTTTCCACAGAAGGAAAGGCAAATGGAGATCTGTCCAGGGACGAAGACCCATGCTGGCCAGCCAACTTACTGGATAAAATTATCCCTCTTGCTCCCGAATATTCAAGTGGTTGAAAAGGAATGAGACCGCTAACCACAGCCTACACCTGATGCCGCACTCATCACTGGGTGATCACAACCACATACTGTAGCAGTAGGGAACCTGTTATGTGGACTGAATGCTTGTGCATCTCCCAAACTTCAGATGTTGAAATCCTAACCCCCAAGTTGATGGTACTTGGAGGCGGTGCCTTTGGGTGGTGATTAGGTCGTGAGGGCAGAGCCCTCGTGAATGGGATTAGTGTCCCTGTAAAAGAGACCCCAGAGAACTCGCTCCCCCCTTCCACCATGTGAGGATACAGCAAGAAGATAACCCTCTATGAACGAGGAAGCGGGCCCTCACCAGGTGTCAGATATGCCAGTGCCTTGATTTTGGACTTCCAGCTTCCAGATCTGTGAGAAATATATCTGCTATTTAAGCACCCAGTCTATGGTGTTTTTGTTATAGCAGCCCGAACGGACTGAGACAGGCCCTCACTGCATTGCATGATTCCCACCACCTTCCCCTCCTGGTACCTGGGCCAGGGTTCTGCAAGGCAGTCAGCTAGCACTCCCAAGTGGGAAAAGCTGCCTCCTCACGTCTGCCTGTCCTTTTCCCTACACAGGTATAAGGAGCCCATTCTCTGAGCTCCTCTCCTGAAAGCACCACGGTGAGTCTAACTGAAGTAGTGGGTTTGTTCTCAGCAACTTATCTCTAGCCCCATCATTGGCACTAGAAGAATAGTAAACTTCCTGTTCAAGCAGCTCAGCAGACACAGTTTTGCACTCAGCAGACCATTGGTTTGAAATTTGGCTTCATCAGTAATGACCTCTGTGACCCTGATCAAGACACTTCCCCTCTTTGATCTTCAGTTTCCTCATCTATCAAATGTGGATGATCGTAGTACCTTCCTCAAGGATTGATGTGAGGAATAAATGAGCTGATGCTTTTAGTAAAAAACTTAGAGCAGCGCCTCACATATAACAAAAATTCAATAGATATGGACTATTATCACTATTATTATTAATAATAAAGCTTTCTAAGTATAGTTAAGCCCCACTAATTCTGAATAAGGTGTTAGTGGGTGGTGGTTGAGGGGGTAGAGAAATTCCTATCAGGATTTATTATAATGATATGAAAATCGTATTTATATAGGGCTTACAGTGTGTCCATTCTAAACACCTTATATATATTAACTTAATTCCCACAACAACCCTATGAAGTAGGTATTATTATTATTATTATTACTACTACTATTATTCCCACGTTATAGAAACAAAGCAGTTGAGACACTTGTCTGCAGTCACACAGTTGGTAAGTGACAAAGTTGGGGCATGAGCCCGGGACACCTGGCTCCGGAGCCTGCACTCAGCCCCACTGGCAAACTGCCCCTACACAGCTAACTATAGAATAATATGAATGGGAGTGTAGCTTCACTACCTCAGACTTGGGGTGGTAACCCTTCCAATCACTCACTGTATCTTCTCCTGTAATAAATGGTCACTAATTAATTGTGATCAGCACATCATTCGTGTGAAATTGTTGTAGGCAAACTGCTGCCACTAAAGGTAGAAAGTGGCAAGAAATGTATTCCTGTTCCCTGATGAGAAGGGAAATGATTCTTCTTCTATCTTGATTCTCTGTGGCTGGGCTTACCCGACCCTTCTTTCCATCAGTGGTAGACTTTACCTCAGCACACAAAAAATTAATGTTTTTATGACAAATGACTCTTGTTTATACACATAAGATTTGCTCACTAAAGTACTTACAAGACTTTGAGGTTGTTTCTACGTCTTTCTCACTCGCTACCCCACAAAAGCAACCAGTCTGTTCAGTTAATTCAGAGGGAGGAAAATCAAGGGGGCTACATTTTCATTCATTGAGCAATTACAACATGCCAGGTGCTATACATGCATTATCTCAAGTAATTCTCAATCCAACCCAATAAGTTAGGCCCTATTGTCAACCCCATGGTGAAAATTAAAAAACAAAGGGTTACAAAATTTGTTACCTACCTGAAACCACAAAGAAAGTGGCAAGAGGGGCCCCATCCTCAGTTTTATACTTTAGAGTACCATGCTCGGGTGGTCCTCTAGCTGTGTCCCTCCCACGAGGCAAGGAATCTGTGGGGCCCAGTGAAAGTGTCCACCCAGAGCTGGGCCTCCCTCCACCCTGCTTCTAGAGCAAACACAGGGATCTTTGGACCCCAGATTTTCCTGCCCAGTGACTCCAAACTCCCTTCTGGAGCCTGAGGGGGACCCGTCCTTGTGTCCATCCGGTCCAAGTGCATGACGATGCTGCTAGTATGACACCCCTAGGTCTGAGGAGTGATCAAGGGGTGGCTCCTTGCGGGGGTTTTGAGGAATTTTGCATCTGAGACCTGAGGTGTATACTTGCATGTGTAGGAAGCCCCCTGTGATGAGAGCTAGGACCCAGGGTAGGAAGAGAAAAGAGACAAAAGCTGTAGGCCAGGGGACTGATTCTCCCCATGTGGCCATGTTCCAGCCCAGAATTCCAAGGAGTACAAGAATTTTAAGTTCCAACCCAGCCTTTCCGATTATTATGAAGGTATGTGTGCCAGGATAGGAAGATAGAATATATTTTACTGGCCAGTCTGCTCATTTGTCCCAGGTAACTCTTGTTAGAGGCAGGCTTGCACCCAGATATACACCGGACACAATCGTACTCTTCTTTTAGGGGATCAGCTCAAATACCAGTTCTTCCAGAAATGTGTTCTTGCTCCCACCCTGCCTGGCCACACTATCTAAGCTCCACCTGTCTTCCCCAAGAGATTGTGAACTAAGAACGAAAATTCATCCATCTCCCTGCCCCTCGGTGCCCAGCATAGTGTCCCCTGAAAATATATGTCTGGAGATGCTTGTTGAATGAAAAGACAACAAAGGAGAAAATAGGGCTTCCCTGGTGGCGCGGTGGTTGAGAATCCGCCTGCCGATGCAGGGGACACGGGTTCGTGCCCCGGTCCGGGAAGATCCCACGTGCCGCGGAGCGGCTGGGCCCGTGAGCCACGGCCGCTGAGCCTGCGCGTCCGGAGCCTGCGCTCCGCAACGGGAGAGGCCACAACAGCGAGAGGCCCGCATACCGAAAAAAAAAAAAAAAAAAAAAAAAAAAAAAACAAAGGAGAAAATAGAGGCAGCAGTACTCCTTGGGGAGAAAGGAAAGGGTGTGAAGCAATCAGGAAAGTCCTTGACATAAAGACAGGTGAGCTGACAAGAGTTTTCTTTTTTCTTTTCTTTTCTTTTTTAATGGAAAACGTCCAACATATAAAAAAGTAGTGAGGAGTGTAATGAAGTTCCATATGCCCTTCTCCGCTGCAGCCGTGATGAACTCATAGCGAACCTTGTTTCATCTGTACCCTCACTCACTCTCTCCACCTCAATCTTGGATTATTTTGAAGTAAGCCTCAGACATATCTTTTCAACTCTAAGTATTTTCAGCATGAAAAGCAAGAGTTTGTTTATCCAGAATTTGATGCTCTATACCTTAAACTTATACAGTGATGTATGTCAATTATTTCTCAATAAAACTGGAAAAAAAAATTTGGTATCACCATGTCCAGCTGAGCAACGACTGGAAACTGACAAGACCTGAACAGAATTAATTTGGGCAAGTGCAGAGGCTTGCAGGACGGGGGCTCGTGCAGACCGGTAGCCTGTGTGTGAGCGGGGAAGGCAGTCTCTCCTCCTGCCCACTGTGCTTCTCGGTGGCAAGGAGCGAGGCCAGCATGGGGCCCACGGCCGTGGTTTCTCACTGAGCCGGCCATCTTTCTTTGCTCATTGCAAACCCCATACTTAGTGATTTTAGACACCTTTGTGCATATCCATGCTGACTTGTCTTAATTCTGTCAAAGCCTTCTCCCTCTCCCCTGGAGCTGTCTGGGAATTCTGGTTCATTGTTGCTGGCAGTTTTTTACTTCCTTTGTGCTTAACTTGTTGAAATACGAAAGGGGTTGGACAGTGTCGGACAATATGGCCCCCGTCACGCCACATTTTGCATTGAAATCATCTTTAAGGGCTTTGCTCCTTGACACAGATGGTCTCCATATCCTAGGAGATGGTCTTTTGGCACGAAAATGAGAAAGCTGTGCCTCCTGTGAATCAAGAAACATGGCGAGTTTATTCGGGCTCAAGTCCAATGCACACTTCATTGTCCTAGGGCCTCTGAGTTCCTCCCCCCGGGGAGCATTTGTGACTCCTCTGTTAAACACATATATGAGTTTGCGCTCCTCTTTTCCATTGAGTGGTGGGCCCCATGCGTGCTAAGGCTCCTTCTCTTTTCTGGCCCAAACCAGCCTTCACCTTTTTGTACTGCCGCACGCAAGGTGACCTGCCTGGGTCCGCTCCCTGCTTCCCAGAGCCCTCCTAAGAAAGCTGGCGCTTCCTCCTGTCTGCGCCTGGTCCATCCTTTTACAGCTGCTAATTGGTCTGTTCTTGCCTGTTTTAGCTCTGTGATTGCCACCTCTTAGAAGCCTCTCTTTCTTCTTTAGTGACTTTTTGGCTTCTTCAGTAACTAATACCTCTCTTACAGTAAGGGAAGTAAGCAGATCTATAACCACCCTTTCAGTCTCTTTTCCTGACTGGTTTTATACTCCACTGACTCCGTGGCTTAGAGAGCCGTCATGTCCTCGTTCTCTCTCCCCCTATTTAGTAACTCTTTGCTTTCCATCTCTCTCTTATGAATTGTCCACCCACTGGGCCAAACTGACATCAGACCCTTAATTCTCCTGGAGGACATTCCTTTTCCACTTCATTGATGTATTCCATACTTCTCCTTCATAGCATATATGACTACAGAATCAGCTATTTAATGAGCATTCCTCCTTACTACTAAGCTCCAGGAGGGCAGAGATGGCATCTAGACCAAGTAGGTCCTCAATAAGTATTTGTTGAAAAGGAAACCGAATAAAGGAATGAATGAACATCCTTGAACCAATTTCTTTCAGCATATCTTCTAAAATTTGATCTCTCATTACTTTCTTTCAGTTTTATTTTATCATTATTATTATTACAAACCAAACCAAACGTCCCTTGGGAAAAACTCTTCTTCCAGAATTCCATATACTGCAGGCCAGACACTTCTTTTTTTGTTGCTGTTTTGTTTTTCAGCTATTATATTTGCCTTAAATCCACAGTTTAAAGTACTCAGTGGATTCTTGCTTTTATGGGGATTTTTTTTTTCATCTGACTTTAATAGCACAATCAATTGGATCAGCTATGCTACAACGTAAACCTTCTCTTTTAAAAATATTTATTTATTTACTTGGCCGCACCAAGTCATAGTTGCGGCATGTGGGATCTTCGTTGCATCACGCAGGATCTTTTAGTTGCAGCATGTGAACTCTTAGTTGCAGCATGTGGGACCTAGTTCCCTGACCAGGGATCGAACCCGGGCCCCCAGCTTCGGGAGAGTGGAGTCTTAGTCACTGGAGCACCAGGGAAGTCCCATAAACATTCTTTATGTAAACTGATCATTTCAATATTAACTACTTTTTAATAGTATCAATAATCCTCTGGGTTCTGTTATTTGGTAATAGGAAATGTCTAATTGTGGGTGTGTTATTAGTGTATAGATGTGTGAGTTGCATTTAAGAACTATGAAAAATACAAGCAAATCCAAGGAGTTGTATGGACTTGAGAGATGTTTGAATTTCTCTTATCTTATTTGAAGATATTAAGTTGAATCTTCCAAGAGGAACAGTGTTTTTTTTTTTTGTTTTTTTTTTTTTTGCGGTACGCGGGCCTCTCACCGCTGCGGCCTCTCCACAAGCAAATCCAAGGAGTTGTATGGACTTGAGAGATGTTTGAATTTCTCTTATCTTATTTGAAGATATTAAGTTGAATCTTCCAAGATTAAGAGATTCTAAGAGGAACAGTGTTTTTTTTTTTTTTTTTTTTTTTTTTGCGGTACGCGGGCCTCTCACCGCTGCGGCCCCTCCCGCTGCGGAGCACCGGCTCCGGGCGCGCAGGCTCAGCGGCCACGGCTCACGGGCCCGGCCGCCCCGCGGCACGCGGGATCCTCCCGGACCGGGGCGCGAACCCGCG
>NC_041234.1:108017967-108081656 GCF_002837175.3 Physeter macrocephalus
AAAAAAAAAAAAATTAAAAGAAAACTAACAACCCAAAAGAAAAATGGCCAAGTATATGATGAAGCAGTTCACAGAAGAGGAAACCTGCATGGTGAATAAACACATGACCCTACATTAACTCTCCCTAGTTACCATGGAACAAAAACTAAGACCACAAAAGATACATCATTACGCACAATCCAATTGGCAAAGATGTTAGAGTCTGGCAATGTAAAATATTTCAAGAAGACAGAGAAATAGATCATTTCATATATTACAAAGGGGATTGTACATAGGAAGACTGTTCTAGCAATGTGTGGTAACAGATATTCATACTACATGTTCCAGGAATCCCACCTCTTGATATTTACAAGAAGACATGTACGAAGTTGTCCACTACAGCATTGTAATGGCAAAAAACTGGGGAGAAAATGTCCACCAACCAGAGCAGTACGCAGGGGGCTTTACCTATATTTCTGCTGTTTTCTTTCTTGAGCTGGGTGATTGGTGCACAGTTGCGAATTATCATATGGTCTATGGGTCTAAGTTTTTAAATGCCCACCTCATAGTGTGGCTGTAAAGTTTAAATGAGGTAATGGACTGAAAATACTCAGCACAACGTTTGACACCTAGCAAGTGCTCTATAAATGTTAATTTTCTGTCACGTTAACACACACACACACACACACACACACACACACACCTGCCCCCGCCTCCCCACCTCAGCCTTTACATTGCAGGTTTAAGTCTTTTTTTTTTTAAAGATCTAAACTTAAAAATAAAAATACATTGTACTGCTTGTTTTTATTTCATTTTTATTTTTGGCCACACGGCACAGCATGCGGAATATTAGTCCCCTAACCAGGGATCAAACCCGTGCCCCCTGCAATGGAAGCGTGGAGTCTTAACCACTGGACCGCCAGGGAAGTCCCAAGGTCTTTGTCAATATCCTTTGATGGTGACACAAGACTCCAAACACCTGAGCCCACTTCATGCATTCTCACCTTACCCTGCAGCTTCCCTCCTCTCTACTCTAAGGAAGTTTGTCCCTTAGAACTAATGAAACTAAATTCCTCTTTTTATGATTCATTTTTCAGCCTTACCTGGAGATGCAAAGTCACAATCTACTCTAAAAGGATTCCAACTGGGGACTTCCCTGGTAGTCCAGTGGGTAAGACTCCACGCTCCCAATGCAGGGGGCCCAGGTTCAGTCTCTGGTCAGGAAACCAGATCCCGCATGCCGCAGCTAAGACCCGGCCCAGCCTAAATAAATAGATCAATATTTTTAAAAATAATAATAATAAGTAAAAGGGTTCCCATCGTACACAGGCCAGTCGTCCCAATATTGTTTGTGAAATGTTTCGGTCACCTATTGCTATGTTAACAAAGTACCTCCAAATTTAGTGGCTTAAACAATGCCCCCTTTATGTGCTCCTGGTTTTTCAGTTTGGGCCGGGCTCATCTGGGTAGGTAGCTCTTCTGCTGTTCTTGACAGGGGCCTCTGGTGTGGCTGCACTCTGCCGTTGGGGCAGCTGGGGACTAGGCTCAGCTCACACGTCAGGATGGCTGAGACTCTCCCGCTCTCCGCGAAGTCGGAGAGCTTCTCTCTCTCCATGTGGACTCTACGTGTTTTCCGCAGCAGGGTAGCTGGGCTTTTGACATGGTGGCTCAAAGCTCCCAAGAGCACAAAAACGAAACCTGCCAGACTGTAAGACCCAGCACCGGCACAGTGTCATTCCCGCTGCATTTTATTAGTTAAATCAGGTTCCAGCCCCAGCCCAGATGCAAGGAGAGGGAAATCTACACAGACGTGAATACTTGCCCATCGCCTCATCCATCCAGCCTGGTGACTCGAGAGAACAGAGGTGAGCACCTCTCCCGCATGCTCTCCCTCCACCCCAGGCTTACTGGTAAACTCCTCTTGATTTAGAAGTTCTCTTTCAACTCCACATACATACATTGTGTGATTACTGGGTGCTGGGCATTATGCTGTACTCTGGAAGGAACTCCAGAATAAATAGCAGCGGTTTGTGTCCTTGAGGAGTTCATAGTGCAGCCAACAAAGAAGGGGGGTTAGAACCTATATCTTCCCAGCTGACATGAGGTGACCTCACAAACCAAATCAAGAGCTGGGAGACATCCAGGCTAGATGATGGCCACAATAGCCACTTGACCTAACAGGCTGAGCCCTAGGTCACAAAAGGGCATCTGATTAGTCTAACAAGGCATAATTTTGCTAAGGGCGTGAGGCTATTACTAGTCTGTGGCTTTCTTGTTTAGATCAACATTTTTTTAGATTCTGAAACTACAAGCTAGCTACTTTTGCCCTGTACAACCTAGTACTATCTGCATTGTTCATAACAGGAGCCAAACAAAGATTTATTTTTAAGTTGAAATGAATTCGTGTTTTTTTTTTAATGTCTAAGAAATGCTGTTCTACTGTAGGTGATACTTAGAACACCACTATTACAAAAATACCCAGTAAACCTCCAAAGACACAGATACACACCCATATATACATACGTAAAATAGCTATTAGTCCTAGATTATTTTAGTCTGCTTTTAGCCAATTACATTTTTTAAAGTTCTAGGACACTTCGAGAAGCAAATAGGCACCACTTGTACTCCACAGCTAATCGCTTTTAATTCTTCCAGTAGTCATTTTGATAGTGTCAGACATAATTAAATCACTTTTCAGTAATGTGGGTCTAATTCCCCCTATGCAAAATAGTCCATTTTAATTCAGGTTTGGAATCCCTGCCAGAGCTCTTGAGGCTGCTTTTTCTATAGGGTCATTATTGAAGGAAGTTTATTTTTATGATAATAAATTCTTATACAAATAGATCTCACACAATAACACGGAATCCCAGCTAGTCTTTCCCAACTGTTGTCATGAGATGTTATCGTACTCCATATTATATGAATAAATAAGAAGCTGGCAGTTTCTAAACTACACCAAGTATACTGTAGGGGGTTAAGAAGGGGACTCCTGGATCCCTGATAATCTGTCATTGCAATAAGAATTCAGATTAAATGGAATCTTATTAAATCAGGTATGAAGAAACTGAGGGCAGAACTGCTTTTATCTTCCATGTAAATAAGGATTGGAGCGCATCTTTTTTGTTTTTTTTAAGGCGTGATTTTTCTCTTGATGGACGATGTGGCCTGTCTGACATCATTAAGGCCCTTTGTGTGGTTTTAATCTGCAGTTTGGATACTAGAGAGTGTTACGTTATTTTCACTCTTTAAAGTGACATAAGCTTGGTTAATGGAAGAAAGAAGATGAACCCCCGAGGGTCCTCAGCTAAAAAGCATTACTTACGGGATAAATCAGTCTTCTATTTGGGTTGGAGAAAATCAACTGAAGAGAGGTGTTGAGTGGCCAGGAAGTGGAAAGGAAGTTGAAGGAAGGAAAATGGGAAGGGAATGAGTCAGAGCCACCTCCATGGTCTTCCTCACAATGGGACCCTTTCTCTTCTCCAAGCTCCTCCTTTCACACACAGAGCCTGACAGCCTAAAATTGCAGGAAGTGGAGAGTTGGTACCATTGATAGCTAAAGGAAAGAAACGTCCAGCCCTGCCCCCAGATAAGCCAGATACTCTTGTCTTTCAGCATAAAACTTGGAAAATAAGGACATGCATGGTATGAAATATAGCTTTGTCTTAAAGTATCTAAAGAGGAAAAAAAGACCAAATTGCAATCTTAAACTTACTGTGAAAATGTGTTTTAGTCACTGCATTTTCCTTTCTTGGTACATCTACATCCTTACAAATGGATTCATGCTGTCCCAGTCACTATTCATGTTAGAATCCTTGGACCAAATTTGCAGAGAAAGATTCAGCCCTAACTCTCTTGCATATTTGTTGCTGTTGCTTAACTCAACCAGACCTGTGATTCATTAACTGCTTGTCATGTTTTGATATGTGGATCAGGAATTGATCGATAGCTGGCAAAATTTAATAAAAGGAGCTCATTTCTGGAGAAACGAGCTCGTTGCCATGCCAACTATCGATCTTCCCTGATGGAGGCTCAGCAGTCAGTCACAAAATGGGCCCTGTTAGGCAGACCCTACTGTCTGTCCATAGGAAATCACTGGGTCGCCAACCTCAAATGAGTTCCTAAAAATGACATCCGGTTCACAATGGAGAGAACTAGGCTACGCTTGTCTGCAGGGAAGACTCTGCCTTACTATTGCTCAAAACACATCTAATCCATTGAGCACCTGAGAATCTTGTCACATAGCTGGTATGGAATGCAACATGATGGAAATACAGCATTGCATTCTGCTTGTGCAGTGCTTGCCACATTACAGCCATGGAGAAAAACTGAACAGCTTAATATATTACTGCTTCATGTTTATGAAGTGTAAATGGCAAGAAATCTGTTTACTCTGTGTCGTTATGTACTCGCTTCCTAGGTGTGAGAAAGATTAATAGCATCTTTATCAAAGAGAGATCTGGGTCTGTACTATGTTGTATAACATAAAGGCCAGGGGAAAAAGAGAGTGAGAGAATAATAATCAAAGAACTCTTTGAACTTTTTCAAACTCTGAAAACTCCTTTAAAGTTAAGAAGTCATCAGAATATTTGAAAATGTCACAGATTCTAATATGGGGAATTTCATTTGCTTTTATAGGAACTAAGACATCTTTAAATATAGAAATTGCATTTTACTATATTGTTAAGTGAATAAAGTGCTTTAATATTTGTTCAACAAATATTTATATGAACACCCACTAAGTAGAAGGCGAAGCTCATGAATGTAACTTTTACCTGCAGAACAAGTTTTTGGAATCATACTGTTGTAAGGATTGAGATACGAGGTAATGGTCTCCTGTTTAAGCTTTGTCCAGCAATCTTCAAGCCTCAGGGACATGATTTCTCCCTCCCCGATCAACTGAACTCAGGAACCAGTTTGTGATGATGAGAGAGGACCACACTCAAAACAGAACCAACCATCACATATATAGTCAATAGATTTTTGACAAGGGTGCCAAAATCATTCAATGGGGAAAGGACAGTTTTTTCAACAAATGGTGCTGGGGCAACTGGACACCCACATGCCAAAGAATGAAATTGGACCTTCACCTTACTTCATATACAAAAATGAACTCAAAATGGATCAAAGACCTAAAAGTAAGACCTAAAACTATAAACCTCTTAGAAGAAAACATTGGAGGAAATCTGCATGACATATGGTTTGGCAATGACTTTGTGGATATGACACCAAAAGCATAGGCAAAAAAAAAGAAAAAAAAATAGATAAATTGGACCTCTTCAAAATTAAGAACCTTTATGCATTAAAGGACCTTATCAAGAAAGCAAAAAGACAGTCTACTGAATGGGGAAAAATATTTGCAAATCATATACCTGATAAGGCAGCCATATCCAGAATATGCAAAAAAAAACTCCTATAATTCAGCAACAACAAAAAACAACCTAATTCAAAAATGGGCAAAGGGGCTTCCTTGGTGGCGCAGTGGTTGAGTCCGCCTAACGATGCAGGGGACACGGGTTCGTGCCCCGGTCCGGGAAGATCCCACATGCCGCGGAGCGGCTGGGCCCGTGAGCCGTGGCCGCTGAGCCTGCGCGTCCGGAGCCTGTGCTCCGCAACGGGAGGGGCCACAGCAGTGAGAGGCCCGCGTACCGCAAAAAAACAAACAAACAAAAAACGGGCAAAGGATTGCATAGATATATTTCCAAAGTAGATATGCAAATGACCAATAAGCACATAAAAAGATGTTCAACCTCATTACTCATTAGGGAAATACAAATTAGAACCACAATAAACTGCCACTTTTACACCTACTAGGATGGCTACAATTTTTAAAAAAATAGAAAATAAATGTTGGTGGGGATATGAAGAAATTGGAACCCTCGTGCATTGCTGGTGGGAATGTTAAATGGTGCAACCACTGCGAAAAACAGACTGGTGGTTTCTCAAAAGGTTAAACATAGAACTACCATGTGACCCAGCAATTCCACTCCAAAAGAATTGAAAGCAGGGACTCAGATAGATATTTGTACATAGTAGCATCATTCACAATAGCCAAAAGGTGGAAAGAACCCAAGTGTCCATCAACAGATGAAAGGATAAACAGAATGTGATATTTACATACAACAGGATATTATTCAGCCATAAAAAGGAATGAAATTTGTTACCTTGCTACAACATGGATGAACCTTGAAACATTATGCTCAGTAAAATAAGCAAGACACAAAAGGACAAATATTATATGATTCTACTTACACGAGGTACCTAGAATAGTCAAATTCATAGAGATAGAAAGTAGAATAGTGGTTACCAGCAACTTGGGTGAGAGGAAATGGGGAGTTAATTGTTTAATGGGTACAGAGTTTCAGTTTGGGAGGATGAAAAAGTTATGGAGATGGATGGTGGTGATGGTTGCACAGCGATGTGAATGTACTAAACGCCACTGAAATGTACACTTAAAACGGTTAAAATGATAATGTTATGCATATATTAACGCAATTTTTAAAAACTTGACCTGAAGCTAATATTGTGTATCAATTATAATTCAATTTTTAAAATAATTTAAATTGAAAAAATACTAAACTTGAGAGATATCCTGGTTTAAAAAAAACAACAAAACAGAAGCAGAATCATCTGCTATCATTCCCTTTTCTAATTAATACCCGCAGCAAAGACATATTTCTCCACTTTCATCCCAGCGTCCCATGGTGTTGTAATTGTCAGTTTCCTTCTCCATCTTTCCCACTGCTGTGAGCATCTTGAGGGCAGAGACTGGCTTTTCTTTATGATAGAGGGCTGGATGGAAGTGGGCTTTGGATTCAAATAGGCCTTAGAGTCCAATTCCAAATCTACCAATAACTAGCCAGGGGGCCTTAAGCCAGTTCTTGAAGTCTCTGTGACCGTGCTTTCTCACCTGCAAACCGGAGATGGTTTTAAATAAGGTGATACATGTAAAGTGCCTGGAATCATACGCATTCAAAACATCTCAGTTACAGTAACAACATTAATTTTAGTAATTAAAACTAGATGGTGTTTAATGTAAAAAATTAATAACTTTAATCAATACAATGATTTCTATTATAATTATTATACCCGACGTAGGCCTAACACATGACTGGCTAGTGGCAGGTGAGTTTCAGGGTATGTGCCAATTGCAATGGGCTCTTTTCTTGTTTGTCTTCCCACTAGATTGGGCTTTCCTGGAGGGCTGAAACAGTGTCTTATCTCGGTATCTGCAGCATGTTGTATAGTACTTGGTATACAGTAAAAAAATATCAGTACATGTTTATTGAATGAAGAAGACGAGTGAATCGGGGACTGGGTACATTGGGAAACCAAGTGCGAGAATCCCAAAGGAGAGGGAGGAGAAATGAGGAAGGAGATGATAGGCACTGCTTGTGTGGCCACTTCCATCTAGGTGGAACTTTTCCTAGAGCTCTTCTCAAGACTCGCGAGGTCTTCTGATGATTTTGAACGCACGGCCTTTCCTTGTTCATGCTTCCTAATCAGAATGTCGCCACGTAGAAGGTTACAAGGTATTTTCCTGTTGCCTTGTTTGCCTCCCTCCTCTAGACTGGGAGCACCTGGAGACAAGAAACCAGCCTTCATTCGTCTTTGTGTTCTAGCATCTAGAGCAGTGCCTGACACACACTGGTGGTGCTCAGCGCATGTCTAATGCATGAAAGAAGCAGAACAGAATTGGATCATGTGTTCACATTTTACTTTACTAGAGAACTCTTACATTGGGGAGGGGGCAGTCCTGGCACAGCCAACGCTCTTGAATAAATGAATGAATGAATGAATGAATGAATGAATGAACCTGACTGGTCAATGTTCGATTTGGGCTTTTCTTTCCCCGAGAAGAGGGGCACAGTAAAACATTCCTTCCTCAACATCCTTTAGGCATGTTTAAATGATCTGCTCATCATGAACTTAGGCTTATACACATAAATAGGAGTCTGTCCATGTTTTCAGGGCTTTAGGAAGTAGGAGATGGTAACAAATTGAGAGGGGTACAACAGGGAAAATAATAAAGGCCCAAGAATTTTCCATCTGAAGGACGTTAAAATAGCAGACAAAGGGGAAGACAAAGAAAAAATAAGGAATGCAGAAGAGAGAAAACTCATGGATGTTTGCACCCTGCAATCTGGAGGAAAGAAATTCATAGAGCATCACTTTTATTTAGAATGAGAGTATTGTCTTGTTTTGATGCTGCTCCCTCCCTCCCCTGCACTCTCTTCCTGCTGCAAGCCCTTAGAAAATGTTTTTGAGTTTACTGGCTAGTTCACATCCTCTCACTATTTTCAGTTTGGGGAGTCTAGGTTAAAAACAGTCCAGTGACTTGACTCCATTTTGCATAATTGTCCCTGACTTCTGAGTTCTATATTGAGATCTCCTGACTTTCTTTTAAAATATCATTGCAAGATTGCCTAGAGTGGATTTTCATCATAGGAAATGCTTTACCATTAGGAGCAATGAGTCACTCCAACCTGGAATATGTGTTAGTTCACCATCACCAGCAAACACACCAACGTGTGGTCTAGCCAGGGAACAGTTACCACCAGGAGTGTTGAGAATCAGCCCAAAGCTGCTGCTCCTGGTGACATAGGGCCGTCAGCTGGGCCTGCAGGCAGCCCTGTGTGGCATCCATTCTCCATGGCTGATCCTGTACTCCATCCACAGTCCAGTCAGGGCTCACAGGGACCCAGAATTTAGCTCCAGTGACAGGTTAAATCCTGCTGGAACAAACTGTGCAGTCTGGCGCCAAATTCCTTTGCTATAGAGGAACTCAGCTATAATAAATAGTGCTTGAAATCCAGCCATCAGTGGGACTTCCTGCCATATGGAGTTTTTTGGCGTGTGTGATGGTATTTCTTGTAACATAAGTTGGCCTGCATCGTTTGGGGTCCTGCTGTACTTCCTTTCTGGGCATGAATGTCTGAAGAGGCCTGGTTACTCAGGCTATCACTTTGAAAGAGTCCTTCCACTTTTAAATATATGGTAGCAAAGGGAGTATTCAGATACACAAAAGTGGAAGGCTCCGCTTTCACAAAGAAGAAGTCTATAAGTATCTCTAACTATGAAAGGCAAACTGGCTTCAATTTGTCAAATATTCCAACAAGACAACAATGCTAAAACCTTTTGGGAATTTACAAATAAACTGTGCAAATTGTACACATGGTATACCTTTACGTCTCACAGTACAACCTCATCTTATCTGTAGACACCTCTTTTCAATTTCCTTTGCAGTTTTGGAGGAAAGGCAGTTTGAAAGTTCGTCCACACCTAGGTGTGCCCCAGCCACAGAGTGTTTCAGGACTTCTTGAGCCACGGCCACTCAGAATTCCCATGTTATGTGACAACGTGGCTTCGCTATATGCCATTAACACCTAGAAATAATCTATTGTTCCAAAAAGAATAGCTCTTATATCGTGAGAGCAGGGCACAAACTTGGCTACATTCTGAGGATACAGTGAGGAGAAGGACACAGTTCCGATCCTTCCTTGAGGAGTTTACAGGCTAATGAAGAAGGGGGTCAAGGAGTTGGGATCTGTTGTGATTCATGGTGTCGCGAGGGGCACACAGTAGATACCTGAAGCTAGTCATTGATTTATTTTCAGATACACAACCAAGCCAATAACAAAATCCAAATTCCGGCCTTCTTTTGATTTGTGTATCTACTCTGCACTGCTTCTTAAAATTGGATTGAATACAGATATGCCCCAACCCAGTAATAATTTAAGCCAAAGCTTTCCCTGTGTTTTTATTTTTATTTATTTATTTATTATTTTTGGCTGTGTTGGGTCTTTGTTGCTGCCCGCGGGCTTTCTCTAGTTGCAGCAAGCGGGGGCTACTCTTTGTTGCAGTGCACGGGCTTCTCATTGCACTGCAATGGCTTCTCTTGTTGTGGAGCACGGGCTCTAGGCACGCGGGCTTCAGTAGTTGTGGCTCACGAGCTCAGTAGTTGTGGCTCACGGGCTCTAGAGCGCAGGCTCAGTAGCTGTGGCGCACGGGCTTAGCTGCTCCACGGCATGTGGGATCTTCCCGGACCAGGGCTCGAACCCATGTCCCCTGCATTGGCAGGCAGATTCTTAACCACTGTGCCATCAGGGAAGTCTCTCCCTGTGTTTTTAGTTCCTAATTTTAAAGGTCTGAGGAGTTCTCTTATAGACACAGAAAGAGATTTTAAAAGAGCATGTACAACATCTACTCAGCACTAACTAGGTGCCAGACACTGTACTAACCCTTTAATCACCAACAGAATTCTTTTTATTTTAATTTTATTTATTTATTTATTTTTTTTGCGGTACGCGGGCCTCTCACTGCTGTGGCCTCTCCCGTTGCGGAGCACAGGCTCCGGACGCGCAGGCCCAGCGGCCATGGCTCACGGGCCCAGCCGCTCCGCGGCACGTGGGATCTTCCCGGACCGGGGCGCGAACCCTTGTCCCCTGCATCGGCAGGCGGACTCTCAACCACTATGCCACCAGGGAAGCCCCATAAAATTATTTTTATAAATGGGGAAACTGAGGCTCGGGGAGTTTAAATAACTCACCAAAGTGACACAACTAGTAAATGGGAGGGCCGAGAAGGATTCTCCACTTCTTAGGGGCATGTGAGGCTGTCTCTTGTACATAGGTGTTGAGTTAACATAATTACAAATGACTCCTTCTCTTCCAATGACCGAGGCAGGACATCCCAGATTGGCATTTGAAATGCATTTTACCTAAGGAAATATGTAGATGGTATTCAGGTGTGGTTGAAATGACGTAGAAAGCATACAGGAAAGTAAACCACAGAGAAAAGTCAAGTCAGAAACCACTGAACAATGAGAAAGATGTCTCTTACCGCTATACCCACCAAAACAGATTCATGTTTTACAAATCTGATAGATCATCCCAGGTGTCAATGACTGTAAATCTCGACCCTGGAAGTTTAAAGAAGACTGCTGCCTCTCCAAGCCGGACAGAAAAAGACTGTTCTCAGCAAAATGCACTTCCGTAAAATTATATTCAGCACTTCCCTGGTGGCGCAGTGGTTAAGAATCTGCCTGCCAATGCAGGGGACACAGGTTTGAGCCCTGGTCCGGGAAGATCCCACATGCTGCGGAGCAACTAAGCCCATGTGCCACAACTGCTGAGCCTGCGTTCTAGAGCCCGCGAGCCACAACTACTGAGCACACGCGCCACAACTACTGAGCCCGTGCGCCTAGAGCCCATGCTCCGCAACAAGAGAAGCCACTGCAATGAGAAGCCCACGTACCACAACGAAGAGTAGTCCCTGATCGCAGCAACTAGAGAAAGCCCGCATGCAGCAACGAAGACCCAACACAGCCAAAAATAAATAAATAAGTCTAAAAAAATTAAAATAAAGAAATAAAATTATATTCAAAGCAAATATCTGAGCATAAGGTATGCAAAACCATGAACACTAAACTCACAAGGCCAAAGCCACATAGTTCTACTTAGTAGCCAGGGCAAAGCCATGATATTTTTAGAGCCTTTTATTTTAACCACATTGCTTCTTCTTCTCCTCAGAAAGTCCAAAGCGGAGGAGAACCCAAGTGTGGATGTAGTCTTCCTGAATCCAATGAGGCTGCCTGTCTAAATACCCTACTGTTCAGTCTAACGGAGATAAGAGCCAAACTACGATCACCTAATGCCAAAAGACTTTAGAATTCTCTTCCCTTTCTTCACACACGTGTTCAGACTTTTTGACACAAAGAAATGTAGCAGCTATTAGAATGCAACTGAAAATATGCTGTGACTCAAGTGACGGTCACTTAAAGTTAGGGAGTCATCGATTCCAGAATGAGCTATTTAAAGTGAGTGTTACAGAGATTGAATAAGAACCTAAATGGTACAAACCAAATCCAAATGCAGGGACTACACTGAAAGCTTTTTCTTAATTGAGAAATCTCTTACATGTCTCATTACTTGTATGTTGGGAGATTATTTTTAATTGTCACAATACTCCTTGTGTTTGATATTTTCAGTTATGTGGATAGGCATTTGCGGACTCCAGACTTACTTAGTCCATGGCTCGTAAGCGAAAATGGATGTGATCCTGACAGATATCAGTTGGCTAGGATTGCTAACCTGGGCACTGTCGGATGGTTCTGGAAGGTCCGGGAGACAGATGCACCCTCCCTTGGAAGGATGGAGAGAAAAGATCCCACCTGAGCTTTTAACCAGTGAACTCCCTGGGGAACCAACACCACTCCTTGCAATTAGGTTAACCAAGGCCAAGCAAAACCACAGGAGTTTAGAATAATTTCCCAGAGGCATATAATGCTGTCCAATATAGGTGCGGTTAAGGTATATAGACTCTTCAACTATGGTTGACAGATTCAGCTGGAACCTGGGATCACCATGACCCCAGGAAGGAGGTCAGGACATCCTTCTCAGGTAACCTGCTCCTGCTTTCTCTGTTAGGCTGCACTTCCTCTTGATCTGGATTCTTGAAGTCATGGATCATGGAGATTTCTCATCTCATTCTTAGGAAAAATCTTCTGCTCAGAAATAATCCAAAGGGCTTAGAAATGCCATAGCCACTCTCCCTCAGCCCCGTTCTGGCTCCACCCTGTTATTCTCTCAATGCTGTCGAACTTGATCTTGACTTTGTACGCAGGACTATGGTCATAGATCCTTAGGAATGGAAGGGCTCGTAGGGATCATCCAGTCCAGCTGCCTCAGATTGGCACATGAGTTCAACAGAAACCCAGATAGCTTAAGTAACTTGTCCAAGGTCACTTGGCTAGCTTAGGGCACTCCATTCAGCTGCTCATTGCGTCTCCACTTCACCACCTTCTTTGTCTTGAGATCATATTTCCGGAACTCTGCTACTGGCAGAGCTCAGGCCCAGGACTGACTCTAGGCATTCTGAAATATTGTCATTCTTCTGGGTACCTTGTTAGGGTGAGAGTTGAGTTGAGCTATTGAGAACTGGGCAGTGATTAAGGAAAGGAAAACTGATGGGGTTGCAGGAGTTCCATTTTTCCAACCCCACCATGCTTGTAGCTCAAGGCTTGCCCAATGGTTTCTCCTTCCTCACCTGGTACTTCCAGTTCCTTAGGTTGCATTTTGTGACTCCTCCCACACATTCTGGACTGCTACTGATAATCCTCTTATCTTCACTTACCTGGGAACACATTGGAATGGAAATGAAGGGAAGGGCAGAGTCTTTGTGCCGGTCCACATCCCCTTGGGGCTGGGTCTTCGGCCGCCCTGGGTAGAGATGGACCACTGGATCAGGGAAGACTTGCCCTGTTTTAGAGAGAGGCGTTTCCAGCCTGGCCCTGGCTAGGTCTGAACTGATAAGGGGCTCAGTTAGGGTATCTCCAGCTGGCAATGGAGTTGCTCTTTGGGGATCTGAGGCACAAAAGCATCTGTCCTAAGTTGGTATGATGGCAGGTAGGATAAGGGGCTATAGTCATAGATTCATGTTTGGAAGAGATTTTAAAAGTAACTTCATACAACACACTTTTCTCCAAGACCCCACAAAGATGGTGAAGCACATTAACCCCTTCTAGCCGCTTTGCCTGCTCTGACACATTACAGAGGAAGCCACTTTACCAGAGATTACTTTATTCACGTTAGTAACCATCACTGAGCGGCCACTATGATGTGGCTCTATTTCATCTAATTTACCCGAAGACCATAAAGATAGGCACCATTATTAACCTTCTTTCACAGATGTGGAAGCTAAGGCTCAGAGTTCTTAAGTCACTTGTGCCAGGCCAAGAAGCTAGTTAATGGCAAGATGTAGAGAATCAAACCTTCCTAAAACTGTTTGACTAAAGTCTGTGCACTGATCGCAGGACTTTTGAGAAAGAGAGATAATGAGTGAATGAATGAATGAAGTGTGAGAGAGAGAGAGCGAAAGAGAGAGAGACAGAGACAGAGAGGGAGAGAGACGGGCGGCTGGGGGGAGAGAGAGAGTTGTGCTGGGTCTTCTGTGGGGTGGAGAGGTTAGACTGGATTCCCCAGAATCTCAGCTTGACCACAGGGTGGGAATCAGTTAAAACTTTGCAAGGAATGGGACATTTTTAGGTGTGGCAGTGTGGGCCACTGTCCCCCAAACCAGGAAGACTAACAGCAAAAGCCACTGCTTCCCCCAGGGCGCCCTTGAGGTCTTGTCCCAAAGCCCCTCAGGACCTGCACCCGGCAAGCTTGTCAACGCCGCCCCCGCTCCCCCGTCCCCGGCCTGAGACACTTCAGAGTGAGCAAAAAAGCGCCACCGCTTTTCCCACTTGAACTTTCCAAAGCAAAAATGCTGTGCCCATCCCCCCGCCCGGAGTCGGAGGCCTCAAGGCCAGGTTGGGTGCAGGTGGCGCTAGCCTGCACACCCTGATTCCCACCCTGTGCACAAGCTTTCTGGAATGTCTACCGGAACCGAGCGTCGGTACTTCTGTTTACATTTGACCCCGCGCTTTGCAGCCCCAAGCTGGGTGTGGCCCCAAGTAAGTTCGAAATAGCAAGCAGAGTAGCTGGGCCAGCTGAAACGCAAAGCATTTTCAGAACAGCCTCGGTCACCGGGGGCGGCGATTCTCAGGCTGCCAGGTGCGCCCGAAACTTTCCCCCAGACTCTGTGCGGGCCCGGCCAGGACAGTGGGACCGAGTCCTGCTCCAGAGGCGGCTCCGGGGGCGGGGGTGGGGGGCGGTCGGGGGACTTCCCAGCCGAAGTCCCCGCAAGTCCGCTTCCTGTGAAGTGGGCTGCTGGCGTCCTGCCCAGCATCCTGGGCACACAAGGACTCTCTAATCCTGCCTTCGCTCCCTGGATCAGCTAATTTCAACAGTGCATTGTACTTGACAGTATCGCAGACATTTTCTCCCCGGATTCTGACGTCCACCCAATGAAGGGATAGGTGATTCTCATTATTCCCAATATAAAGATGGGGGAGAAGCAGAGAGGCGACGTGACTCCCCCAAGGCCCAGGGCTGGTCAACGGCAGTCTAGACAGGGCTCTAGATCTTGTACCTCATGCCAGGCAGTTGCTGAGGGCAGACTCGGTGGGCAGTTGTGCCTCCCACCCAAAGCCTCTTTAATTTTGACCCTTCCCTTCCAGTCTCAGGAGGAAAAGAAGAGGTTAGGGACCACTAAAACCGGTTAAGAAAGGAGGCTTCACAGTTGGGTCAAGTTAGGTGGTGGAGGGGCCTACTAGATTCTAAACACTTGCAGGCAAGTCACTTCAGCCCTGTGCCTCAGTTTCCTGATATGTAAAATGAGGGATAATAGTACCAACCTCGGAGGGTTGTGGAGGGAATTTCTTGGCACGATGTACGTTCAGCGCCTTATATGTAGTAGGTGTTAAATAAATCGCTCTTCCGTTGCTCTCCCAGAGCGCTCTGAACACCCCAAGTCTCACAAAGTTGTGAAATCATTTTCTAAACGACTGGAAAGTCCAAGGCGAGGTGGGGAAGCTGAGAGAGGAGGCAACTTTGAACGGGCTGGAAGCAGATGTTAATGGGGGACAACCAGTTGACATGGATGGAAGTCTAAAAAAATTATAAGCGCAAAGGGCAGAAGGGCCAGTCGGTGCACTGGGCAAACTGGATTAAGCCAGCGGATGGCTTTTTTTGCGGGGGGGGGGGGGCCAGACCTTGGCAGAAAGGAGCCAGTTTGGGGGCGGTGGGAGGAGCGGTCGCGCCGGGACCCTTGAGGGTCCTCCGGCCTCCTGTGCAGAGCACCAAGTGTTTGCCCCAGGTGTGCTCGTTCCTAATTCTCAACCCCGGGAGAGCAAGGGACACGTTCCTCCCGCCTGCCACTTGGCTGGAAAGCGGCGGCCGGGGCAGCGGCGGAACAGCTGGGCGTGGGGAGCCCCGCACCGCGGACGAGCATCTCACCGGGCAGGGGCTCAGCCGACCGCCGGGATCTTCGCCTATCGTCTCTCTCTGGCCTGTGGGGAGAAGAGGTCCCACCGAGAAAATGGTCACACGGTGCGGGAAAGGAGCTATTTGTGCCCGGTGTTCTCGACGCGTGAGGTTTTACAACCAGGCAGCGATCTCAGGCCGGCCGTGGAGAGCACGCAGGAGGGCTGCGTCTGCACGCTCTTGCACCGCTCGGAGCTGCTTGGCCACAGCCTGGGATTGGCCTCGGCTTCTTAGCAGGAGCTTGGACAGCCTTATTTTTGTGATCCCTAAACATTTAAAGCCCCCCGTTTTTTTTTTGAAGAGGCAGCCGGGGATCAAAGTGGCCCTCTGGCCCCCAGAGAAGGGGCGCGGTCAGCCCCTTTAGGTGGAAGCCAGGCAAGGCAGGGCAGATGGCCCGATGAGCCCTCACCCCGCCCTGCTGCTGAGAGGCCATCACTGTCCTTCGGGATCGTCGGGCTCAGGGACTGAGGTGAGGGGCGCTGCGCCGCCAAGACCCCAGCAACCTCTGGCTGCTGCAGTGAAAAACTTCCCGCGCTGGCAGGGCTCTGGGGACAGAGGAGGTGGCAGAAGATCAAGTCCGTTCAGGGGACAGAAGGGCTCAGAGGAAGTTTTTAGGAGTCTTTGCGAGAGGAGGGCAAAGGGGAGAGGCAGGAGTCCATCCGTTTGCCGAACAAACATATGGTGAGCCCGCGTCTACCGCAAAAGACCGGGCGCTGTGCGGAATGCCCTAGAAGGACCCTTCCTTCTACAGGGACGAAATCGAGGCCTGGACAGGAGCCAGGATTGTCCCGAAGTCAGTCAACTTGTAGGAGCCTAGCTGAGACTGGAAGCCAGGTCCTAATTCCAACTTGAATGATGTGTGACACTGTCCCTTCTCTCAAAGGTACACGCAGTAAATCATCGGAGCTCCTTGGCCTCTGGCCTTTATTGCCAACAGCGGGCTCCTGGGTGGCGGTGGCGCAGGCGGGCTTTGCCAGCCGGGGAGAGCGCGGCTGCCGGAGGTAAACGCTATCCGCAAGGTCCTGGGCTCGGTCTGGGCTTCCTGTCTTGGCCCTGGGACCCTCAGCAAGGACTGGTACCCAAGCCGTGGAGAGAGCCTGGGAGGGACGCATGCGGGGGGCTCAGTCGGGGCCCGGGGTGGCGGGCGACGACAGCTCGGGCCAGACTGGGCGCTGCCTTTGCTTCAGGCTCTTCTGCCAGGGTTCAGGGAGCCACAGGCTTCCCAGCGGACCGCGGCTTGTCGCCTGCGTACGCGGAAGTCCTCATCTCCCTGTCGCGGCTGTTGGCAAGCTGCCTATTACAGCCGTCGAGTTCACACTTGAACTGCTTTACGCCTGGAAGTAGAAACCTAAATGTTCACCCCGGATTCCCAGAGCCACGATGCAATATAAAAGAAGGGTAATAACGTGTTCACTGGAGACAAGCAATTCCCCGCATCAAAAGGACCCATTATGTTCAGGATTTTTTTTTTTTTTGTACATACATCTATACCAAGATTTCACCGTGCTCCCCACTGCATCAAGCATTTCAGAAATTTCCGTGTGATCTGCCACTCAGAGACAGATTGGCGTGGTCCGGGAGTCGCAGCAAAACCCCAGCCCCTGTCACCTTGTTAAACCGAGGCAGGTGAAACCCCTCGCGCCTGCATCCCTCCCGGTCCACAGGCTTCTGCGGCCCCCGGCGCCTGCACTGGGGCCACCTTCGCACTTGCAAACTTCGCCAAAGGTTGTGGCAAGACCCCACACTTTGTCTTACAAAGCACGGAAGGGGAGCATTGCCCGGACACAGGCTTCCCTGCAGGCTCCTCAGGCCTCCCCGAGGGCACCAGGCAGCAGCAACTTTCCTCCTCACCGGGAGGGGAGGCGTCTCTCTTCCGCCCGGCGGCCCTACCTGCGGGAGTCCGGGAAGGGGACCCTGGAGAAGCTACGGACCCGCAGGGCCTGCGCTCCACGGGGCGGGGCCTCGGGGAGAAGATGAGGGGAGCCCCTGGGAGTCGCGGAGCGCCGGGCAGGGTTGGGCGAGGATTCCTGCCGATCTGCACCCCAGCCACCGCGTGGAACCCGAGGCCCAGCTGAATGGGGGCGGGGCGGGCTGAGGGCTGCTTCTTTCCTCGTTTTAGAGTCAGCCTGAGGACCTGGTCGTCACTGAAGGGACCCCTGGGAAGACGCACGGGGAACGGCGATGTCCCTTCCAACGGCAGAGAGCCGGGGGCTGGGGTGAGGGGGGTTGAGCAAAAATCCAGGGAACCTGGGCCCCCTCCTCTCCTCGCCCTAGGCTCCCGGATGGACCCAGGCCCCTCCCAACAAGTGAGCCCTTTGGGGAATGCTAAAGAAAGAAGCTGGCAGGTGGGGCAAAGAGGTGCTCTTGGGCGCTGGAGGGGAAGTGTCGCAGTCCGGTGGACATGGAGCGTGTGCGCGGAGGGCGCGTGTAACTGGAGACTAGGGCGGGTCTGCAGGAGTGTGTGAGAGAGAGTGAGCGAGAGACAGAGACAGAGAAATGAGAGACAGAGACGAGGCAGAATGCACTCACACTGGACTATTTCGAAATGCAGACTTCCGTCTATTCTACAAATGCATAAATCTCACACAGTTTTCACTTGTTCATCCCCTGAGACCTTAGCCAAACCGCACTCTCCTGGTTCAAGTTCGAAGTGGAACTGGAAACAAAAGCAGGCGACGATTCCGGCGCTGCCGGAAAGGAGGACCACAAAGCCTCCTCCCCCGTCTCCCCTCCCGGAGCCGGGAAGCCAATGTGAAGATCAAAAGCTTCCACAGCACCCCGGCGGGGCGCGCGCCCCCAGCCCTGACAGAGACTGACTAAAGGGTGGGGGATCGGGGGGAGGGGGAAAATCGGTGGGACTCCGGAGCTGGGCGGCTCCTTCCAACCCTTCCTTGCATCCAGGGAAGGCGCGGGCGTAGGCCCTCACCCTCGTGGGTTCTCGGCAGCGGTTTACGAGTTTATATTTGGCCTTTCAGAGCCGCCCGCGCCGTCCCAGCGGCTCCGTGGTCCATTAAGCCAGTAAGCGTCCCAATTGGGGAACTGTAAGCTCTGTCCGGCCCGAGGCCACCAATTCGCTACTACCGGTGGGCGTCCCTAGCCGAGCCCCTCTTTCAGGGCTAGGCTTCTGCGAGAGCTGCTGGGGCCTGAGTGGTTTGCGTGGCCGCTCCGGGGGCTGGAACGGCCTTTCCCAGAAGACTGGGGAAGTGCCCCGAACCTCCGGCTAGGATGGGGCAGGGACAGGGGGCCAGAGAGGAGAAACCTGGGGCTCGCTGGGAACCAAAGCCCTAGGCTAAACCGGGCAAAGCAGGAGACCGCTCTCGTGGGTGTGGCCGGCCGTGCCTCCCCCTCCCCAAACTCGCGGGTCCCGCAGCTCTGGAGGGGAGGCGCATCCCGAGGGCCCCAAGACTCCCTGTAGGTGCAGCGTCAGGCTGCGCTGGGACTTGCTTTCCCGGGGCAGACCGGCCAGGAGGGCGGCTACTGAGCCTCGCCGATCCACGCCAGTGGCTGCTGGGTGGAAGCTGTCGCGCGGCCATGACAAGCCGGGTCCCCAGCATTGACCCGAGTTAGCGTCGGGATCCCCCCGCCAAGTGACCGCCACGTGAGAAAGCCCAGGCCGCGCACAATGCGCCGGCGCCTCGTTAGGGCCGGGCGGGCGCTCAGGGAGCCAGGCCTGCACTGTCCGCGGCCTCATCATTCATTTCCCTGGACGTGCTGGTAAAAATGCATCAAAACAGGCTGCGGAGCGCGGTATAAAAGCACAGCGGGATGAGCTGCTTTCCAAAAAGGATCTCGGTGATTGGACCGGGCTCTGTGTGATTGACAAGAGCTTAGTTTGGTAAAGGGAAGACACGCAAGCTTTCACAGCGGGATCCCTTTTCTAAAATATATCACACTAGCCTTTGAAAAGCGCCGCACACTATAAGGAAATAGCGTTTCACGGCTCGCTTTATGGTGCGATGACATTTCTTTAAAACACAGCGAAGATCAAAAAAGGGAGAGAGAGAAATAAAATGTGTTGCAAACACAATGTTTTAATTAGTTTATTCTGCGCGTTGCTTTTATCTGACGTATACATTGCGGGTTCCCCTTTAATTAAACAGCCCCTCTCAAGCGGCGGCAGGCAAGGAAGGGAGGCGAGGCGCTGCGCCCCTTGGTTCCCTTTAGGGAAAACGGAAGGGCTGGCCGGCCCCGGAGCCAGGCTCGCAGACCCTTGTGCCCTCTGGGCCAGGATCAGGCGGCTGAGGCTTCGGGGCTTCTGGAAGCGGCAGGACCTGAGCGCCCCACGGAGGCAGAGAGGAGGGAGGGGAAGCGGAGGAGAGGAAGGGGAGGAGGTTTCCCTCTTCAGGGAACAGAATGGAACGAAGGCCGTCCAAGTAGCTCGGGCTCTGAGCCAACATCTTGCCCCTCCCCCGGCGTCCCCCCAGCACCACCACTACCCCCGCCCCTGCTAGCGGCCGACGTCCCCCCTCCCCAGGGACCTCTCGGGTCTCCAGGTTGGGCGGGTACGGGGGAACGATAGGCACCAGGATAAGCACTGAGGGCTCTGCCCACTCCCCGGCTTTCGAGCTCCGACTTCCGGCTACTTCGCCCTCCTTGGGTCCCCAAATAGCGGCTCCTCTGTCCGGACCTACGGGAAGAGGAGACTTAGCCAGCGTCCGCTCACTGAAAGCGCGGGCGCCGCAAGCGCTGTTATAAGTGACGCCTCAAGAAAGGCGAGGGAGAAGCTAAGGTAGGATGTGTTGTGAGCCTAAGCAAGGCATGTTCTTACACACACACACACACACACACACACACAGCGCTTACTTCTTGGGAAGCTCTGCAGACTTGAGCTCCACCAATAACTACCTTCTCCCTCCCAGACACGCCGTGGCCTGGCTTCAGTCTCAGCCCAGCCCTTGAGCCTAACACGGAGCAGGCCCATGCAGCACTCTCTCAGCAATATTTGCTGCTCCAGCTGGGAGGTAATGATGGTAGGCATGTTGTAGCCTTACACTCAGAGAGCATTATTTGTTCATTCTGTGGTGAGACCAGAAAATTCAAAATATAAACCTTTGGGGGGCGGGGAGGGGGTGGAATAAGAGATGTAGATTTGGTCCTCTAGACAAAGCCAAAACACAACCCCGTAAATTGATGGACTGGTCATAAGACCTCCTCTCCTGACCAAATTTGTTCCTTCTACTGAAACTAGTAATGAAAGTCAAGGTTTTCGGCCTGGGAGCAGGGATGGGGGTGAGGAGACCCACCACAGGGCTGGGATGCCTCCTTTCCACCTTTTGCTCAGAGGAAAATGTCCTTCTGACCTAATTCCACTCGAGGAAATGAGACAGAAGGCAGGATGGGCTGAATACCTCTGTAGCGTGTTTGACTATGCAAGGAGGTCTGCAGTGTTGCCTCTCTTTGGAAAAGGGGAAGATCCGTTACTTCTCCCACCAAATTTTTTTCTTTATTTTTTTTGGCCCGAGCTGCGCAGCTTTTGGGATCTCAGTTCCCCGATCAGGGATTGAACCCGGGCTGAAAGCGCCGAATATTAACCACTAGACCACCAGGGAACTCCCTATATTTTTTTTAAGTATTGGAGTTTGAATATTGGGATTTGTGAAAATGTCTGAAAGTCACGATCTTCAATATCAAAGACTCTTTTTAAAATCATATACACTCTCTCTATGTAATAGCATACACAGGCAACATATGATATGTTTGGATGGAAATGTAAAAAAAACAACTGCAAAGACCATTTGATAATAATCAAAATAATTCACTTAATATGTGGTTTCTATAAATCAGAAAATGTGATGTTACAGAGCATATGCATAATATGCTCTCTCCATTGTGCTATCCTCTAAAGCTCTTTCTTTCATTAAATTATTTGTGATGGGTCTACCTTATAAAAACAATTAACAAAAATTAACTGACATATGTGATGACAAAGTAGTGCCAAGCCCACTTCCAGAGCAGTCTGCCTCCCAACCTTTTTGAGCATTATACTCAAAATAATGATTTGAACCTACCACAGCTGTAGAATAACAACATAGCTCAAGAAATGAAGCTCATGTATGGAACTGAGCTATAAAGGACTCTCCCATGCTAGTCTTCTCTCTCTCTCTCTCTCTCTCTCTCTCTCTCTCTCTCTCTCTCTCTCTCTCTCTCGTGTGTGTGTGTGTGTGTGTGTGTATTTCAGGGAGTTATGGAATTGGAAAATTAATAATAATAAAAAATAAGCCTCCAGTTGTTACCAAGTGATCTTTAAAATTGTTTTAGAGGTGCCGGAGTGTAAGCAATATTAAATGAAGCCTCTGACCTTGAAGACTTTATATTGCAGAACAGGACAAAAGAAGAATACAATGGAAGAAGCCACTCTCCAAATTAAGAAAGTAATAAACTCATGCTGATTTCTTTTTTCTCACAAAAAGATAAACTCTTCTGTAAAAGTTCAATTTGGGTATTCATCCCAGCAAACTGCAGTAACATATCTGAGCTGGAAAAGACATAACTCAGAGAGGCGTGTTTAAAAAAATTAATAAGCTCTATTAGTTACTCCAAACTTCCAGGCAATCAATATAGTATTCGTGAAATACCTATTCTAAAACTTCAAATCCTAGCATTTGTTTTTAAGGTATTAAAATGTTTTGTTGGTCCATGTGCAAGACTGTGTCACAATGTGACACCCTTTACTCATATCTCCCCCACAGCGCCTAAGACAGTGTCTTGCATATAGCAGGCAAGTTGTAAATATTTTTTGAATAGAGTGAAACTAGCTAATGTATTGCTTGTGTGAATTTAAAACAACGTTTTCTAAGGAAAAAAAGTTGTTTCTAATCACTCTGCAACTTGAGCTGCAACCGCTTGCCCCCATCTCTCTCTGCCTTCCACAACTTCAGGGAGATGTCCCTGGAGCCTGAACCAAACTGCACGATCCCTGGACAGCTCTGTTCCTTGTAATTGTCTAAACCTGAGAGGCCTAAGGCTCCCCTCACCCGTCGTGGGTAGGGAGGGGGAAGCAGAGAAAGTATTCCTGAGGAACAGTTCCAAGTGAGAGGAAATGCCCCCCCCATCCACATCCACTTCTCCTTTCTTCTGGCAGGAAGTCAGGACTGGACTGGGTAAGATGGAGAGATGTGAGATCAGAGCAGCCCTTTTGTTCAAGTAGCTCCGTCCCTCACTGTCTTCCTGTGGACATTTTGTTCTGTGACAGCAAAACTGTAGCTCTTTAGGTGAAATAAAACAAATGGGACCAGAGCCAAGAGCAAACCATTTCTTGATCAGATGCTCGTGATTTCTTCCACCTCAGACCAGGGCACGGCAAGGGTGCATTTCTTGAAAGCAGAGAGTGAGGCAGGAGCTGAAGGGGAGGTTCTCCTTCATGGGAACATCTGGTGGACAAAGGGAACAGATAGCGATAGCAGACTGCAGTGGGGACTCCACGTTTACTCTCAGAGCACACCAAGTTTGTGTAGCTTAGACCTGCGTAGTGACGCCAGGGCCACAGTGTGCCCGGGGAGGTTGCAGGCTTGGAGTAAAGAGGCTCCAGCCATTGACCTACCCTAGCTCAGTGATTCCCTCATTAGAATCACCTGGGGAGCTTTAAAATCTAGTCGTATGGTACCCCTCCCTAGACTAAGCGAGTCAGAAGTTCCGGGGTGGTCTGGGCATCTGACTCTTTCAAAGATCCCCGGGAGAATCCAATGTGGACTCGGGGTTTCCAATCCTGGGAACCCTGGCTCCATTCTACTGTTTCTGGGGCAGAAGGCAGGCAATTCCTCCCTCTTCCAAATTTGAGGAGGTGTGATGTCTGCAAAGGAAACTAGATAGTGCAATATAACTCTCCGAGAACCACAGAAATAACAGATCAGGCCAGAGTTGGAGCTTTTAAGTGTGTGCATAACGGAAATGGGTCCCCCTCCACTCCTAGGGGGCGTATTAGAAAGTGGGGAGGTCAGGCATGTGTATACTGATGTTCACAGTGGTAAAGGGCTATATATAAACCACCAAGAAGGCCAGTTTGCGTCAGAAGGCAGTGGAGGCGCCCTTGGCTTCAGAAATACTTAGAGGCCAAAACCACTTCAGGAAGACTGGAGAGGTGAGAAATAAGAATTAGTGAACTTTTTGTAAAGTGGGCAAGGGGTACTTAGGTGATGGGGGGGGTACAGGGGTCTTCTGGAATGTTCTTGAGGCCACTGAGCTGAGGACAGATTCAGCCTGTGGAACTGGTTCTGAGGGAGTGCGGAAAAGAATGTTCTAGGCCGTGCTTTTTTCCTCTACATTTTACAGGTAGATAGATAAGAACCTCTATCAAGAAATGTGGGATGGGGTGGGGAAACAGGAGGGGAGGAAAATGGATGTCTGCTGATAAAATGTGTTTCACAACGGCCTTGGTCCTGAGGAAAACTTGACCTTTTGCCCTGGAAGGCTGCAAAAGGGTTTCTGCACAACTGGTGTTGACTGAAGTATGTGTGTGTGTGTGTGTGTGTGTGTGTGTGTGTGTATGTGTGTGTGTGTGTGTGTGTGTGTGTGTGTGGAGGTTGGGAGAAGGACAGGGCTGAGCAGACGGACCCCAGGCTCTGGGAACTCTTCAAGGGCCCATTGGGTGTTCTTGCTCAAATTGAAAGTCAGGGAGGGGGAGAGAGGGCAAGGCACAGTGGTCTTTGGGGTCCAGGTCGGTGTGGAATTTGGATCCTGGGGAGGGGGCCTCGGGTGCACACAGGCAGAGCAAATTAGGAAAGGACAAGCAGACTGATCCCAGCCTCCAGTCCCGCTGGGGTGGCAAGAGGTCACCGCACGGGACCTCGAGGCCTGCAGGGCACGGGGTCTCAAGGTCCCCAGTGCACGAGTCCTTCCGCAACATCTGCTGTTTATCGGGGCCCTGCAGTAAGTAGCACACGGGGTTTCCATCAAGGGGTTAAGGACCTGCTCTGAGAGGGGAGGCAGGAGCCCTAGGGGGCGCAGTTTGGGAGCGGCGCAGGGGAGGGTGCTAGTCCCAGAGTTCTGCGGCCCCCTCCCGCCTCCCGAGAGCTGAGGGTTTCTCCAGGCAGGGCCAGGAGGGGGCTCGCTTTTAAACATCGTGCCCTCGGGACCTCCCTGGTGGCTCAGTGGTTAAGACTCCACGCTTCCAGCACAGGGGGCGCAAATGCGATCCCCTGTTGAGGGATCTGGGAACTAAGATCCCTCAGCGGCTCAACGCAGCCAAAAAAAAAAAAAAAAAAAAAAAAGTCGGTCTTCCACAGAGCCCCGCCAAGATGGCTCTTGGCCCGCCTGAAGAGAAATGGCACCCTTGGGCTTGCTGGGATCACGGGTCCCCAAGCTGATTTTTCGCAAATGGCGCCTGTGGAAAACCCTAGGCTCAGGGAAGTCCCTCCTTCTCCACTCCCCTAGGCACGTGATACCTGGACCGCGCCTCCCCCTGTCGAGGCAGTTTAGCCTAGCTTCTCAGCTCATCTAGGCCTTCCAGGCCAGGCGCCTGAATCTTAGTGTTACCAGATAAGATACAGGGCGTTCAGTTAAGTTCAAATTCCAGACAAAGAAGGAATAATCTTTCAGTGTAAGTAGCTCCCATGCAATATTTGGGACATACTTATACTTAAGAAAATCATCGTTTATTTGAAATTCAAATTTAACTGAGCATCCCAGATTAATATGTAAGTCTGGTAGCCCTACCAGAGTGGAGTGACTACTTGTGCCTGGAGGAACTGTTGACTCTGTTTGCCAGCCTGGGCCCGGTTCAAAAGGTGACGTGTAATCTACCAAAACTGAGTCTGTGGGGACAAAGGTTGAGGGCAGGTAGGAACTGCAACCGTTGCTGCAACCTAGAGAAATTCCTGACAGGGCTGAAGCCTGGGAGGAAAGAAGAGGAGGGGAGGGACAGACGGAAGAGGACAAGCTAAGGTTGCTGGGAGCATCCTGGGATCTTTATATTAACCTACCTTTACAGTTTTAAAGAAAGGAGGGGCATTCAAAGGGAGGGGGCCTAAAATCCTTGCCCAAGTGTACTGGCTGACAACATTTGTCCATTCGAGAAAGGGAGGGAGTGTTTCTGGGTGAGAAAGAGGCGAGGGATGAAGCCCAGGCCCTCGCTGAGGAGGACCAGTTGAACTGGGGAAGAGTTGACCTCTCTTCCTCAGAGACCCTCGGGCCTGGGGAACTGGGGTCGCTTCCCTTGGGCTTCCTGAAGGCAGGCTGCTCAACGGCCTTAGCCTGGACTCACATGTCTCGCTGGGTTTGGCGGCTGCAGTTGCCCCTCAGGGCTCAATCATGCAGAAAGGGTCAATAAACTATGTATCTCTAGCCAAAGAAGAAAGACAATAAAACCACCCTCAGGGTCAGAGGTCACTCAGTCACGGATTGAGATATTCACAACTCTTTTTCCTTTCTCCTCTCTTCTTGTCCTCTCATTCTCCCTCCGGCTCATCCTCCCTTGACTCTACTTTTGCCTTTCTCCAAAGCCAAAGTTATCCACGGAAATAACTGAGGTGTGAGGCTGAAAAAAAATCATCTCATGCAAAATGAAGCTTGAAAAATAGGAGAGTGATGGTGGATAAAACCCACCAGTTAGGAATACCTAGCTTCCGTGAAGGCTGTCGTCCAACCTCTAGTCCAGGGGTCAGCAAACGTTTTCTGTAAAGCATCATATAGAAAATATTTTAGCTTTGCAAGCCACCTTCAGTCTCTGTAGCATAATCTCCCCACCCCCTTCCTTCTCCTCCTCCTTCTTTTTCTACTTCTAACTCTTTAAAGATTAAAAAAAAAATTCTTGTCTCCTGGGGCCATACAAACACAACAGGCCAGATTTGGTTTGCAAGTTGCCAAAGCACATTCATGCTAGAAGTTAGTCTAATTCACCTCCACTCTGTCTGTTTGGGGCGTTGGGGTGGGGGAAGAGGTGAGAAGGGAGGCCCCCATGCTTTGTTTTAATATCAAAGCCCTTTCCTCCTGTCCCTTCACTAGGAAAGGACTAGAGGAGTGAATCCAAACCAAATGCAAAAACCACAGGCAATTCGATTTAAAAATGCCGTTCCTGAACTATATAAACTTCCTTGGGAGTTGAATGAGCCAGGGACAGCATTTCTTTAGGTGGCAGGGATTCTCACTCCAATTTGGGCAAAAGGGAAGATAACTCAGGTTATGCAGCATCTGCCCCCCAGGGAGAAGGGGAGGAGGAAGAAGGAATGGTGGAAGAGGCCTGGAATAGGGAAACGGACAGAGCTGGGATGCTGGGGGCATCAAGGATGAGAGTCACTGCCAGAAACCAAGATGTGCTCCAGAGGTACCCTTCCTGTCACCTTGGGTGCAGGATCCTGTCTCAAAGCAGAGAAATGAATAAGTAAGTACCTCAGGGGAGTCAAGGCTTCTCTCCACTTGTTTTGGAGCCGAAATCATTTACTAGAAATAATGGAGCATTTAGCAGTTAGGAGGAACTTGGGACCCTGGGTAAATGAGAGCTCCAGAATGTTAGGCAAGCTTTGTACCCCAAATCCATTCTCCTTCCTCCATCTCTTCAGGTTAGTGGGGAAGGACTTGGAATCACATATCAGATGCATCATTGCGTATTTCTGCCCCTGCCTGGATCTCCCTCTCCGCTTGCCTAAGTGCTTTCCTACCTACAAAGGGTTCTGATCCCTAGGGAAGGGGAAGTCTTCTTTCAATGTGACTTGTCCGTCTGGCATCCAGAGCCCCTCCCAGTGTACCTTAGGGTCTGGAGGCTAACATCTAGGCACCCCCAGGGCAAAAAAGGTACTCACTGGCTGCAGGTCCTGGTGGGCCAGGACCCCCGCTCACCATGAGCCTGGCACCCAGACTTGGCTAGTGACAGAACACTGCCCACTGCCTAGGGTTTCACTCCATTTCCTGTATTTCCAGGGCTCTCTTCATAATCTCAAACTAGATTCTGATAGCACTAGTTCAACTTCCTGCCTTTCTCCAAGTTCAACCCTATTTACTCCAGCCTGTGTCTCTGAAGTTCAAATATCTATCTATCGTTTATCTGTCTATCTATCTGCACAGCCTTGATTGACAAGTACAATGAATGAAAATGTCTCACTCCTGTCTGGTTTGCATTTCATTACATTGGGCAGCGATATGCAGTGGACTGCAGAGGACAAAGACAAAACAGATTTTTAAAAAGGGTTGGTTAACAATATCTATTTGTTCATTCTACACTGAATTTAAAGGTATCCAGGACTTATAAAATTTTTGTCAAATGACGAGAGGGTAGTGAAAACTCTGATGTAGCCAATAAAATCTGGACCCCAAATGAGCGGTTGATGAGAGTGTCCCCTAGTCCCGGAGCTCCCGAGATCGATAGTTTAGCTCGGCCTCTGAAGCCAATTAAGACCGTTATCTTAGCATAAAAATAAAGAGGAGTTTAAAACGCATTCCTTTCCCAGCTTTCTTCCCCCTTCATTTTTTATTGCGATTTGCAGTTTTCCTTTTAAAAAGATCTGGGACTGTGAAGAGAGGGTGGGGATTGATGTAAAGAAAGTGTCGTTTACCAGGAAAAAAAATTGCGAATAATGGTGAGTTTCAAGGACATGTTTCAACGAGAAACACTTTGTGCTTCGCTAGGAAGAGGCAGGGGCACCAAATTCAGCGTCTTGGAATAATTCCTTTCCTGGATTCAAAGATTCATTTATTGAAATAAATCAGGAAGCATTGGCAGAACGGAAATCCCCTTGCTGGGTTTAAAGGGTCTTTAAAATGTTGCGAGTGTTAGATTGCAAGTCTTTTCTAAATACAAAACAGAAGAAAAGACCGCAGTGTTTCCCTTGGACTTAAAATTGCTAGGTCTCCGACTTAGGATAATTTCATGTCCGCCACAGAAAATGTGTTTAGGAAGAAATTCTGCCCGATAGCACAACTGCTGTACATGTTTTGTTTTTTAGTAGGCTGGATTGAAGAGAAAAGTGCTGCAGAGTGGGGCTCTGGCTTGTATGGAGAAACCAGTTTGTCCCTACTGCCCCTCTGGACGTTCTGTTTCCCTCCTGCTTCTCCAAGATGGATCCTAAAATTCTGGCTCAAAAGCTTTGCTCGTTTGGCAATGATCAGTTTCTCTGATTTTATTTATTGCTTCAGATTTGGGCATGAAAATAAATCTTTTTCCTATTTACTGTTTGAACTCAGTGTGAGGGAAAGGATCCCATTATATTTCCTATCCGTACAGACATGTGGATATTTAGACCAGACCACATACAACTGGGGGACGCATAAAAGAGATTTATTGGTTAATTTACACCGCCTAATACACATGTAAACCCCAGTAAGCCAAAGCTGCCGAGGGAGCCTCGGTTCTAGCGTAAAATAAGAACCACGACCCCTGGATTCCAGTCGCCCTGCCCTGCCCTGCCCAGTGATTCCTTCCTCTACCTGAGAAACGGAGAAACCAGAGCTCTCTTCTGCCTCGCCCCAGCCTGTGTGCAGAAAAAAACTTTTCTTCACTTGCCCCTTTCCTCCACCACTCTGCTCTCAGACTCAGCTCCCTAAAGCCCCCTGTCCCCCGAAGTTGTTCCCAGGGTCTCCTCCGAAAAGCGAGTTGAGGGGCGGGGGCTGCAGGTAATCAGGAGAACTTCGCTTATTGTTATTATTATTGCCCAACAGGAGTGGTTTGCTTTCCGGGGTGGGGGATTGTTTTCTTTTGCAGCAACTTGCTATATCTGGAGGTATTTCGCTTCCTATCGTGTTCCAAGGCTCAGGGTTCCCCCTCCCCAGAAAGAAACCTCCACTCAGACCAACCGAAATAGAATTCGAAATGGCCTGCCTCTGTCCTGCTGCTCACAAAGTCCCCGGCCTCGTCCTCTTGGGGGCATCGGGGGTCCCTGCGCCCCAACGAGCAACGACACCCCCTCAGAGTCGCACACTCGGGCTGGGCCGGGCTGCCCCAGGAAGGGCTCCACCGCCCGGGGTTTTGGCCTAGCTGAACCGCCTCAGGTCGGCCCCTTAACAAGCATCCCCCCTCCCCACTTCTCGGTTGATGACCTAATTGAATTATGCCTTTTTGTTCCTGGGACTACAGAGCACGTGCTGGAGGCAATTAATTATCGGAATGTGGCCATATCAAAACGGACACTGGGCACCGGGTAGGTCAGCGGCGGCGACATCCCCTGCCCTGCGCTCGGGACCCCTCCCCGCAAAGGGGCAGGCGAGGCTCCCTCGGCGCCCTCCTTCCTCGGCTCCACGCCCCGCTGCCGGCCCGGACTCCCAAACGCGCCGGGCCCCTGGTTCTCGGGGTACCTGGAGGGGCTCCCCGGAAACCCTCGCATCAGCGCTGGCCGGGTTAGGGCTCGAGAGCCGCCTCCTCCCCGCCCCCGAGCCCCGCTCTCCTCGGGGCTGGCGCCGGTAGGAAATCCAAACTTTTTCAGACCAACTGTGCGCCCAGGGTCCGTGGGGCTTGGTGGGAGGTGAAGAGAGGTAGAAGGAAGGGAGAATATAAAAGGGGGAAGGGGGAAGAAATGGGAAAAAGAAAGAAAAGCAATCATCCCTTTTTGTAAACCTGACTCCAGGGAATTCATTTGCATGATTTAGGCTTATTTGTTCTTCAGTGAACATTTCCTCCCCCCGCCCCGCCCCCCCGCAAAGAAACCCTCTGCTGAGCGGCACGGAAGCCAGTCTTGGAGAGCCTGTTTTCAGTAGATGTAATAATTTAAGTCAGCAGTGAACTCACCTTCCAACCTGGGGAGAGAGCTCTGATGTAGAGGGAGAATTGGGGCGAGTTTGAAGGGAGGGGGTGACTACGTAAGTGCGCTACCGGCAGGGTTTTCCCCCAGCAAACTAGCAAAGAAAGAAGGTGAAGTCTTGACCAGGCCAGGCGGATTGGGGGGGCAGGAAGTGAAAGGCTGCAGTTATAAAGCGCTGCTTGAGGCGGTCTCGCCAAGCGCCTCTGAACTTGATCAGATGTTCGGTTTCCTACAGAGAGATGGCGGCCAGGCTGTGAGGCTGCCTCAAGGCGCAGACTTTGGGGGTCGGCTCTCTTCGGGGTGTGACAATCACAGCCATCTTTCTCTCCGCCTTTTCTTTTCACTCTCACTCTCCTACCGTCTTCGCAAATGCCCTGGTGGACAAAAAATGAGTGGATTTATAGCCCTGTCTGAACCTGCTCATTATGTCCAGAAAGACCTCGCACCAGACAGGAGAGGGGACAAGTGATCCCACATACAGCCCTGGAAAGTCAATCCTTAAGCGTAAGAAGTTCCCGAGGTCACTCTATGCTTCTCCGGGTAGGAGTGGAAGAGGGCAAAGCCTTGGCAGTTTAGAGGGAAGAAAATTCCACCTCACCATCCCCATTCCCGCCCCCCACTTTTGCATTTGAAAATGTTGAGAATTCGAAGCTGATTAGCCCTGTGGTTTGAAAACGGCACTGATCCTGTATGTGTCTAGTGAGTTTGCTGTGTAGTGCGTTGTGTGCATGTTTGGTGTGCACAGGCTAAGTGTACACTGTGCATGTTTAGTATTTGTGCTTCTGCGTGTTTGCTGTTACGTGCGTTTATCCTGTTGTGTGTTTAATTTGTTGCGTGCCTGTTTACTGTTTTATGTGTAGTTTGTTGTGTTACTGGGTTGTGTGCACTTACTGTTGCTAGTTGTGTGCGTGTTTAGTGTGGTGTGTGCGAGTTTACTGTGTTATATGTGTTTGCCGTCTTGTGCCTGGTGTGTCGTGTGGGGGGGGGGATGGCGGGGACAGCGGTGGGGACAGTATACTACAGCCACGACTCACAAACCAAAGAGTCAATGCGCGGCTCAGACGGAAGTAAGGGAGACGGCTCTAACTGTAACCATTTCTCCTCCTTCGGGCCTCGGCCGGCCGGCCGGCAGCAGCTTGGGTCACAGACGGCGAGCTGGCCGGCCTGGGTCCGGGCTCTCGGTGACATCAGGGCCCACAGTGGCGCGTGGGGAGGCCGCGGCTAATGGGCCGCGAGAGTGGAACTGTTGTTCTCGCCCCGGGATACGCGCCCTGCGGCCGCGGAGGGGGCACATTCTCGAGGTGTTGAGGCGGGGGGGGGCCCAAGCGGGGCTGGACGTCCAGCGCCGCGCCGACGGTGGGAACGATCCTCGCGCGGCGGAGTTCATTTGGCCAAAGCGGGTAAAGCGCGCCCGAGGGGTGCTCGCCCGCTTCTGGCGGGAGGGAAGCCAGGGAGAGGCCCTGGCTCCGCCCCGCCGGTCGCCAGCTTGAGCCTGGCTCCAGTTCCCCACGGCAGCGCCAGCCCCGCGGAGCCCACTCGCGGGCGGCCGGCCGCCGCCGCCTCACCTGCCAGGCTCCCGGCCACGGCCCAATCAGCGGCGGCCGCTCGGCCGCGGCTGCCATGTTCCCCGCTCCGCGCTGCCAATCAGTGTGGCGACGGCCAATAGGCTGCGGGGCCGGGGGTCAGGTGACCGCGGGCCGGCTGGCTCTCCATTGGCCCTCGCCGCTCGGCCTCCCGCTCGGTTTATGTGAGAGCAGTGAGTGAGTGACTTTATCAGTCCAAGGACATTACTCTGGAGGCGAAGAGGCTGGGACTGGCGCGGCGAGCCGCGAGGACCGAGCCTGCCTCCTGCCTGTCGGCCGCGAGCTGGCTCTGCTTCTAAGCGCAGTCTAGCCGTGAGGCCCGTGCCGAGGGAGCCTCCTGGCCCCGCGGTTGTGCGCTCTTGGGGAGAGGAGGGGTGCCCCGGACAGGATTGGCAAACTCCGCCCTCCACTTATTATTTTGCTTATTTTTCTTTGTGCGCGCTTGTTAGTTTGTTAAACCAAATCTAGTCCCTGAGTCTTTTCTCCTCCCTTCTCCCCCCTCCTCCCCCTCCAGGTCCTTCTACTTCCCCTCCTCCCTCCTATCCCTCTGCAGGAGACTCGCAGCGACGGAAAGTTGCAGCCCCTGGTACTGCCTTGGGGGTCTCCCGACAGTGTCCAACCGCCGCCACCCCTCTCCGACTGCGACACTTCGGAGATCTCCTTCGCCCGCACCCTCGCTCATTTCAGCCGGATCGCTGGTGACCAGAACGCCCCACCCATGACGATGCTCCTGGACGGAGGCCCGCAGTTCCCCGGGCTGGGAGTGGGCAGCTTCGGCGCGCCGCGCCACCACGAGATGCCCAACCGCGAGCCGGCGGGCATTGGGCTGAATCCCTTTGGGGACTCGCCCCACGCCGCCGCCGCCGCCGCCGCTGCCTTCAAGCTGAGCCCCGCCGCGGCCCATGATCTGTCTTCAGGCCAGAGCTCGGCGTTCACGCCGCAAGGTTCGGGTTACGCCAACGCCCTGGGCCATCATCACCACCACCATCACCACCATCACCACGCCGGCCAGGTGCCCAGCTACGGCGGTGCCGCCTCCGCCGCCTTCAACTCCACTCGCGACTTTCTGTTCCGCCAGCGCGGCTCTGGGCTCGGCGAGGCGGCCTCGGGTGGCGGGCAGCACGGGCTCTTCGCCGGCTCGGCGAGCAGCCTGCACGCTCCGGCTGGCATTCCTGAGCCCCCCGGCTACCTGCTCTTCCCCGGGCTGCACGAGCAGGGCGCCGGGCACCCGTCGCCCACCGGGCACGTGGACAACAACCAGGTCCACCTGGGGCTGCGCGGAGAGCTGTTCGGCCGCGCCGACCCGTACCGCCCGGTGGCCAGCCCGCGCACGGACCCCTACACGGCCGGCGCGCAGTTCCCTAACTACAGCCCCATGAACATGAACATGGGCGTGAACGTGGCGGCCCACCACGGGCCCGGCGCCTTCTTCCGTTACATGCGGCAGCCCATCAAGCAGGAGCTGTCGTGCAAGTGGATCGACGAGGCTCAGCTGAGCCGGCCCAAGAAGAGCTGCGACCGGACCTTCAGCACCATGCACGAGTTGGTGACACATGTCACCATGGAGCATGTGGGGGGCCCGGAGCAGAACAACCACGTCTGCTACTGGGAGGAGTGCCCCCGCGAGGGCAAGTCCTTCAAGGCGAAGTACAAACTGGTCAATCACATTCGGGTGCACACGGGCGAGAAGCCCTTCCCTTGCCCCTTCCCGGGCTGCGGGAAGATCTTTGCCCGCTCCGAGAACCTCAAGATCCACAAGAGGACCCACACAGGTAAGGGGGAGGGCGGGAGGGCGGGCGCGGGGTCCGCCGCGGCACCCTGCCACGAAGCCGACTTTCAGCGCGAGGGAGCGAGGGGTGGCGGCGAGAGAGAGGGGCGGCGCCCGACCGGGGCCGCTCGAAAAAGTAGCGCTGTCACTGTCCCTCCACCTCTCTCCTTCCCCGCCCCGTGGCGCTTTTGCCCAGTTCTAGCTTCCCGGGCAGACGGCTCTGCGGTCTCAGGAACTAATTGGAACCTTCTCGCGCCCAGGAACAAACTGGCGCCGCCTCTTTTTGTCTCTTTCTGGGTTACTATGAAGGGACTCCGAACGTGTGGAGAGGAATTGCTTACAAGCGACTTAGTCTCGGCACACAGTCGGGGGAGGCAACCATAGAAATGCTAATGAAAACTAACTTTCGGTTACTTCCGCTCTTTTTTACCATTGATTGGCACATCTCCTAATTAAATCATACTTTTGTCAAACTATTTTTATTTGGAGTTCCAGGTTCAATTCAGTCCTCCGGGAGGAAAGCTAAAGTAGAAAAGGCACCACAGTTTCGTGGCTTGTTCAGAGCATCTTGTAAAACTGTCCGGAGCCCCTGGATTTATATAGTTTTCTCTTTTCGAACGTTAAGTACGACGACCCAAGCTTTTTAATACTGGGCTTAGCAAAACCGCTGCATTTGCAAGAGGCAAATTAAAAGGTACAAAGGAGGAACTAAAAGGGATTGTCCCGTCCCCGGTCCATTGTCCCGCCCGGCCTTGGCTGCAACGCCGAGATATCGGCGGAACGGGGCTGCACTTGGAGGCCCCGGGCCGGTTAGGGGGGTACCGCAACTCAGGGGCAACTTTGGAGGAGCCAGGGGCTTTCCATCCCGCGCGAGAACAAAGGGCCGGGCAGGTTCTGGGCCGGCCCTGCCCCACCCCCGCCCCCGACCACCACTCCGCACCCCAGCAGGCTCAACCCGCGCTCTCCATTTTTCACCAGGGAAAAGAGATGCTGCAGCCGCCCCCAGTCGGCGCTCCCTCTCGGGGAAGACCGCCGGGCGCTCTGTCTCCCGCTGCTCGGCCCAAGGAAGCTCGCGGCCCCTGACCATATTTACCCCCCTTTGCGTTTCTGCCTTTTGCAGGTGAGAAACCTTTCAAATGTGAATTTGAAGGCTGTGACAGACGCTTTGCCAACAGCAGCGACCGCAAGAAGCACATGCATGTGCACACCTCGGACAAGCCCTATATCTGCAAAGTGTGCGACAAGTCCTACACGCACCCGAGCTCCCTGCGCAAGCACATGAAGGTAATTACCTCTTTATTAGCGGTCGGCGGTTTATAAACACTCGGCCCGACACCGGGTCGCGGAACGGAAGCGCCTGCGCTGCCAGCCCTGTATCTTCCACGTTAAATCCGATTTGCTCCAGCGTTGACACCTTGAACCCATTTTGGGGACCCGGAGGGGGGCGGGGGAGAGCACAGTGGGGAGGAGGAGGGAGCGGAGGGAACAGTCAGTTGTTTACTGGGAAGCTCTAACCCAGCTCGCCAGGGCTGGAGGTCGCAGTGGCCGCCTCTACCCGGCTCAGCCCGCGGTGGGAACCGAGAGTGCCCGCGCCGAACCCGGGGGCGGGTGGTTCATTCCCTCTTCGGCTTCCGGTAAAACAATAGGGCCGAGGAGCTCGGTGGGATTCCCACGCATTTGTCTGAGACCTCGCAGCGCCCAGGGCGCCCATGCCACCTTTCTCTGTACCTGCTTTCCCAAGCCAAAGCGGGCTTGGCGAAACCTGGGCCCGGAGTATTTTGTACGGCCCCAAAGACTACGTGCTTATCCCGCTCCATCCGCGGAGAAAGCATTTCTGAAGGGGCATGAATAAATCAGAGTGCTTTATTCCTTTTCCATAATGCCAGTCTTAGGACTCAGACTGTTTTGTTGGCGAACATCTTGGGGTTTTCTAGACATCGGTAATGTGGAAATTAAAAACAAAACCCCCAAACCAGCAGCATTTCTCTTTTAAGTGGGTCACTGGGCGGTCTTGCTCTTACAGTGCTCTAATTCTGCTCTTGTTTTTGCTTGCACAATGCCAGTTGGAATTATATTCATTATAATATATACATGTTAATTTTAGGTTCATGAATCTCAAGGGTCAGATTCCTCCCCTGCTGCCAGTTCAGGCTATGAATCTTCCACTCCACCCGCTATAGCTTCTGCAAACAGTAAAGATACCACTAAAACCCCTTCTGCAGTTCAAACTAGCACCAGCCACAACCCTGGACTTCCTCCCAATTTTAACGAATGGTACGTCTGAGGACAAACACAAACACAAACCCTGTTAACCATAGAATGGACCAAATGCATTTTAAAAAGAAAACTGAGACCAATCAGATGGAAATGGAGTTTTAAGGCAAGAGGCCATACACAGGGCTACATCTTGTTAATTGCAATTGTCCAGGAAGGTTTTGGGGCAGGATCCCAAAGTAGCCATGCCCTTTTTTCTCAGGATTAGAAAATATGTTTTGGCATTTGAAGGATTAAAAAAAATATCTTCTCACTGCTTTTTCCTCCCTTTTCTCTTGCTCTCTGCTCACCCCATCCCTAAACGCCTTCAGTTCATTTTAACTCTTGTCCTGTTTCCTGAGAGGAAGTTATAGAAGGCTTATTGGTGGTGGTGGTGATGTTAAAACTGATGGAAAAATCTTCGCCTTAGTGGTGATTGTTTAAACTCTCACAGTCTTAAACCGTGCCAAAGTCCTGTTATGTCTTGAACTTTTCCTCAAAGCATTACACTTGTGAATGTATCTTTGTCTAATGGGGTCGAAACTGTTGTTCAGTATTTTTTCAGGCTGAGGATGTGATGTTACTCTACACAGATTGTGACGTTTAGTATACAGTTGCCTTTTGTAATAACTTTTTTTTTGTAAATACATATCCATTGATGCCATATTTATCGTTTGTAATTTAATTATTGCTACAAGTGCCGGGAACTGAACAATATTTATGGAAAATGTTTTCTAACAAATTCTGTACAGCTTTTGATTATAACCGCTTTAGCATTAAATTTTATTGTTTTGAAAGAACACAATTTACAATTTTTGAACCACTGACTCCTTTCTCTTGTTTTGTAACAGCCTCCTTCTACAAAGAGGAGACGAGAGCAAATGAAATCTTGTTTGTTGGTATTTATAACTCACTCAGATCCCTTTTTTAATTGTTAAATTATTTTTCTATTGCAGTATAGATTCTTTACAGTGTCAGTTTCCATCTGGGAAGACCCTCCTTTCTTTATCTCTAGCTCAGATGGTTGTTTAACTGCGAGTTTAAATGTGTTTGTCCTGGATTTTCGGCATGCAAATCAAATATTACTGATCAATTCAGTTAGTGGCCATGACATCTCAATCTTGTACTTCAAAGACTGAGAAGCTGGATTTAATCATCCCTGCCCTACATATATAAACATAAGGTAACCTAATGAGTTTTATGTCCCTTAGTTTTTTTTTATTATCTTACATAAAAATGAACATTGCGGCAAGATGCATGTCTGTCTGTTCTATTGAGAGATCACCCATATACCTATATATGTTTGTATCTATGACTTATCTAATCTGCCTATCAAATCTATCTAGCTATCTATATATTTTCAAAAGTAAGCATATGTCTGAAACAGTGGTGATGAGTAAGGCCAGTCGAGCCATGCTTACTTATGATTAAAGTGCTTCTTAAAAGAACCATAGTCCATTTACAATTTTGGAAGGCAAAGGCTGGTTTGTTTTGCTGTATATAGTTCAATTCGTAATTATCACAATTATTCATAACATTTTTATAGCGGTGTAATAACTGCAGCGGTTCTGAAATATTATGGAAAGAAAAAACATTTGCAAAATATGTATTTTTAAAGTTCATGGTTTGTAGGCAAAGATGTTAAGAGCATTGTTTCCATTAAAATCAATAACAATGAAAAATGGTTGTTTGCTTTGTGATAAAATATTAACAGTCCATTTAATCTTCAGCGAAGCAACTCATTTGGACAAACAGTTCTCTTACAGTTATATGAAAAAGAAAGTGATTGCTATTTTGGGGGGGTGGAGTGGGTAGAGTACTGAGAGAGGTTTTTTGTTGTTTTTTTTTACTAATTTAGGGTGCTGTTTAATATTGAGAGCCCAATCTCTTCATGAATAACCAACTTGCAAATCAGCAAATAGAATGGTGGAGATAAGGAATTGTAAAGAATTTAGAAATGTAATGAATAGGCCAAGTACCTCCTTCTCTTGAAGGGGCAGTGCTCTAGGATTTTTGGTGGCAAGTCAGTTTGGTATTATACATAATCATTTTGAATTCTAGAATTTTGTTTATTGTTCTTTTTGAAGAAATAAAGTCTTGGCACATCTATTTATAACATTTTTGTATTTGGTGCCTGATTTTTTTCCATGTTCAAATAAATCGACCTTAAAGTGAAATGCTCAGAGAAGTTCTGATGATTAAAAGTAACTTTGATTCCCTGGACACAGTTGAAGCAGTGTATTTTAAGTTATCTACTGATCTTTGTCAACAGTTAATTATTGACAGTTTCTAATTGCAAAATGCTTTGGATGCGATTTTTTGTTTGTGGAGAATGCGTTTTTTTTGCACTTTCCTCCACCAATAGACAAGGCAAGGGTCTGAATGCCATGAACGGATTGGGATGACTTCACAAGTGATGAGCAGGTAACCTGGTCAGTCTACCACTCCTAGCCCAGACATTCCAATCTTGACCTTGACATTGAGGGTGCTGGACCAAATTCCTATTTCAGGATTTTTCCTTCACTTCAAACCAGAGACCATTTTAAATGCTCAGCAAGTTTTCAGAAAGTGCATACTCATAAGATGGGCTCTAAATGTGTTCCAACTGAAGTCTAAATAATGTTTTTCTTCCGAAATATGCATCTAACTTCCACAGTTTACTGTTTTCTCTATGAATTCCCTCTCCACCCCCAATGTAACCTAACCTTAAATGGCAGTAGAATGATGGGTTGGTTGAAAGATTATTTCAGAAACTTGCTTCCCCCACCCCTCCGCATTAAATATATTAAACAATTAAACATCTCCTTAGGACACATAAAGAAGAGTTTGCTTTCTTTACTAGGCTTGAAAATACTCTACCATAAAAATTTACAGTAGAGCATTGTGTCCTAAGAGGGGAAGATGCCAATGAACAATTTTGATAACCTATATTAAGATAACATAAAAGTTTTGCCCCTCTACATGATTTCCTCTAATCTGGGTGTAGCATCATATTTCTCAAATAGTCTATCCCTCTGCTCTTGTCATTTGTTGCAAAGAAAAGTTTACGTTAGTAGAAAACTTTTCACAGATTTTCTTCCTATAATCTGACTCTGGGAGTGCCCATTGACATTCTTGAATTTTCAGTAAATACCTTAAAGAATACGCACCCCCCACCCCCAACCAAAAAACCCTGCAGCCCTAGAGATAGATCAGCTGGAAACCATGAATGTCATCTGTGTTCTTAGTAATCGACCTGTTATTTTACTTCTTGCACCTAGTAAGACCTTTGTTAAAAGTCCATCATCTTTTCCAAAATGGGTGGTTTAGTTTAAGATTTCCACGTTGGGTGGGGAAGGGGAAGGTGTCTATTTCCACGCAGACAGAAGTCTGGACTTTATCCAGCTTGGAAGGTTAAAGATCAGGGTCCAGGCTAAGCAGGGCAGTCGGTCCTAGCTACTGCGGAGGTTGGAGAGTTAGCAGGGACCTCCTCCGTTCACAAAGCCTCCCAGGAAAGTTGTGTTCAGGACTTCCTCGCCCCTCCCCCCTCCCCCGCCGCCTGCTGTCTCCTCGCCTCTTCGCCCCTGGCTCCTTCTCCTCCCCTTATAAAACCCCCCAAACAAACGAAAAAAGTCTAAGGGCACTTAAGTTTCTGAAAGAATCGCTACCGGCGTGCTCATCCCCTGAAGCGCGGGATCTCCGCCCGACAGCTAGGCTGGTTTTCTCTCGGGCTGTCTGCCCCCTCGGGGCTCAAGTCTAGTCAGGCTTTGCCCCGGGACGAGGCCAGGCGTTGCGGAAGTCAGGGCTCCCGCTCGGGGTCCTCAGGCCCCTCGTCGGGGCGCCCGGGGTCCCTGTCCACACACCAAGTTCTTGCAAGGCCCGTTCGAAGCTGGGGCCGGGAAGAGGGGACCTCATTTCCTAGGGTCAATTCTCTCGCGGTCTCGGCCAGCTGACCCTTTGACCTCCACCTACAGGGCCCTTGGCGGCCGTAAGCCGGCGGTCGCCCGGGCTCCGAGGACGCTTCGCGCCCCATCGCCTTCCCGGCCTCATTAGGCCGGCGGGGCTGTAAAGCAGGAATCAGCCGCTACCTAATCCGGACCTGGGGTCAATACGAGCCCAAACAATGGTGAGCTCCGATGGCCACAGCGCAGTGCTGGCCGCAAACTTTGTGTTCCATTCATTTTCTTAAGGCGGTGCGGTGGCGGTGGGGTGGGGGAGGGAGGGAGGTACTCGCACGCCCGAAGGCCGATCCCGGCGCCCGGGGCTCTTAAGCGAGTGTTCTCGCGCTCGGCCCTCCCGGTCTCGCCGCCGCGCCAGGGTTTTGAAGGGGGTGGCAAGGCTCGGGGCCTGGTTGGCGGCCCGCGCGAGGGCCCCGGGGCCGCCCCCGCGCCAAAGAACAGACTTTGAAGTGGGTTTTTAGCGCGCACGTGTGAGAGCCGCGCCGGGGCTGGAGCGGTGACCCGCTGGGAGGAAAGAGTAGGCTCCGGCCCGGGCCCAACCCCTCCCCCGCTCCCCGTCGCTCCGGCCTTTTCAAGCCGCGGCCGGGAGTCCGCCGGCCTCCCCCGCCCGCCCCCGCGCCCGCCCCCGCCCCCGCGCCCGCTCCCGAGCCCGCACCGCGCGCAGGCGCACAGCCCGCAGCCGTCGAGTCGGGTTTCGCTGCGAGGGGGTTGGCGGGGGAGAGTTGAAAGCGGCTTTGCTGCGCCGCGGCCTCGGCCGGGCCGGGAGGGGAGGGCTGGGGAGAAGGGGGGCTGGTTTTGGGGGCGGCTCTCGGGTCAGGAACATGGCGGCCGGATGCGAACCCCCGCGGAGCGCAGCAAAGCGCTGACTGCGGGCTGCCGAACTGTTGTGTGGTTTCAACTCCCTTGTTATTCCTCGGCTCGGAGCGCCTCGCGGGAGAATGTAGGTCGTGGCGGCCGAGCGCAAAATTGTTTAAAAAAAACAGAAAACAAAAAACAAAACAAAAAAAAACGGAAGCGAAGAAGTTCTTCCAGGGCGTCCTGGGCGTGGGAAGTTGGCGAGTCTTCTGGGGGCTGGGGTTCCCGGGGTGGGGGGGGGCTTGGACCTGAAAACCCACTCGAGGCCGCCACTCCCTCCAGTCCCGACTGAAATCGTTTCTCCCGGGCCCTCTGGGGTGGGGGATGCCATTTTGAGCTTCGTGACCGTGTCGGGATCCCCCAGCACCTTCGAGTCTCGAAATGCCAAGGAGTGGACACTGTTCTCTTTCAGGACAATGGCGGAGCTCGTGAGCGGAGCACGGAGGCACCGTTTCCAAACCAAATGCTCTGGATTAGCGACACGGATGTGCCATTGTGATTTCGAACCCTACACGTTCCTCAGGCCCCGTTTTGTGCATATCTCATTTAAACGGGGGCCTATGAAAAACAGTACTGTGTGCGCTTTTCTGTGTGCTGTAAAAGCTGGTGGTCTAACGAAAAAAAGAAAAAAAAAAGGCCACGATTCCGAAAACTTTCATTCAGCTTTTGCTTAACTGCCTTAATACTGGCGTGTGAAAGAACCCCTGGTAGCTCTGGGATCTCGAGTCCGTGTTTTCTCTGCAGAAAATTGTTGTAGATTCGCCTTCAGATGTCTTTCGTGAGGAAAAAACAATGTGGGGTTTAAAAAATGTAGTCATTGACCCCCGTCTCCTCTAGAAAAATAAGCGGCACGAATTCTTTCAGGTTGCGTCTTCGTGGAGGCCAGCAGCTAAACGAAGAGACAGCCTTCTGGGGCTGCCCGCTGTCGAGTATTTGGGCTCCTGAAGGTGTGGGGCAGCTCCCGTGGGCCACCTTGGGAAGGGCCCCAGGTGGGTGGGCAGGTCATTAGCAAAGCTGGCTCAGATTTGGGGAAAATCTACAAAACAGTGCCTTTATCTGCAGAGAACAATTGATGGGGTTGTCTTTCCTCCTTTTCAGTGCACAAAGAAGACGGCTTTGGAGCAAGAATTTGGAATATGCATTTAAGTTGTCGCGCTTTGCATTGGAAACCCGTGGGCAATTAAAATAAGCCTGCCTTGTAGTGTTTTCTGTCCTTTTCTTATGTGTGGTTCCTGCAAGTCAAAGGGGCTGGAGTCCCTTCTGCAGTTTGGAAACTTGTTTTGAAATTGCCACCAAACAGATTTTTTCCCCCTTTGGGTGAAGTTTCCTTCCAGGGATCAGCCACTTCACCCCACCCCCGGACTGGAATAGAGTGTTGACATCTTTGAGAGATCAAAGGAAGTAGATGGTGCTTGCTGTATACTTTATTTTTTCATGCTGTAGTTTGAACCCTGAGGTTTGAGCTTTTTCCTGGTTAAATCTCTTGGTACCAAAAGTGTGGCAAATGAAAAGTTCATTAACTTGAAAAATCTTTAGCCCAGGGGTAGGCAGTTTGTCTCTGAGAACGGCAGCGCCCAGATTGTCTCTAAGGTTGACTTTAAAATCAAGCTAAAGATGCACCGGTGAACGATCTCCCCTGGATACCTGTGGTGTGCTTTGGGTCATTTGATATGGTAAAACTGTGGATGATTTTCATAGGAGTTATGTGAATGGAATTTCTGCAAAACTAGACAAGTGATAAATTGGTAGAGCTCTTATATTTGTTTGAATGACAACTCCAAAGGGCACTGCTTTTCCCACTGAGGTTTGGTTTCTACCATAACTATTGAAATTTACAGCTTGAAAAACTAAGTGTGCAGGAAGCATTTAAAGGGGGGAGTGTTCAGAGCACTTGGACTGATAGTAACTTAACACAGGAGCAAAACTTTTTTGAATAAGATTCCTGTTGCCAAGAATCTGTTAAAACTAGAGAAGATATATTTCTTTAAAACTCATCTAATAGAGCAAACAATTTTGTATATTTTTAATGTGATGACAGTTCAACCCATTTACTGATCTGATTGAATAGAGAAACGTGAGCTCTATAGTAACTATAAAAATAGCCTTCACCAGATGGCAAGTTTTTAATGTTTGTTCTCTGATAAGATGTGTATGTTGTCTAATGTGTTTTATTAAAACACAACCTATGTAAAGACCATACCTTTGAATACCTTTGAACATGAGGTATTAAAAATAAAAGATTCCATCGTGTGTTATTATAAGCTAGAATTTAAAATGACGTATCCAGTAATGTTTTATGAAATTTTTCTAAGAGTAAATGTAGCTTGTTTTGACCTATCTGCAGTTCACTTTTTGTTTTTTTGCCAGTGTTGTCCTGCTTGGTATCCGGGACAGTCTCTAATTCCTGATGAAGAACTTGATACTGACGTTGGTATGCAGCAGCCAGCCCTCCATAACACTACCTATCCTAAATGCAGGGTTAATGCCGAACCTACTGTGCAAGAAATGATTTACTGATGAGGTTTCAAAGAAAACCACATCAATTTGGATGTCTGTTACCTTGAAGCGATCATTTTAAGAGTAGTAGCTTCTTCCCTAGGTATAAAAAGACTATTTTCTTCTTTTGGTGTATTTCATTCTGTGTTGAGCAATCATTTGTGAAATGAAAAAGCAAAAAAGCACCCCCACACACACACTCCCCCAGCCAATTTAGGATCATAAACGGGAAGATGGAGGTGAAGACTAGCCTAATCCATAACCCAGTGTGTATTATCTCATACATTGTGTTGACCTTGTTGAAAATCTCTTTCAAGTATCTGCATTCCACATGTAGAACTACAGTGTTTAAAACTAGAAATATGAATGCTTGTTTTGTTAATTTCCTGTGTTTGTGTTCAAAAAGCAATATCTAGGATCTCTACAATTGTTGTTTGACTTAAATAAAAACATTTAAATTATTTTTTGTGATTATTTTATTACAGTGACAACTATAGCCCCTAAATAACCTTGATTAACCTGTTGAATTGGGACAATTTATATTCTATTCACATTTTTCATGATATACCTTGGCTTTCACTGAGCAATAAACTTGGGGAAAAAACCCCACTGAACAAACTCCAACCAACTGTTTTGAGCTCACAGTGTTTTCCCAGAGGGACTCAGGGCCAGGTGCTGGGGAGGTCAGGGGAAGAATTCAGAGTCAGGGATTGAATGGGGTGATTAGAAGGAAGTACTGGAGGTAGGACTTTGGAGAAAAGAGAGCATTTGAACACCGCTATTTGGGTGAGAAAGAGAGGGAAAGACAAAGCCGAAAATAACCTTAAAGGAGAAAGGAGGGCCTCTGGAAAGGGGACATCATTGCAGCATAGCACGTTACATGTACATTATTCAGAAGCTCCAAAGTGGTTCTTGGGGCAGACAACTTGGCAACCATTGATTAGAACACTTCTAGAATCATGGAATATAGGTGTTATTAAAACACAAGTTGTCGTTAATTAACTGTAGTGCTAGAGAAGATGAAGACACTTCAGAGAAATTCTTCGAACTCCAGATACTTGATTTCTCATTTTACATTTAACATCTGTAATCTAATGTAATCTGTGAGTGGCCATCATTCTATTTATTTGACGTGATTATGCCATGATGAGGTATTGTAAAACTGCGGACTGATAGAGTATATTGCTATGGGTTCTTTAGATCCAGTTTTATTAAAATTTCTGCTAAGTAGACTGATGATACTATAATTTTTTAAGTAGAGGGGAAAACTCATCTCCCTCTGATTTTTGTTGTTCATTTACATCAACAGTAGGCACACAGGCCGGTCAAGAAAGACTGTGATTCTTTGATTCTTAGCTCCCTAGAACTTGACATTCTTCCCCCCAGAGATATGTTGGTAGAATTTTTTGTTTTGTTTTTGTTTTTAAGAACAAGAACTGCGTGCTTTCAGACAGGCAGTGGAGTGTTATAATGGGATTATTAAAAAAGCCCTTGGAAAGGTAAACTACCAAGTTGTGCATGAGCCAGCTGCACTATGATAATAATACCTCCTAGGGTTATTCTAAGGATTAAACAAGAACATGTCCATAAAGAGCCTGGCACAGAGTAGGCCCTGGACAAATGTTAATTCGCTTCTTTTCCTCTTGCAGGTAGCTATTGTTTCATTGCTTTGCGGTAGTTTCCTATTTTTAATATTATGGAATATTTTACTAAAAACATACAGTGGTTTGTACTGGGGTGCAAATTAATGCAGTTTTCAGACAATAGATGGAGAGTTAGGGCATATAAGAAATACTGCATTTCATAAGCATAATCACTAGATCAGGCATATGGGTTTATGAACATAGCTATGAATATTTAAACACATAAAATTAAAATGTTATTAAATGCCTGTTGTTCATTATCTTCTGATGAATACACTTATTCCTAGATTAAAAATAAGTTGTGTACTTAAAAATCTGTAAACATAGTAATTTAATGGTTTACTTTTAATTTGACACAATTTTTACTCGAGGCAACAGCTTCTTACTATAAATTAAATGACAATTTTACAGTGTGAAAATTGGCATTCACATTTAAGGATAAGATTAAATCTCGTGGTGTCTTAAATTATTCAGTTTCCCCCTACAAAATTTATGCTAGTATTGTGCGGGTGTGACTATAGAGGAATGAGACTGATTTTCTTGTGGGGCTTGGAAGCTAGCTCTGAAGGCAGTTCCCAAAGAGGAGTCCCCGAAATGTTTTGACCAATGTCAGCATCCTTAGAATAAGTTTATGGACTCCCTAGGTGATGGCCTCACTTCAGTTTGTTACAAAACAAACATTAGCCACCAGTCATTACTTTACAGCCATACTTTTGGTTTTACTATGTTTTTAAAGGGTACCCTGATTATTTTATGTTAATAAAATTGAGGCTTAAATGAAAGTGTAGAAATCCTCTATTATAGCATGATGAAATGTATTTTTTCTCAGCATAGGTCTATTTATGCGGTAAAACAAGACAAATAAACACCAACACACTAAGCTCTTCCCAGATGAACTGGTCTGAGTGGGAAGTATTTCCTTCCCACTGATTTTGGGGGCTTGGAGCTTCCCTGAGAGGCTGTACTGCTAAATGTTAATGGCTTTTGTACGGAGGCCTGGGGGACTTCTCATTATTCCTTTTTTCACCGGTTTATCACCTTTGCCTATTTCTTTCTTCCTGACGCTGCCCCATTAGAAGCGGGGGTCCGCCGTGGTGTTAACATTATTTTGAGTATTGGTTGTTTGTCAGCGAGTAGGAGCAAGGTTATATTAAATGACCAGTTTGAAAACTGATGTCTTAGTGCAGTGCTGTAGTGCCTCCCGTGGCCGGATCCTCCTATAGGTGAGATCACTCTGGAGTCCGAAAATCAAGTCGCTCAGTACAGACTTTTCCTATAGAACCGGGAAGGGGGGTGGGGGCGGGCAGGAGAACACCCTCTTATGTTCTTAGAAAAGAATCTAAGTTCCTGCTCCTATTGTGTGTGTGTGTGTGTGTGTGTGTGGTTGGTTTTTTTTTTTTTTTTGGTACTCTGGGGGGAAAAAAAGTCCTTTTAAAAAAAATTGGGTCGTCAAAAACTTCATTGAAGAAATGAGAAAAATGTTATTGCCAACGATTCCCTCTGTAAATGTCCCAGAGTCGATAACAGGAGGCTATTTGTAGTACAGCTAAATAAATGTATTTTAACATCTTGCTATAAATCCAGTGCGTGGAAATTGCTTACAAATGATTCACTAATGTTACCCAGCCAGAACTTACACGGAAAAGCTACACTCATATTCTATTTTTGCAGCTAATCGTCCACAGAGAATGTACTTGGTTGGGCCAGCTGATAACATTGTTTTGGCGACTTCACTCTTCTTTACAAAAATATTTAGCCAGGGTATCCACTGAGGTGTGACATCTTATTGGTTGTGGTGATGACCCAGTACAGAAGGTGTTCCGTTAACTTCTGACCATTGACATATTAAATGAAGATGTTCAGTTGAGCAACATCAGTGATTTCAATTGATTCATCAGTCGCCAGGATCTAGCAGCCATCATGTTTCATTTTGCTAACAAGCTGATATCCCACATCTGATGCCTACAAGTCTGGTCTTTCAAACAAATGACATGTTTGATAAAGAAATCTTTTCAAAATCATTATGCACTTCAGCATTTGTCTTTTCTTCCGGCACAGCATCTGTGCATCTGTTCCATCAGGCGTCTATTCCTTGATCATTTCTCAGCCTTCCATGATTTTTGAGCCTGATTTGCGGGTATTTCAAGGATGTGAAATGAAGCTTCTTCCATTGAATGTTCCAGCGAAACACAATGTTTATGTTCAAGGCACTAGATTTAATCTTGTGAATGAGACGGCAGGGAAGCGTTCTCACAAGACTTTCTGATAAGACATTGTTGTGAAAGAAATCGAGTGGGGGAGGGGAAAGAAGCCCTACTTTAGGAAAAAACATTAAGGGCATCGTTTTTTGTTGTCTTTGCTATGGGTACTTGAAACTTCACAGCACTATTACAGTCTTGAAAAGCTTCAGAGCTTTAAGGCATCTCTCTGAACTGGTGAAATGAAAATTCGCATAGTCCAACTGGTTAAAAATGGATGCAATTCATTCTTTGGTGAGCCCTGTTTAACTGCATAATTTGCTTATATGCATAAAACCGAGGAAGTCTTAATCTCTAGTTTGCATGTATCTGGACTGCATGCATCTGGCTCCATTAGAGTCCCTGTAATTGCATATTGACTAATTGCATTATACAGCTATTTGAACACTGTTGAATTTAAACCCAAATGCTTCTATTAGCACTGTAATCACTTTGGATAAGTGAATAGTTGGAATATAGTACTTGAAAATCACAACGCAGGACAATAACCACTTTCCTATCTGAAAAGAAGAAAAATCTAAAAGCAACTTTGAATTTATAAATTAACCAGTAATGCTTTCTCTTGGGCAAATGTTAAAATCAGAAAATGAATCAGTAATTGATAAATGCAGAATCTTCTTATGTAATATTTTATCAAATCTTCTACATTTGCTTCTTTTAAGTGTTTAAAATTGAACATCCACATGCAATATAAATATGTTAATTAAAATTAAATCATTTTGAAAAGGTAATTGTGCATTTGTTTTCAATTTGCATTCATTTCTTTAAATGTATGGCCTGGGGCATTTTCTGTTGGCATGGGGGAGGATGGGTTCTGTAGCCTGTGCTAATTGAAACTTATTTGGTGCATATGTGTTGTTCAATAAAGGAATCGCGGCTTGTGTGTGCACACATATAACATTCATTTAGACTAAAAGCGTGTGTTTATCGTCGTCGGGTGTTCAAAGCTGAAGTTCCTGGTAGAATCCGGAGAGAGCATCTTTAGCTAAAATAGGTGAAAAAGACCATTTCTTCAGTGCTAGAAAAATATTGCAATTGCTGTGCTAAGTGTAGGTTGAATGGCTCAAATATTTATGTTTGAGTTTTCAATGTATTGTCTCGAATGAAAGAAATGGGGAACCTCATTTGTCCTCAAATTGAGCATTAATTAGCCTCCAGCATGTGTGGTGGATCACGGGCTTTTCCCCCCTCTTACTTAAATGGCTCAATTCAGGGCACAGTCCAAGGACCATTCTAGGAACTTCTCTGAGCTTTTTTTTTTAATGTAAAAATGATGTTTATTTTTGAATAGGTAATACATGTACATGATGAGAAATTCAGAAGTGTACACAGTGAAAATAATGTTCTTTGCCCACCGACAACTCCCAGTCTCCCTGTTTCCGTCTCAAGAGACGGTCATTGTTTCTTATGTTCTACTTCAAGCTTTGAAGAATGTTCTCAGGCAAGACTTTCACTACCTTCCTCCTTGATTTCGTTAGGCATTCTAAAACTCAGAGAGTGGCTACATCTGATCGAAGCCAAAACTAGTCATCTCAGAAAACCTTCAATATTAGTCGGGAAGTTATTGTGTATATTTAAACCGGTCGATACATTAAATCAACTGGATGTTCTGGCATTGTATAGGGACAACTGTATTTATATGGACAAGATGAAGTGGGAGTCAGGAAATTATACAGAGAGCTGGGTGTTAAAGAAATTGAGTTTTGCACCTACTATGTGCCTGGCTTGCACAATGTCCAACCAATAAATGAGTGTTGAATAAATGGATGAATATAACTCAAAGAGTGTTTGCATGGAATATACTATGTAACTTAATGGACATTTTAGTTTTGCTTATTTAGGTATTTCCACAGAATTATGAGGGTCACGGTGCTGCCTGCTATGTGGCCTGCAGGTCACCTGTATCAAAATTTCTTGGACCCTGCTCAGATGAACAGAACCAAAGTTCTCAGTGTCAGGGCCTGGGGACATGCCTTCAAAACAAGTGGTTCCAGGGAATTCCCTGGTGGTCCAGTGGTTAGGACTCTGTGCTTTCACTGCTAGGGCTTGGGTTTGATCCCTGGTCTGGGAACTGAGGTCCCACAAGCTGCACGGTGCGGCCCAAAAAAAAAAAAAGAAAAACAGAACACGTGGTCACTCCAGCTGAATCTGATATACATGAAAGTTTGAGAACCACTGTTTTACAGAGAATGGCAAAAAGCAAAACTCCTGAAACTCTTTTGTTCACCAGTGGTCTTTTTTTTTTTTTTTTTTTTTTTTTTTTGCGGTACGCGGGCCTCTCACCGCGGAGCACGGGCTCCTGACGCGCAGGCCCAGCGGCCACGGCTCACGGGCCCAGCCGCTCCGCGGCATGCGGGACCCTCCCGGACCGGGGCACGAACCCGCGTCCCCTGCATCGGCAGGCGGACTCCCAACCACCGCGCCACCAGGGAAGCCCCACCAGTGGTCTTTTAAGATTCAGTATACCAGTATGGCCTCCTCAATTAATAAACTCCAAAATGACTTTTGCCTTAGGCAAAATATTTTTTCCAGCGAGGACAAGTGTCTCAATTCTGTCTACTTCATTTTGCCAACGTAGAACTGCCAACCATTCAAAAACACACAGATGGAGATCTGAGGACAAATTGGTATCTACAAGTAGGGGGTAGATTCCTCAGCGTGTGTTTGTTTGATTTAACATTTAACTTAAATACAAAACCCAAGCCTTTTTGTATTTCTGATCATTTCCCATTCATTATGCCAAAAGTCCTCCTCCAGATTTCTGCAGCTTTCTGTGTCAATGATCATGACATATTAAAAATGGTAACGTAAATACTGTGCCCTTGTTTTTTTCTGTAATGAGTAAGAACAATAATTCTTTCACCTTCCCTACACTTCTGTTAGACAGACGTTACAACGTTAACTTTTAGCATTACGGGTGCTAAAGGATTGTTTTTTCCATTATATTAAAGAAAATACCTGCTTGAATGCAGCAAGTGGAGATATTTCATTCATCTGAGTTTTCTAAGCCATCGAGTGCTCTCTGCAGAGTCTTTTCAATACAGGCTGTTCCAACAAATGAGTTGGAAATGAGTTATGTTGCAAAATTTACTTTTGAAGTTTTAGGTTATTTTCAATTCACAATTTTATTTTTCTCTAGAATCAGTGATAGAATCCTTGGATTACCTCACCGAAAGTTCTTTTAAAATTCTTCTATTTGAACTTTCACTCACAATGTAGTCAGACGATGGCACCATAATAGTGTTTGGTGACCCAAGTACAGATGCCAAAGGCATACCTTGGCTCTCCTTCCCCAGCTGCCCAGACAAAATCGGGGCAGTAATGGTGGAAGGAGGAAAAGAGGAGACCACCTCCTCTTCTTCTGTATCATCCTCTTTTCTCATCCCCTTGGGTCTGGGGTGGGGCTGAGGAGAGCTCTGGAATTGGACTGTGCACTGAACTGGGCTTCTGAAGTAGGATGCAGCTTCTAACAGCAGGTAGGGAGTACATAAAGGGAATAAATTGCCGTGAGTGTTGGAATTCGTAAGGCAGCATCTTCCCTCTTTTCAGAAGCGCCCCCCTGCTCTTCTTCCTATTCTGCTTTGAAAACCTCTCCCTATCTCAGTTTAAAGCTTTGGTTTCCAAGTCAGATACAAAGTAAACCAACTGAATCTACCCCAAACTAGGTAATAATGAAAGAGTGAAGGAAAAGTATTTCAGCAGTAGTCAGTTATTTTTCACTTCACAAAAGGAACTGTATCCTTGAGTTAATTTTTGTATTTTTTGTTTTAGCGGTAACCAATTATTTTTCACTCCGAAAAACAGAAACTGCCTTCTCAACTTTGTGTTTGTCTTTGTGTCCCATGTGCTTTCAAAACATGCACATTTCCTTAAAACAGCACCTTAATTCATATCAAGCCTCTACTATCTTGAGGACAAACTACAATAATGTTTACCTAAACAGTGTTTGCAGAAAGGAATTGTACAGAATCAGAAAGGAAGCTCTATTTTTGTCTGTGGCTTCTGGCTTTTTTAAGTTACCATTTCCTGAGAACTCTCCGTGCTTCCTAATTTTAGGCTAATTCTGTAAATCTTCCAATTTCTTATACTTTTTTTAGTACTGATTTTTGTGTTTTTCAGTGTGAAATTTTCTACTAAGGCTGTCAGAACAAGTATTTGCTTTAGTGAAGCAAATAATGGAATAGATGTAATAAATTTGCAGTAAGACGCAATAAATGTTTTGCCATTTGACTCCAACCTGATGTTAAAGAGAACACAGGTATGACAAACCGAGACCTTTCGAATAGCTTTGGAACTCACCTCTAGATTCCTACATATTCAGAGATGCAATTGAAAGGCCACCCTTACAGGCTGCTGTTATGAAATGTCCTTACTCTTTCCTGTCCCTTGGATTCTGGAGAGGATTAGGGAGGTAGCTGACTGCTAATATTGTATACTCGGTAGACGGGCCCCTTCTTAGTGCTGCTGCCTCCAAGGAGTTTTCCCTGGCAGTTAGTGAACTTCCCTGGATTTTTAAAGACTCTCCTTATTGTTCCATAAAATGCAATTTCCTTTGTCTCTTCAGTTCCTTTTCTGCTGTTTTCAGAATAGGGCTTAAAAGTAAGATAAAAGGCCTGATACTTTTCATCATAAAAAGTTGTAATGACAGGTCTCACTAATTAAAGTGTAACAATGGGAAGATTAGCCTTTCAGTCAGCATTGTGTTGAATCTGTACCGTATTTTCAAAAGCCCTAACTCAGAACATATTGGAGCACAACATCTTTAAAATATAAACATTCACACATGGATTTTATTATACTATGCACACCAAATAGAGGCACAGTACAGTAAGGCTTTCAGAGCGCAGTAAATAGGAGAACTTCCCATTTCGGCACAAACCTTTTCGGTACTAACCATTCTACCACTGAAATGGGAAAGAACGGAGGTAGAGCTGGAGCAGCGCTCTGTGGAGCCAGGCTCTATGCTAATTTTGTGTGAGGAGCTTTCCTCTGGATTCCTTGGTATCAGAGAAGCAGAGCATATGTGCTTTTTACTGTGGCGTTTCCTTCCCTCAGTGAAAGAGCACATCTTCAACCCTGTCCTAATAAAGTAATATTCCTTTCTTGTGGTTTCAATACCACCACAATGTGCCCGACGCATTATTGGAACATTAGTAATTCCAAATATTTGAAGCTATGGAAATGTATTTGATGTGTAAAAACATGGCACACAGTGGATCTTCCTCACTGGGGATCAGAGGATAACATTTGTCTGCGTAGCATCTAACCATGCACTTTTCTAGAGATAGAAAAATAATCAAAAGAGATCTACAAAAATCCAGTTGCAGGAGGCCTGACAGGAAAGACCAGAGAGCGAGTAGGAGAGAAAATACTCATGTTTGCATCAGGTTTCAAAAAGCATTTAATTTAGGTGTTTAGATGTCTTTAAGATTAGTGATTAGGTCCTCATTAAGAAACAAAAACACATATGCAATTCTTTTCTTTCTTTTTGTTTAAACTTCTAGGTTAGGTTCAAATTCCTGACTTGAATACAAGTAAAGTATCTCATTTTCTGGAACAGACTGTTTTCAAAAGAGGTTCCTGGTTCACACTTTGTCACCTTTACTTTCAATATCTTTTTGTCTTAGGCATTATGCAAGCTGAAGTGTCTGAACCAGGCAGAAACGCTGGGCAGGTTTTCCTGTATTTCAGCCGTGAAGATATAATACTGTGGCTCTGCTCCAAGTTGGAATAATCACAGTTCTCACTTTTAAATGTTTGCATTCCTTAGGGAAAACTGAAACACCTAACAGAAGAGTCTCGCGTAAGGTGACCGTAGCTCAGTCACAAGGGGAGAAGGGAGACAAGGATTAGAATAAGAGGAAAAGGGTGCAAATTAAAACTACGTTCATTTTGTATAATGTTGAGAGATTATCCTTTTCTTCACGTCTTGGGCTCCTCAATTTTTAGATAATCAGTACCCTCTTCTTTCTTGCAAATCTGCCTCTCCCCTTCAAGGTCTAAGGACTGTTTCGCCTGGACTGTCGTCTTTCCTCACCAACTGATCTTCCTCCACTTACCTACCCCTTTCAGGCTCTCACCACTCTCGTTTTCCACCCTACTGTCGGATTAATCTTCCTAACACCTAACACTGATCCTGTCATTTCTGTGCTCCGGAGCCTTCAATGGCACCCCATTGCTCATCAAATCAAGTACAAATTTCATAGCGTGATACATAAGGCCCTTCTCACCTAGGCCGACCTTATTTTGCAGTATACCTTTCCATACATCCAATGGTCCGGTCGAAATAGACTCCTTGGGAAGTAGTTTGAGATAATAGATAAGAGAATATTCTTTGGGAGTCAGATCAGAATTGCTTCTGTGTGATCCAGCTGTGTGACTTCAGTGCCTCTGCTTCCTTTTCTGAATTTCAGTGTCCTCATTGCTGGGGGTAATACAAACACCTGCCGCATAGGGTTGTTGTGAGGGCTGAACAAATGATATAAACTTCAGACATTTTGGGGAGTAACAGGATATTTTAGATTATTTCTATCAACCACCCAATGGTTACTTGTTGTGTGGTAAGTATAGATAGAGCTGGTCCTGGAGGGAAATACAGAGCCGGCTCTGAGGTGTCTAAAGCAGCCTGAGAGATGCTCTCACTGGCACTCTTTGAGTAGCTCAGGATCAAATGGGGGCGGTGGTGGTGGGGACAGATATTTATACCCAAAGTTAAATGATAAAAGAGTTCAAAAGTTCATGGCCATAATAGCCTCGAGCAGAGACTATTCTCGAGCAGAATAGTCTCGAGACCACGTGTGAGCAATTGCCAGGTGAACAAGATTGACAGTAACTGTTGCGATTTATTGGAAGGAGACATCATGATGGTCCAGGATGGTCGAGGAGGGCTTCCAGGAAGAAGAGGGATTTGAGCTGGGTAGGTTTTAGATAGGAGGACAATTCGCACTCCAAGGGTAGCAGGTCCTGGCTTTGTTTGGGGGAGCTCCGCTTCGATGAGCTCCTTTTGTCATAAAAGCCTTCAGTCTTTGTTTAGGAGGAACCTTACTTCAGAGTGAGATGCTAATCAATCTGTTTGGTGATGTAAATTGGGTTTAAACAAACTACTCTCCAATAGAGTTAGAGAATTTCCCTCTTTCTAAAGATGGATTAAGCTTGGATTTTTCCACCTCCCCCCACCCCCGTCCCCCCCCCCAACTCCCGTCACCCCCCCACCCCAGCCCCGGAGATGGGTGCGGTTTTTTGCCCTGAGATTTTCTCACAATAGACTTGGAATTGAGATTAGTTTGAAGCAGGGGAGGTGTGTACGTTTGATTTTTCTTTAGCCTTAAATTGGAGGAAAGGCTGTGGCAAGGAGCTGAGCCTGGGCCTGGCTTAGTGCTGGCTAAAATAGAAGAAAGATGGCCTCACTTGGAATCACCTGAGACATGTTTATGCCAGCCTTTGGGAAACGGACTGTGGACTCCTGATTATCTATCTGGGTCATGGTGTCTGGAGATACCAGGGAGTAGGATTTCCTTAGGAGGAAATGGAGAATCTCAGTGTCATTCACTCTGGGGTGGGAAAGTGGGCCAATGATCTTAGGTGGCAGGAAAGGAGGAGCTTCTCCTTCGGCTGGAGCCAGGGGGAGCTGGGTCTGGAGTCTTAGCCATGGGAACTCCTAAAGATTCCTTTTGGTGTGGATTTTGAGCCGGTACCTGCTATAAGGATACTGCCAGGAGGTGGGCTAGAAATTGAACGTGGATTATAAATTACAAGCTAGTAGTTATAAGCTACTACCTCAGTCATCTCTATGCCACCCTCCAAGCATTCAGTAAAGTTCTGTTAAAAATTACAGCTTGGACTGACGGAATTAGGGAGAGCAGAGTCCTCTCCTTGAGGTAGGAGTAGGGGTGCCATCTGAAATAGGCTCTCCCAAAGTTTCTTACTGTCAGACATTCCGATTCAGTAGTTTGCGGTGGGGTTCTGGAATCTGTATTTTTAGCAAATTCAGGTGATTCTGATGCTCAAGCAGGTTTGGGATCCACTTCTGTAGGCTGCAAATATTACTATCACTTCTTAGTGGGTTTTTCTATGAAGTGTTATTAGAATACCTTTAACTTGATGGAGAGAAGTTGTGAGAGTGATGTGAAAGATAAAGAGAGTTGTATATGTTAGGCTTGGAATCATTTTGATATTTTACAACAAGAACATGTTCATGGTATAGTAACCCCACCACCACCACAATAAAGATGAAACAAAACAGAGGTGGGAAATTCTGCTCTGACCACCTCCCTCACAGGGCTGCCAGAACCAAATTAAGAGTGGATGGGAGAGGGGCAAAGCTTGAACAGCACAAACTGTCATACAAATCTCCCCACCACCACAATAAAGATGAAACAAAACAGAGGTGGGAAATTCTGCTCTGACCACCTCCCTCACAGGGCTGCCAGAACCAAATTAAGAGTGGATGGGAGAGGGGCAAAGCTTGAACAGCACAAACTGTCATACAAATCTCAAGTGCTCTTAAGTGATGAGCATTACTTTTTTAATCTGAAAAGAATCTATGGAAGTGGGATTTTTAAAATATAAAACCAGCAAAAAGTTATGAGAGAATATATTTGTGTAACTTAAATCTCATACTACTCTAGAGGGGATGAAGATCCTTTGGTTGGGCAAATAATCACTCTGTTTCTCCTTTGTATAGATGTAGAATTATTTACGATATTTGCCTTGAGTGAGGCCCATGTAACAGAGAATGTCCTAGAAATTCCAAAACTAGTTATATGAAAGTCATTTGAGAAAATTTGACGCCTACTGCAAAACATTTGGAAACTTACTAATGTTATATCTGCCACTAAAGTGCCACATATTTCAGACCATCAGCTTTTTTTGTCTTGACACGTGTTATATCTCACCAATGACTAGATGTCACAGGAAATTATTAACCTAATTTATATGATTTGAAAGCGTTTCTTTTACTATTGAAGAATATGCAGAGTTACCTTTTGCCTTCTATAAGGATAGAGTATTTCCATATTCTTTCAGGTATTTTAAAAGAAGCCCCAGATAGATTTCCTACCATTTGAGCCTCTATTGTGGGCCTTTCACACCACCAGGTTTACTTGACCTTGGCTCTAGTGCACTGAAACCCCAAGTGTGAACACTTGTCTTTCCCAGGAGCTTTAACTTCAAAGCCTCTGAGAACCATTTGCATGGTAATACGGTTAAGCACTAAGAAACAAACATTCATAAACTGTCTTCTGACCATCCTTCCACCACACTTGCACGTAGCGCATTTGTCCATTCATTCCTAGCTGCACTGCCATGTGCCACTCTTTATGGAGAAAGCATTTCTTTGATTGTTTCACTTCCCCAATTCTCCCCGTGTGAGAACTTCAGTAGGGAACTCTCGCTTTGGCCTAGCAGATGGGCACAAAGAAACTCTGTTTGAGGTGTGAGCTGACCTTTCTTGAAATTTGAGATCAACTCCTACTTGGATTTGAACTTTGAAGACCCAGAGATAGGAAGTTTCCATATAAGGATCAAAACACGTCAGAGTAGGACCCATTGATTTGGGCTGGCAACCTTGGCAGGTAGGATTACTTTGCTCCACAGCTCAGAACAGTGTATCCTGAGCCCCGAAAAGCCACCTCACAAATGTCTACTGACCGGTCCTGATGGTGGCTGGGGAGAACGTGAGGATAAATCAGTTCAACCTATCTCCACCACTGGCAAAGCAAATCAAAGCATGTCCTAGTGAATATCATCTTCATTTCACAGCTAATATTTGTGAGACACTGTTAGGTTCACAGCAGTGTGGCAATCGCAAAAAAATATATAATTGTAGTAGTGTCTGCAGGAGGCTGGTGCCTAGTGAACACGGTGATATTTAGCAGAAGCAGCATTGGTGCCAGTGGGGAGCATTGGTGCCTGGCAGGGGCCGAGAGCAGGAAATGAGGAAAGGAAAGGTATATGCCACATGGAAGCAGACCTGGACAGCTGATGGGGGCTCAATCATGAGCCAAGGTGACATGCTGCTTGGAGACTCCCAGAAATACCTGGAGGGCACTTTACAGGAGGACAGGGTCCCACATGAGCAGATAGGGACAAAAGTCAGGGAAGTATAGATTCCTGTGACCCTATCGTGCCCGCAGGCTGGCAAACCCTAAGGAAATTCAGGTTACATGATCAATTCCTCAGTGTAAGAGACATGGTTTCCACTCTTAGGGAGCTTCTGCACACAGCTTAGGGACTTACACACGTGGCAATAAAAGAAAGATTCTAAAAAATGATGAGGAAGACATCGCTGGGGCTCATAGAAATACGTACGTTCTCATAGTGGTACAGGTGGGTACTGAAGAATCCGTAGTGTTCAGAGAGCTGGAAAGGCAGGAAGGGCCTCCCAGATAGGGATCCTCGTGATCACAGACGATCAGTCCATCATCACGTGGGGTCCTGGGAGGTAGGCCTGGCACTGTACTCTGGGCCAGGCTGTGGGAGGGTGTCGACTGCCCAGCTGTCCTCTGGAGTTGGGACACGTAACGGTGGACAGCGCTCAAGGCTTTGGGCCGGCACGCTGCTGGGGTTTAGGAAACTCTGTACAGGACGGAGGGAAGGTTTGTGGCCGGGGAAGAGAAACCACAGGCTGGGAGAGACTGCAATAATTGAGGGGTGAGGTGACAAAGGTCTGGACTACCAGGTAGAGCAAGTGGAAAGGAAAAGAGAGGAAGAGAAAATCGAGAGAGGTGGGGAGACAGAGTTGATAGGACTCGTTAGAATCGACAGCCTGGGCACTGGCTCTGGACTGATTTCCAAGAAAGAGGTCAGTCAGTCAGGGACTTCCCTGGAGGTCCAGTGGTTAGGACTTGGCGCTCTCACTGCTGAGGGCCCAGGTGCAAGCCCTGGTCCGGGAACTAAGATCCCACAAGCCACACAGTGCAGCCAAAAAAAAACCTAAAAGAGGTCACTCGGAGAGAATGGAGATTTGAGCCCCACTAACTGGGAGACAGGCTGACGGAAAAAGGGGAGAGCTCCTTGACATTAGAATTACATTTTTGAGTAGGATTGATGACACATGTTTTTGATTCTCACAACTACTAAATATAACCCAGCCTTCTCTTCCACCTTCCCTTTTTCTTCCACTCCCCCCGCCTCCTCAACACCACAACTCTGATCCTGGTTAAATTTCTATAATTTATAAGCACATGTTGGTGTTTTTGTTTTTAACAGAAATGGTAGCATGACATACATACTGTCCTGCAACTTCCTTTGATTAACAAGACATCATGAATACCTTTCACTGCTGTTGCATATAGATTCTCCTCAATCTTTTTAACAGCTATGTAACAGTCCGCTGTATGGCTGTACCATTATTTATTTTACCAATGCTCCACTGATATGCATTTATGTTGTTTCCAAATATATATTCTTATAGCCGATGCTTCAATTAATATCGTGTTCCTATCCTTGTGCAAGTGTCAAGGATAAATTTCTAGAAGAGAAATTACTGGGTCAAAGGATACGTACAATTTTACAGCAGTTGATGCATATTGCAAAATTGCTCTCCAGAATGTTTATCCGATTTTAATTCTTCCCCTAACAGGTTAATCAAGACCTCTTCGTGGATGTCTGTGGCAATTTGTCAACCTGCTCTTCCTACAACTGTAATAAATACTAGTTTGCCCCATTGGAAAGGATTATATTAGTCAACAGACTTCTAATGAATGAAGGGTTTCTTAATTAAAATAACTAGAAAGTCATTACTTGTAAATATATAAACAAGTTGATTATAGCAAGAGGCTGAATACTTCTAATAAGCATGTGTGGATATTAAATTAACCATGGTTCACAAACCATCCGTGGATGCATGGTTGATTGGAAATAACCACTTCACAATGGTTACCCGATTCCTCTTTGCCAACTGCCAAATGGTGTTCCCGTTTGTTTGATTATTCTGGTTTGACGTAACTCACCATACTCCTAAACACATATATATGTCAAGTAAAAGCGTGGGTTTATTTTAAGTGGACATTGAAGAAATTGCATACTTAATGGAGGATTAGGAAACCAGCTTTTCTTTCCTTTTTGATTCAACAGATATTTGTTCAGCATGTACAGTATGCTAGGAAGGTAGCTTATTAATTGCTTTAGAGAGTATGCAGATGAGTAAAACCTGGTTCTTGCCCTCAAAGTGTTTATAGGAAACAGGAACATACGATGAATATAAAAATAAATATTAAAATGGGGGACTCCACTCCCCTGGTGGTCCAGTGGTTAAGAATCCACCTTCCAATGCAGGGGACGTGGGTTCGAGCCCTGGTCGGGGAACTAAGATCCCACGTGCCGCGGGACAACTAAGCCCTGCGCGCCACAATTAGAGAGAAGCCCGAGCGCCGCAACAAAAGATCCCGCAAGCCACAGTGAAGATCCTGCATGCCGCAACTAAGACCCGACACAGCCAAATAAATAAATAAATAAATAAATATTTGAAAAAATACTAAAATGGCTACAAAACCAAGGCAGAATGAGAAAAGTGCTTAAGGAAAGGCACAAAGAAACTACAGTGAAAATTCAAAAGAGAGCAAACACATCTGGTTAAGAGGGAAATTAGGGAAGGCTTCATATGAAGGAAATGCATTTGAGAGGGGCTTCCAAGAATGAGTAGGATTTTTTTACTGAGACACTCATTTTTGGAACCTCAAGGCTACCATGCTGTGGAAAGCCAAGGTCACACGGGGAGTACACGTACAGGTGCTTCTGTCAACAGCCCAGTTGAGTGGAATTTTTCAACCAACCCAGGCCAGGTGCCAGATGTGAGTGAAATTTTCAGCGGGGCAATTTCCAGTGAGTGAAGACACCCCTGGACATTTCTTGCCCCGAGCCACTGAATAACCCGGCCGTTCAAGTCTTCCTGGCTGAGGTCCCTGACATGGTGGAGCGGAGGCAAGTCATGTCTGCTGTGCCCTGTCTGCATTTCTGACTCACAGAATTCATGAGCATTAATAAATGGTTGTTACACACATACACACACAAATGGATAGGATTCCACAGGTAAGCTGGAGATAGGGAGATCATTTCCAGCAAAGGAAACCACATGAACAGAGGCCCTGACCTGGGGGGAGCATGACTGTGTCTACAGAACAATAAACAGTCAAGAGGGGCTGGTGTCAAGGATTTCAACAGGGGAGTGGTAGGAGAGCAGACTAGTCTGAGAACGAAGACTGTGAAATGGCAAGCAAGTGTACCCTATTTGGTAGGCAAGAGCAAGCCAGCACAAGTCGAGCATCAGGCTGTTCTTTTGAGCCAGAAAGAGAAACATATTCATAAATGTTTGGCAAAAATTAAATTTCATATTACCTTATTCTTGCAATTCACTTTTTTTTCTTTTTTGGGGGGGGGCTGCATTGGGTCTTTCGTTGCTGCGCGCGGTCTTTCCCTAGTTGCTGAGAGCTGGGGCTACTCTTTGTTGTAATGCGTGGGCTTCTCATTGTGGTGGCTTCTCTTGTTGTGGAGCACGGGCTGTAGGCACGTGGGCTTCACTACTTGTGGCGGGCGTTCTCAGTAGTTGTGGCTCGCGGGCTCCAGAACGCAGGCTCAGTAGTTGTGGCGCACGGGCTTAGTTGCTCCGCGGCATGTGGGATCTTCCTGGACCAGGGATCGAACCCGTGTCCCCTGCACTGGCAGGCGGATTCTTAACCACTGCGCCACCAGGGAAGTCCCTCATCTTTTAATTTGATTTTTGAAAAGTTCAACCTGTCATTCATTTAACAAATATTTGTTGAATGCTTCTACAAATGTAAAAGTACTAAATGTATATAAATTACCTTCTAAGTTTAAATAAGCTATTTGTTTCTTCTCTCTTACATTAGTTTGTGTGATGCCTACCGTGAAAATGGTTTTCTGCCTTCCGTCTAATTTTGTGCAGAAAAAAGGGTCATACCACTGGGATTGTGGGTAGGTTCTGGCCATGACACAAGTGTAGCCTTTATCAGTAAAAATAAAAGTACTACTGTATAAACATGAAAGATTTATTTTTCAGTTTGGTTTTAAAGTGGAATCAGATTTTTCGCTATTGGGACGGAAACATGCAGTTTAACTAAATTTCAAAAGAGGCTACGTGGAAGCGCTTTGGAAATTATAAAAGCAATATTCAAATGCAAGTTATTATTACTATTACTCAGCCGTATTCCAGAAGCATGAAGATCAACATGATATTGCCTGTATTTCTTCTTTAAGTCTCTTTGGACTTTGTACCTTGCTAAAAAGAATATTGCCTCAAAATAAAAAATAAACACACATATGAATAAATCCTAAATAAGAATTAAATATATTCAGAGTAATTATGTCAATAATCATGTTCAATATCAAAAAAAAATGAATGGTTATCACCAAAATTCATACTCTGAAAAATAGTGAATGCAAATAAAATAGAGTCCTACTCTAATCAGACTCTGTACCTTTGATTTGACACAAGTCACATTCATATGTTCAGTAGGATACGTATGTATGCTGGTGTGTATAAGTATCATGTGGCTGCTTAAAGCCATGTTAGAACTTTTGTGCTAAAATTCAAAAGCACTTAATACATAAAAATAACATTCTTGCTTGATAAGAATACAAAAATAATAATAAAACAAATTTGAAATTTGTCCCAGAATAGGAAAGTTTCTCCTTAAGATACAGAAGTAACAGCTTCCGTTTATTAAGCATTTACTATTTCTATGTGTCAGGTACTATGCTAGGTACTTTATATGCAGTATCTCCCTTAAAACTCACAGCAACCTCAGGAGTTAAGTGCTAGTAAGAGGAAAGCAAGGTACAGGTAATTTAAGTAATTTTTCTAAGGTCACCCAGTTAGTAACCAGGATTCAAATAAAAATGGGATCCAAACAAAGGTATTCTGAACACCAGGTACTGTGCTATTAACAACTTTGAATTACTTAACAAAGAGCCTCTCCCTGTGGGAAGGGACTTTAGAAGTCATCTAAAATAAACTAGAGGGAGACAGGTGTTAGTGGAACGGCAGGAGGATGCCAAAGACATCTTTGCCTGTTTTGAAGATTGCCCAGGTTCAGCCCTGTAGCAGGCAATGTGGAAGGACTATGGTCCCAAGAGTGTGGAGTAAATAAACATTATTCCTCTCTCTGCCCTCTTACCTCTTAGCCCCTGAAGGGTTCAGATGTGCCCCCCCAAAATATGGCACCTTGGCATTTGAATATTTCAAGCTGAAGGGATTTGAGAAATGGCAGGTGCAGGTCATAAAACCCTCCTGTGACAGGTCACCTCCCTATACCTGGTGGAAAGCTATCTCATCTCCCAAGACAGAGGGATGCCGAAAGGAATTTGAATGAACAGATTTTGCTGTTTCCCCCAGTTTCCCACATTTAGCTCATACTATTCTTTGTCCTTTTACATTTTTTCCAGGACTTTCCCCTCTTCATCAAACCTAGCATAAAAACACTCAGGTTTAACTGCTTCTTTGGGTCTTTCTTTCCTTATGAAGATTCCTATGTCATGTAAAACTTCTTATATTTAATAAATCTGTATGGTTTCTTCTTGTTAATTTAGTTTTTGTTACAGGGACAGCCGGCTATTATTTAGGAGGGTAGAGGAAAAGATTTTTCTTCCCTTACATACCATATGCAGACAATGGGAAGTGTTGCATCAGAACTCCCCAGCTTTCTGGCCAGAGGACTGCGAAGAGGGCCCCAGAGAGGCAGAAACTTGTCAGGGAGAGAGATCCTGGAAAGTGGTGTGTGAACGCCTGCGCACACCTCTGAGTTGTATACCAGAGACCATCAGACCACTGCCTAGTCTCAGAGTGGCCATTGAGTGGTGTATATGCAAGACAGATCCAAATAACACTGCAAATGCTCTGAAAACTAAACTGACATTGGAACCACAGCCCAGAGGAGTTGGGTTGAAGCTTGTAGCCCGAACCTCACCAGGTCTATTAACTTCTAAAGCAAAACTAAAACAGCACAAAAACAAACACAAAACCACAACATTTTCCTTAGAAATCATACAAGACCCAGAGTCTCATATTCAAAATGTGCAGGATGCAATCCAAAATTACTCAGCATATGAAAAATCAGGAACCTCAACTTGCAAGGGAAAAAACAAAATGATCATCAGATTCCAGCTCCAAGATGACACAGATGTTGGAATTATGACAGTACTTTGAAGCATCTATTATAACCATGGTTCAATAAATAAGGGCAAATACTCTTTGTCTTCCTCTCTTTTTCTGCCGTCTCTGGTTTTAATTAAGCATTTTATGTGATTCCATCTTTTCTTCTCTCAACATATCAATTATACTTCTTTTTTAAAAAACTTTTTTTTTTTTTTTTTTTTTTTTTTTTTTTTTGCGGTTCGCGGGCCTCTCACCGTTGTGGCCTCTCCCGCCGGGGGGCAC